>NW_005841960.1:2337283-2342807 GCF_000455745.1 Alligator sinensis | reverse complement strand
GAAAGAGGATGGCTTGGTGATGGAGGAAACCCAGAGATACCCTGGGGTAGAAAAGCTATTTGGAAAGTTGTAGGACAGAGTCAAAATCATATGTATCCTGATTTGTTCTTGGTCAGAGGTGCTAGTTAGCTTAAGGATTCTTTTGCAAAAAAACCCTCAACTCCTCCCCCACTCCCCCCAAACAAACTTGAATTCATTAATAATAAAAGATATCTAGAACTACATCTTCATTTTGGAACAGAGCCATGTAGGGCACAAATACAGTAGTTATAACTTGAGTTGTTCCACATTCTGTTAACCTTTTCAAGGTTGCAGACATTTTTCTAAATTTGCACAGGAACCAGTCTGAGACCTTCAAATATTTTCCTAAAAAAAGTGTGAGACCTACCCACACTCATCATTTGTCTGGGATATGGGAAACCAAGATTAAAGTATTCCTACACAGCAGGTAGAGTAAGAGGCTCAGACCAACATCCAATGTAAATCTGCATAGCCCTTAGGCTTCAGAGGTACTGTCTTACACCACCTAATGATTTGACCCAAATATAATTAAATACAATTTTAAAAGCTTAAACTTTCATGGAGAGAGAGAATTCTAAGTTGTGATAAAACAAAGAAACTCTAGAAACTGCTTTAACAACGACAATTCCCCTTTTGCTTTGAGTGTATATTCACAGCTATTTGCATAAATTGAATGTTGGCCCCTCAAAGTAAACAATATGTATTCATTCTGCCATGTTGTTCACTAATATTCTCTTCTAAAATAGCTGACTTGGTTCTCAGGCTCATATCTCATTCAGAATCTATTATATACCTGTTCTTAAAAAGCACAAATTGTAATGATCTAAAATATAAAAATAAAATAAAAGAGGTTCAAAACCAGTGAAAGCAAGAAGAAAGTAGGGCCCTGTTCCTGTAACTTGCTCATTGAGTTTGCCCATATAAAGAAGCCTGATGGTAGTTGCTAGGTGGTCCACTTTTATTTATATGTAGATGCACAGAAATGTTTAGGGTAATTCCAAAAAGGCTCTGGCGATAGATAAGTTGATAGATAAGGAAACCTTTTTATTCTCAATGATTGCAAATCAAGCACAAAATGATACCGTTTGAAATCAAGATGCATGCAAATTAGATGCGTACCAAGATTCCAGACAAGGTATTTTCTCTTAGGAGTGTTCAAGGTGTCTCTCTCTCTCTCTCTTTAAATGTGTATGATTTTTATTTTATTTTTAGAATGTAGTCTTTTGTATGCTTTTGTAGTCTCCATGTTACGTTGCGTTAGTTAGAATTTGCCTGTGCCAAAATATGAAATATTGTATTTGAATTTATTAAATTCCACATTGTTAAACTATACAAATGGTATGCTGTTACATATTTATCCCAATAGAGTAACTACAGTGAGCAATGAACTATACTATCCATCATCTTCACAAAGAAACAAACTATGAATGACTATTAAAGTCATGTCCTTGTATTTATTGTACTTTCCATTGATACAATGTTATGCATAAATTTCCTCTTAACCTCTTCAGATGATGAATTGATCAGATTATAAAACTAGGTTATTTAATCTTCAAAAACAAGTAACTCATTAAATGGTTTTGTTTTAGATTAAATTACTGTGACCACATCAAATTACTTCTCTTCAGTTAATGATGGAGCCAAATGAGCCACTTCTCTGTTGCTTTTTTTTATCTGTAAAGACATTTGTTTTATTGTTAAAAGCAGATTAATCTTATTGCATTTTTTACAAAAAAAAATTGTGAAGAAAGCTAATATTTGTTGTTTACCACTAAATTGCTTTGACCAATAAAGTCTTTATAGGGCGAGTTTAACAAACTGTAAAAACAAAATTGCTCGATATTTTCTATTATAGTGCTTGAGTATGGTTTACTCTCCTCTGATATTAAAATATTTGTTGTTATTCTTTTACATGGACTCATCCATTAATTAGCTTCCTGTATAATTGAAGATGTGGAGGAGAAAATTCTAGGAAAATAGTAAGAGATTAATCTCTTTATCATGGTATTTTTGGTTAAAAACACCTGTTTCCCCAGTCTAAATTATTGAGAAGTAAAATGTTGATTTGAATCATTACAAAAGTGCTGAGATCCAAGAAACTTAAGGAACTTAAGATGTAAGAAACATAATATTTTGCAAAGTACCTGGAATTAATACCTAGAAAAAAGATGGATATTACTTTTAGAGTTATGGGAATAATCAGCACTTATGATTGAGATTTTCAAAAGAACCTAAATAAATTAGTTCTTCAGCTCTAATTAACCTTTTTAAAGGGTATTAAAACTACACTGAAAATCTGAGTCTGTATTCATTCTTCTTTCAATATATGTAATTTGACTTTCATAGTTTGTGTAGAGAGCCATAACAATTCTACTGATCAATGGGAACAGGAGGCCGACAACCTCTAGGATAAAATATAAGAAAGCAACATCTGCAGGGAAGAGGTTTCTTCAGAATCTACTTCAGCTCAGTTCACTTGAACTCATGCCCTGCTAAATCTCAACTACTGGAGCAAAGGATTTAGAGAGAAAGGACATATATCTAGGCTCCACAGCAACAGTGTAAAGGTAAAACATTAAGTTGCATCAAAAAACAAACTGAAAACCAGTTCACTTTCTGGAATTCATTTGAAATATAGTGCAATTGTAAGTCTTTTAAATGCACAGGTAACTGAACTCTTGACTAACTGAAGTTTCCAAGTGGTAATTAAGTGGAATTATCCATGTAATGCTTCCAAGTGGAAGTTTTCAAGTGATAAAAGGAATTAAAACCATCCAGTCTGAAAGTGGAAACAATAGATCTGTGCATTTTTCAGAAATCTTTTGACCCATCCAAGGCATCCTCAAAGTCTGCACAATAAAACTTGATCCTATGCTGATGAAGGAGGGAACTGTTTTCAATTCCACCTTGCAGATTAAGGTAGAAATATAATCTCTCATCCAAGGTTAGACAAGACAGTGACAGAGGCAGAATTAGCTAGCTTCAGGAATTGTGGGACTGAAGAATATTTAAAAACATTATGCATTGGTACCTGTCCTTACTGCTGCTAATCTGATAAATATCTGCACTGGTGAAAAAAAACCAACCAGTTATCTGAATTATTTTCATTTATCAGAGAGTGTTCTAGTTACTAAGAACCTAACACCCTGTAACATCAATATAATTTTACATCATAAAAAATCAGCTAAAACAAAAATAATCCACCGAACTATTAATCCACCTTGGCCACATCCACATGAGCGTACATGTGCATTTTTTGTGGCACTGCAAAATGCTCCCCACACATGTGATTTGGTTCTCTGCACTGTATATTTGCAGTTACTAGATATCAGGAAATTCCAGTGTGTGTGTGTGTGTGTGTGTGTGTGTGTGTGTGTGTGTATATATATATATATATATATATATATATATATAAATATAAAAAAGACATGCAGGGGGAAAAAAGGGTGGTGCACATGGCAGCAGTGTGTGCTCCCTGAAACTGGAGCCTGGCCAGCCAGAGCCATGCTCCAGCTGCTGGCCAGGCTCTGTGCACTTGGATCTTTGCCACTGGAGCCCCCAGTTAAGGACTCTAGTTAAGGTTGCTGGACCCAGCCTCCCTTACCCTACTTGCATTTTTCCCCATGCTAAACACATGTGCAGGGCATTAGCCAGGCAAAAAGCAGTAGCATGAATTTGTGCTGCTGCTTTTTTTCCCTGTGGCAACTGCATGCTACTGCTTGTGGGAAAGCAGCTTTAGGGTACTATGTGAGCTGTAACATTCACTCTGAAATTAGGGACTATTGTGACAATATGAGGAAAAAAATAACAATAAAAAGATAAGAATGAAAAAAAGTTGAAACTGGAACTTTTTTTTCTGGTTTGTTTCCCATTAGTCCCACAGAGTAATTTGGCATTTACTTATGATGGATTATGATATTGATTCACTTCCTTAATGTGATTGTTTAGCCCACTTGAAATTTCTCTTGTGTTAATGCTATGCAACTTTACTTTGTTTATTGCCTTTCACACAAACTGCATCTCAAAATGATTTAGAGAGTTAAATGCTCTTGCTAAATTAACTAGCAGAGGCAAGAGTCATTTAGAGGTACAGATAACAAAGAAACATATGTTTTGGATGAGAACTGAATAAGAGTTACTATGATATAGAAATATTGGAAATCTTTCAGAAGTTAGAACCTGAAAATCTTAAAGCTCTCACACCTGGAAGATGCTGTGACTGAAGTAGGAAAGGAAGCAAAGGAAAAGGATTGGAAGGGGGAAAGCTTTAGAACAAGTCTATTGGCAATATTATAAATAAGTAGAGTAGCGTTAATTATCAAAATATTGCTCAGGGGGATGTAATATAGGTAAAGATGCTGCAATCATATAAGCTATCATATTCCTATAGTAAATCACAGGAATATCACCAACACAAAGACAATAATTATAGCATAATAATTCAATAATTGGTAGATTAAAATGACAACTCCAATGGTATCCTGAAAAGAGATGTGTGTATAATGGGGGGAAAATTGAAAATCATTTGGTTGACTGAATCAGACCTTGGAACTTGTCTTTCTTCCAAAGAAGTGAGACAACCGATATAGCTGAAAGGATGGAGTAAGTTAACACCTTAAAAAGGGTATACAGTTGGTGAAAGTAAAAATTTAAAATATATTCCTCTCAAATGAGAAGTCAAGAAGAAGCCTGGAGTTTTTGCATGCCTTAGCTCTTCTCGAGCCTCCAGAGAGGTAGGGGGATGGCAGGGTTTTTTTCCCCTTGCTACTCTCCAGGGAGAAGGGTGATGTGTTCTCATAACAAAACTGGGGAAGCTAAGTGGTTTTGATTGAATTTATCTTGCAGTTTCTTTTCCCAGATCTGACATCTTGAAAAACCTATTAACCAGAGCTGCAGGAAGCATTGTCTGAATCTTGTGTGAACCAAAACCCTTGGGTCACACTTAACTGCTATCAGAATAGGTCCTACAGTCATATCTTGGCACCATCACTAAGTCCATTTATGGTATGTCAATGTTACTATTCTTCCCGGTCATTTGATTTCCATTTAGCTTTCAATGACCCCTCCAAGCACTCTTTCCCACCGTTGTCTTGCTTTGAAAACAAAACAAAGGGGAAAACATGTGAAGTTTGTCCCCCTTTTTTTTTTTTTTTTTTTTTGTAGAAGTTGAAACGCTGACATTTGGAACACTGCTATAAATGCTATTGAATATATGCCTTTGATGTGAGAAGGAGAATGATTTACTCAGCTGTGAAAGACATTGCCAAGATGTCTCACCCATATATGAATGCAGAAAGAGCAAGTGAAGCAAAATTACATGCACTATAAACTTAACGGATGAGGATGTGCTGTTTTCGCAATAAGAGGAATGTGTTTAGCAAGGGGGAGTTATAACATACCAAGAATACCAGAAAGATAAGAAATTTGTAGCAATGAGATAAAATGGCTACCTTAGACATGTATCTTATTGTAACCCTCACATTTAAATCACTAGTGATTGAAA
>NW_005841960.1:2297061-2337273 GCF_000455745.1 Alligator sinensis | reverse complement strand
AGGGAAATGAAAAGGTCTGGCATCATGTCCTTTACCCCACTGTTAACAGAGGAGGAATAACTCACCACCTTTCTTAGCTCATGCAACAAGAGGTATAACCATCATGTCAATCAACTTTATTTAATTCATGGGCAGATTCCTATAATAGGGGGAGGCCATATTAAAATAAGTCCACTGTTGATCAGTCAGTCACAGGGGAAAGAAATACAAAGAAAAGCAATGAATTTGAATAGTTTTGATAGTTCAAAGCTTGGATAGAAGACAGTACAAGATTTTCAGTGCCAATGACAGTGACATACATTCAAAATGTTTAAGTCTTGCTTGCTTCCTTTAATATTTTGTTTCTGAAGAAAATCCTAATTCTTTAGTGAATTTAGTTATTTCCTACAGTTAAAGTTTGTCACTCATGTGCAGTATTTAAATCACTACCTGGAGACCTGTGTGAAATGCTAGACCTGCATAGTCTGGCATTTCACAGGAAACAGCAGAGCAATTGCCATGATACAACCGCTTTAGCGTTGGTGTTTTTCCATTATTAATTGGCAGTTATGTTTTGGTAATTATGAATAGCATATAATGCATTCTATAAACCTACTTCACAAGTCAGCTCTTTTCTGTAGTTGTTGTAATCCTAAATTTGTTACAAGTGGCCAGTGCAAATTTCTAGCAACGTTTCAAAAGGTTTCTTCCTAGGTGTAGTCCTACAGTCCTTTTACTTAAACCGGAGTCTCAAAGATCTCGCTTGTGGGCTGGATCTGGCCTGGAGAGACCTGTCATCTGTCTCCTAGTACTGCCCTTAGGTCTTGGAGTTGACCCACAGGCAGCATGAAGTTCATGCCTTCTCTAACCACGCCAGGACTGCCTGTCCATTTCATGCTAATTCCAGCAGAAATCCTGGAGTGGCTGCTGTGGGTGCTGTAGCACTGGGATAGCTCACATGGGCATCAGTGTTCCAGTATGGTCCCAGCACAGCTGGCACAGGTAGTGTGATACACACAGTGTCTGTTCTGGGTGCTTTTGGGTGCAAGATGGATCCAGCTTGGAATGGACCTGTGATGAATCGGGCACCATGTGTGGTACAGTCCTGGAGTAACTAGAGTAGGAGCCACATGAAGCATGGTCCTGGCCCAACCACCCTGGGACACAAGCAGCATACTATGCCCACTGTGGGACATGAACTGGATCTGGCATGCAGGGACAGTCTGTGGACCTGATCCAACCTATGGATTAGCCCTTTGCTCCTCATTCGGCCTGCATGGCCAGATGATTTTGATACCTTAACTTCATTACATTATGACAGATTATTTCCAGAGGCCTTTGTCTTTCCATGACACTGCATCACTCCACTTGGTCTCAGTTTCCAACTTCTTTAGTTTGAATCCCAAATTCTTACAAATTATTTCTCACTCACCATCTCTGAAACCATATTGTGAACACTAAGTTCAGTAAAGACAGTCAAGCATGAATGACAAGAAGTAAACAACAGCTTTTCTTATGAAGCAGTAGGCAAGTCTCCGCAGACCCCTTAACTTACTATACTACCTAACTGAGGTACCATTTCCCAATTCTCAATTCTTCTAAATTAAGGAGTGTTTCTAAATTATAACTTTTTGTCACTATTCCAAGAAGTTTTTTTCAATGCATGGTTGTGAAAAGGATGAGGTTTTGTTTATATTTACAATATTTAGATCACCATATTTCTCTTCTGGTTCAATAGCAAATGTGGGCCTTAAATTGTTACAAGATTTTGACTGCATGGGAGTATCCCCATAAGCACACCCCATAAGCACACACGTGCAGGAGCATGCATTTGCTATGGGACAAATAGCAGCGGCACATATTTGTGGCACTGCTATTTGTCCCCAGGCATGCCCTGGCATGTGCAGTACAGTGCATGGCAAAGGGACCCGGGTGAAGTAGGGAAGGCTGGAGCTAGCACCTGTGTTGGCACCAGAAGCCTTACCTGGGGTTCTGGGGACATCCCAAGGCAGCAGCAATGCTGACTGGGCAATCAAAGCCTGGCCAGCAGCCAGAGCATGGCATTTCCTGGCCAGGCTCCGGTTTCTGGTGGCACACATTGTCACATGCACCATGTCACTTTGTTTACCAGCAGTACTTTTTTTTACACCAGGATCTCCAATGTAAATAAAAACAACCCTGTTGTGCTGCAAATTAGCAGCATGGTACACAGGTTCATGTGCACTGTGTGCAATTTGCGGTGCCTCAAACAGCTTTGAGTTGCCACAAACCATATGTGCACACTTGTGGGGACACACCCTATGATTGTTTTCGATTGTACAAAAGGAGGCCTTTCTAGCTGACAGAATAAGATAGACTGTCATATTTAAGCACAGATAGCTTTTCAGAAATGTGGTAGGCAAGTTATACTATCTAATAATGAACCCTATATGGCAATGTGGGCCATTCAATGGAAGGGTTTTATTTGTTTGTTTGTTTTTAAATGTTCAGCCAAACAAGCATGTAAGTTATATTGTCATCTGAAACAGGAGTATGCCATCTGAAATGACAGCACTTGTGAATGAGGTGAGCAGCAGCAAGATAAGCAAGTGGGGAAGGTAGAGAATAAATAGGATAAGCTTGCCCAATAGGTGTGCAGAAAAGAATTAGCCTTTTGAAAGTGAGATGGACTCACATGATGTTCTCTGTTGGATGTACTAGGAAAATGGCATCTGTGTAACAAATTTGTTTAATGAAACAGTTTCTTCTCTTCTATTTCTTGGAAACTATCACCGCTTCTTTTGTGGGGGTTCCATTTTGCTATTCACTAGCTGTTGTCTTTTGCAATAAAATCCTTCGTATTTCCTTGAGTCAATGAGCCGTAATGCTGGCAAACTGCCATTTCCTCCCCTTTCTTGAAACCACCAATTACAACATGTTAACACAACATCTTGGGAAGACAAAAAAAGATACAGCTTCATTTTACAACATTAAAGCAAAACAATTTACAATAAAACCATTTATAGAAGAAAATGAAAACATACTATAATTAGCACACTTTTTTTGCATCTTTTCCCCTTATTTTCTGTGTAGATGAGACTTCTCTGATCTTGTTGTTTCATCAGATTCTACTAGAGTTACTGAGCCAAATTCACCTGAAGGTTGGGTAAGAACCTTTTTCCCTTAAACTAAACGTGCCCCTTCATCTAAAGATCTATCTTGACAGGGAAACTGAGGTAAATTAAGTAGATGCCTAGCACCTGTTGATTTCAAATTCAGTTAGATGTTAAGTATTTTTAAGGACCTGAGCCCCGTGTATTGCATTTTTTAATACCATGTAGGATTATAAACAAAAACCTCAGGTCAGCATGTAAGAATTTTAATTATCTACCAATTAAGAACCTCTCTTCTCTGGTCAAATTGTTAAACAAAACAGTGTGACAAACTTCTAAGCACCTGAGAAAATATCAAATAGTACAACTGCCATAAAATATTCAGTGTCGCGTTTTCATCATGGTGCTTCATCAATTCACATAGCTGTGTTTTGGTTCAGTTTCACTAAACAACATATTTTGTTCTCATAGCTTTTTGCAAAGATTATAACGGAAGGGCTTATATTATCTTTGAACCTACCCATCTTTTTTATTTTGATTTTCCTAATATGCCAACATCTATGCTACTGGAAACTGGATAATAACACCCTCTATGCTGTCCCACATTTCTTTGCCATTGATCACAGCCCCACTGAACAATCCTGTTAGCCTTGTAGCTCAATATCTCAGGCTCAAAACAAAGGCACTCTATTTGACTGCATGATGGAATTTAATAAGAACATGCTGTTCACATACACCTTCTCACAGACTGTTCATTCTGACTTTCTTCTGCTGATATTGATTGAAACTGACTAGTTAGCTTCATGTGAGCTTGAGCCTTTTGGACAGTTGCAGGAAATAGCAAATACTATTTATGACTTTGACCTTCACAATAAAACCAGAATAAATCAGTCAATATTCTAGTAGTTATGCAACGAATACATCCTGAAATGTTTTTAATGTATTTATTAAATTTTGAATGGTATTATTTCTTTTTATTGTTGGGAAGTTTAAAATCATGAGATTCCATCATATGAGCTGAAAACCTAATCACAACTACTAACTTCTAAATTGAAAAGGGAGACAACTAACAATAACAACATATAGTTCATGTTTGTAGTCTCATGCCTCAAAGGAGACTGCATACCAAATACAAATCACAGATTCATTGGATTTAAAATGTGTGCGTGTATATGATTTGCAGTCTCCTTTGGGGCATAAGATTATGTGTGTATGTGTGTGTACATGTGTTTGTTCTCGATAACTGATTCATATCCGAGACACTATAGGTTAATGGCATATTAACTTGTACTATTAGTAATTACCCTGAGAAAAGGGGTTATAAAAAGGCAAGCAAAAAGAGAGATTATGCCTCATGTCTAACATCAGCTTGAAATATTATTCCACTATCTCAAAGCTATTAAAGCCCCAGGAATAGAATCATGTCCCTGAACACTATAGCATCCAGAATTAAAAGGCAAAATTAAAAAAAATGTTTTTTTCTTTAAATTAACATGAAGAAGCTTGCTAAGCTTCCAGGCCTGCTCAGCTAAACAACAGATACAGAAGAAGAAAAGTCTTCTTTGGGGGATTTATTCTTCAAGCTAGATTACAGTGGAAATATACATTTATTTCCCTTCCATCGTCCCTGATACTGGAGTCATATTAAAATGCTTTTTGTAATCAGTAGCCTGCAACCTTTCTGCCACAAGAATAAAACTGATTTAAAGAACTATGTGTCAATATTTGTAAGTTCTACTTCTTTGCAGTGTTAATTTATAAAGAGTTAGTGCCAAAGCTGATGGGCACTAAAATTGATTTGCTCTATATACATTTGTTACTTCATTTGCTATTCTATTAAATGTATCAGTGATCTCTTTCTTATAAGACAGGAAAGAAAGACACCAGCTAAACACTCAGTAACAACCTCAATTGATCCAAAGCAGTTTTTGTAAATCATAAAAAAGGAGGTGTAGGGCAGGCGATGAAGAAACGTTATATTTTTAAGCTTCTGACATGGGTATAACAGGGAGTCTAGCCTTTTAAGAGGGAACAGACAGCCCTGTTGTAGAAGCTCAGTTTCAGGTGGGTAAGTATGAGGAAATACACCACTAGTAGTTAAAAACTCAGAGGAGAGAACATAGAGCAGTGAGCTGGGTGAAGGAAAAGTTTGTGGGCAGGAGAGAAGCTTGCTACCAAGAGGGTAAGTTAAAGGTGGTTTATTTATTTGTTTAGTGCAAGGACTGTGTTTGTATTTGAAGGACTGGCTAATGGACTTCCCAAAGGGAAGCAAAGTTAGCCTGCAAGGAAGCAGGCATACCAACCTGTTTAAAGGGGGGTTTATACCAAACTTTCAGAAAAGCAATGAGTTAAAAAATTTAATTATGAAAGATATTATGATATCATATATTTGAAATTAAATGTGATTTAATTATATGGAGACTCTAATGCAAAGTTTTGAGCACAGGCACAAGCTTTCATTTTTGACAGCAATTAACTTGATGCAGTTCTTCCAATTTGGCCTGTAGCTCACATTAAGCTACAAAGTAAATTTGTCTAAACATGTTCTAAATGTATTTTGCATATTTTCTATTCTGAATTTTAAAAGGGGAAAAGTAGATTTCATTTTATGTTTTTCTTATGTTGAAACATTATTTCAAAGTGGCTCACAAAAAGCTTTTCTGTAGGCAATATTCTTTTTTAACCTTCAAAGCCAATAGCTTTCTCTGCCAGTTCTTGTAATTGTTAATGATCACATCTAATTTTAATGCATTAGGAATTAGATATGGCACCTGCCATGCATTCTAAATAGTGCAGTTTAGTTGAGTTTTAAAGAACCATTTAGTACAAATTGCAAATTAGAGTAATTTACACTACTATAGGAGAGTTTATATTTTGATGCAAGATGCTACATTCCATGTTGTTTTTTTTCTTAAAAATTGAACTGGTGACGTGACATTTCGCTAACTGTCCTTTTACTAGGGGTGTGCAAAGCAGGCCCTATTTGATTCATTGATTTGGATCACTGTCCCCAATTCAATTTGGCTGAATCCAAAACTGAAGGTTTGATGGGGATTCAGAGAATCAGCAATTCGGACATAGACACAGCTTTAAACATTTTTTCTACACACCTTGGAGGTAACAGGCACAGCTCATGATCATTGCAATGCTGTGGTGCATGGAGCTTCCCACAGGAGTGCGGGGGGGGGGCTGGGCTCCAGTGTGGACCAAAAGTACTTCCGGTCTACTTCTGAGTCTGCCAGGGAGCACGCTGAGGGGCTCCTCTGTGCCCCCCCCCTCCCTCCGGCCCAGGTGCCCCCCCCAGACCCAGGAGGCACCAGTCACTGAGCCGGGAGGGCACAGGGGGGTGGGGAGTGAGCTCTCCAGTGGACCCAGAAGTGGACTGGAAGTGTTTCTGGTCTACTTTCAGGTCTGCTGCCATGCACACTAAGGATCCCCCCATGCTTCTGTGGGATGCTCCATGCGACCCAGCATTATAGGACTCACAAGCCCCTGCTACCTGGAAGTGTTTCTGGTCTACTTTCAGGTCTGCTGCCATGCACACTAAGGATCCCCCCATGCTTCTGTGGGATGCTCCATGCGACCCAGCATTATAGGACTCACAAGCCCCTGCTACCTAGAGGTAGCTAGAAAAAACATTTAAAGCTGTTTCTGTGTCCGAATCGATTCAGAGGGTTCCAATTCGATTTGGAGAGATTAAAGGGTCCTCTGATTTAATTTGGATTTGGAGATTTGGCCACCGAATTGGGATGAATCTCCGCCGAATTGAATCAGGGACCAATACTTCGCAGAGCCCTATCTTTTACTAAATGAAACCAGTGTTTTCACATTTCGCAGACCATACACACTCACCTGTGTCTCTCTAAAACAGATGCTAAAAATTTTCCTCTCATTTTATTGCGCTTTGTAGTAAGATAATTACCCCCTCCTATTTTATCAGAAAGGTTGCTTTTTTATTTATTTTTATCCTACAAATCTTTTCTGTCTTCTTGTTAATTAAAGTTTGGATCTTTTTATATAAGAATATCTAAAAGAAGAATAAAAATATTTTCCTTTACTTATTTGGTCCTAGTGTAGAGGAGCCAATCTGGGAATATTTAAATTTCCTGAATCTGCACCTAAAACCTTTAAAATACACACACAAAAAATCACTGGTCATAAAAATTTGCAAAACCTATATTCATTCAAATTCACTTGAACCATAGCAGCTCAGAAAAAAAATCCTATATAATTAATTATTTCATATTAAAAGATTTACAGCTTACTCAGGAATAAACAACAAAACATAAAAATATCTAGTGTAATACTACTAAAGTGGTATTATAGGGATCTGGTTCTATTTGTGAAAATTTGGTGATAAAGAAAAAAAGAGAAGTGAAAAAGCCCAGCAAGATATGTTACAAAGATTTTAAAATTAGTGCCTCATTACACAGGCCGCTTATCACATATTTTACTAGAATGTAGCAAGTATTACCATTCTCAATTAAAAGTTAGAACTCATTGTGAGCAGTCACACCGTGATGTTTACTATGTTCTCTAAATGCAACATGTGACATGATGCAGGACCACAGGGGGCAGGCTGAAGACTCCAGTGGGGTGCTCAGTGGGACTAACAATCTGCTGAATCCCCAGATCTGGGACTTCACCAGAGCTAGTTTAGGACTGCAGTGCTGTGCCAGGGTGGGACCATCAATCAGCTGGTTGTCAGTTGCAGCCCTGGCATGACACTAGAACTGGTGATTGGTCTCAAACCCGGGACTGCACTATAGTTGGTTAAAGGCTCCGGTGAGCTGCAGGGCGTGGGACTGACAACTGGGAATGTGTGTTGGTATTATATTCATGGCATGATCAGATGATAAGTGAACATGTATTACTTAGAATCTGGAGATGCTCCTCTTGTGAAAAAATCCTAACTTTACTAGGATACAATTTCATTTAGTACCATACAATCACATTTATTTTACTGCTTGAACACATGGACACTCCATTGGTAAGTGCAGTTAACTTGCTAAGTATAACGTCCTGTCACACACACGCACAAGTCTCTGCAATAACAGTAGGTGTTTGTTAGATGCATCCATTTACCCATGGTCAGTCAATTATCAGATTATTGGGAAGAGTAGGATTCTTTGCCAACACATTTGCAAAGGCAGCAGAATATCCGAATGGGAAATAAATAGGCTTAGATAACAGTGTGAAGAAATATTTCACCTCACAGTACTCTGAGGTGAGACCTACAGGAACACTGAAAGTAATAATGCAGCTACAGACTAAATGGAAGTTATGGCATGATTGTCGTCAAGCTAGTTTTAGGTCTTCAATTGTGATAAAAGAAAGAGGTGAAATGATAGATAGATAGATAGATAGATAGAACCCAGTGATGGAAAACAGAACTGAAATAGATTTGGCTCCTGCTCGTAAAGTGTGTCATCTAATGCACAAGACAGAACTTGTAGTTAGGCAACTTGAACATTTCAAGGTTCTTTTTAAACCATATGCAGATCAAGCTAACATATTCTTTGTACTGAAAGTTGCTGTGCTTTAGGGTTCAGCCTTTTTTTGTTTGTATTTATATCTTTCCTTTTTGGACAGTGGTTAAGTCATGAAGACCATATATTTACTTCTTTTGAGTCAGATGATTGAGCTTGCAGAGAGCAATTCTTTTTTCTGCCAAGGTCAGAAGCAGTTGTTTTCTACCTAGATAGCTCATCATTTTCTGACACTGACACTAGCCATTAATGCTTGTCTGTCTATACTCACTCTGTCTACAACCAGAGTGTTTACCCAAAACAAGTCTTCAGATGGTTGTAAAACTTCCTTCACCCAAAGCAGATGCACCCTTCATGTTGTCTACCACAACTTTGCTGTAATCATGGAAGGAAAGTTATTTTGCTCACCAAAGCATGCTTCTCCCTTGCGGTACACAGAAGAAATACTTCTTTACTTGGCTTTAACAATGGAGAATGCTTTTTCAATAGCCTTTCCTAAGCCTTCCTTCTGCTAAGAGGGTGTGGGAAGAGTTAGAAGAAACAAAGAACGTCTTTTCTATTTAACCCCCCCCCCCCCCAAATAATATACTGGCCTTCCTGCAGGGTTTGAACCACAATATCTGCAGTAGACCATTTATTATATAGATGGAATACCCAAAGCAGCAGTTACAGAAATGTTCTCCAACTAATGAATATCACTCTGCAAGGAAGGATGGGGGAAGGGAAAGGGTAGGGAGATTGGCCAAGCTTCTGCAATAGTAAAGCCTGTACCATTATCCTGACGAGTGCTTCTGAATTTACAACTTAGAGCATTGGTCTCATGGGAATGTTCAAAATGATCATTCCTTTCTTTATTAATTGGGACTGACATTGCACTTCAGGGAAATTTCAGCATCTAATTTAGTGGAGATCAAATCTTTCAAGATGTGTGCACAGTTCTTTCAGACAGGAACTTGTTATTTATTTGGAATTTTCAAATCATGCATGAAAAAGCATCTATGGAGGTCTCTAAGTGGCTATGTAATGCATTAAAATTTTAAATACAAATCTAGACAAAAGAAAGAAAATCACCATATTCCCTAGATCCCAGCTTCTTTCTCACAAATTTGAGTTCTTCTCAAAAAGACCGGTAGAGGGCTGATCTTTGCAGTTTGCTGCGAAATTCAAGTCTGAAGTTGACGGGAACACCACTGTTTTATGGGAGGAAGAGAAATATAGTTTTAAAATACATTAATCCCATTATTGTGGAGTCTCACATAGATAAGATTCATGCTGGGCTCTTGCACAGAAAAAAAAGCTTTAGTACAATTGTTGGGTGACTGCATCATGGTTGTGAACAGGAGGTGATCAGATTTGGATTAATAATGAAATTCAGTAACATACATTTCCTGATTTCTTCATTACCTTAAGTCTCCTTTACTTTCCAGTTCCAGCTACTAAAGCAGCTTTAAAGGATCAGAAATAGTCCTCTGGGAACTCCTCCAACCTAGCATAAACCCTTTAAATGGGCTATGCCAGAGGGCAGATTATGGGCATATTGACACTGCCAAGGCTATTCTATATTTCTCTGTTGGGAAATAAAATGTAGCTGTAACCACAAAGCTGCTCTGACTCAGACCAGGAGCCAGACAAGCCCCTATAAAGCAGGATAATAAAGATCTGGAGTACAAAGATAGTTTAAAACCAAATTAATTTTTTTCCACATCTATTCTTGGCACAGATACAAAAAACATGTAATTAATACAAATGTATGTGTGCTTGTATGTTCTGCACAGCATTTGCAGATTTCATTCCTTGTCTTATTTGTACTCATTGGGGTGCTGGGTTTTATAAAAAATATATATTTAGTATGATGCAAGCCTTTTTTTTTGTTTGCTTTTAATATCAGATTTACACAAATCCAAAACAGCTTCAAATTATAGATGACCTCCCTGCTCTGATTAGATTCTATACATGACAAATTTAAAATGTGTTATTATTTTCCATTTATAGAAGCTAATTATTGGAGGGCTATCTTAAATTTCCACCCCTCACTACTGTGGTAGGGAGAGAAGTGGTGGGAGTGATGGGTCAGATCTCCTTCCTGGCTCCTCTGTCCTTTTCCCTCTCTGCCTCCTACCCCTTACTGCCCTGCCAGTTCTGCCCCTCTACCTTCTCCCCCCTGCAGCCTGCTCCCCCAGACCTTCCCTCCATCTCTCCCTGCCCCCTCCCCATGCCTCTTACTTTCTGCAGAAGCTTTTCTCCAGCTCCAGAGCATACAGCAGAAGAAGTGGCCCTGGCCTAATTCCAGGCCATCCTAGCCAGGGAGAAATGGGTGGCAGCTGCTAGCTGGAGTGGGCTGGCACCAGAGCCAGATAAGCAGGTAAAGTGGGGAGGGGACAGTTTGGGGGTGTTAGGCTCCATTGTCTACCTCAGGTCCCACCAAGCTTCACAGGTAGGTCTCACCCCATTCCCTCCCCCATGGTCTCCTTCATCTCCTCCACACTCCTTCAGCCATGCACCCCCTTCCCCACTACAGGAACAACCTTGGCCTGGGAAAGGCAATGGATCAGCTTCAGATTCAGCCCCAGGCCCAGGGTCAAAGCTGGAGTTGAGCTGCTACCTGCCTCAAGCCACTAACTGAATTCAGAACCAGGCCTTTTTTCCCCCATGCTGACTGGGAGGTGTGTGTGGGGGGAAAACAAACAAAAAAATCCTTGCCTTGGATTCAAGTACATATGGGATGTCTATCTATGTAACATTACAGACATTTCCTTTAGCATCTAACATGTAATAAATGCCTCTCTCCATAAAGGAGGAAAAGAGAGACCTCCCCACCCAACTTTTCAATATTATTATGGGTACAAACAAGCATTTGTGGATGCCAGCTTAGTTAGAGCTGTCTAAACCTGAGTCAGTATTGCCACATGAAAGTATTTGCTTGCAAAGCAGAGGCAGAGGAAGACAGAGGAGGAAGATCTAATGGATCCATGGAAGGAAGGCATGTCCACAGAACAGCTATCCAGTCTGGGGGGTTGTGGGGAGGTAAAAATAGCCCGGTCAGAGTATTAGGGGGAGGTGTGAGGAGTGCAAAAACAGTACATCCCCAGGGCTGTCAAGATTGGCTGGGGTGTCCAAGTCCCAGATGCTTTGCTGCAGATTCTGTGCAAGTGTTCATTAGGTCAAATTAGCCTAAACTGATCTAAAGTAATTTCTAAGCTGATAAGAACTACTGTATTTACACACATATAAAATGACCCTGAATATAAGATGACCACACCCCAATAACTAGATTCTATATATGGAAAAAAATGTAAATTTGTTATAATTTTCCAAGTATAGAATCTAAGTTTTGGAGTTTTGCCTTGAATTTGTCCCCCACCCACTTCTTCAACAAGGAAAATAAATCTGGGGAAGTCATGTGACTTCTCTTACTCTCTACACCCCCAACTTCTTCCTGCTATTGTTCCTTCACCCCACCCCTTACTGTCAGACTGTCTCCCCAGAGTACACAGAAGTGAAGAGCAAATTTAAGAACACTGGCTTTCAAATAAACATGCCTGAAGTAATTTAGGTCATTCAGAGTTGATACATTTCACACTAACCTATTCTTGTGGTAGCTTCCCATCAGCAGCATAGCTTCTTAGCTGACTTTGGCTAAGATCAAGTGTAGTGTGGCAGGGCAGAGGCCTGGTATACTGCCTGGTAGGGCTGTGCAAAATTTCGCCACCAGTTTTGTTTTGACACTGTTTTGAGGTCAAAACAGCAAAATTGAAATGGAACAGCTATGGTTGAAACAGCCTCAAAACAAAATGAGGCAAGTCAAAATGTTTTGCCGTTTCGAAGTCTGTTTCGATATTTCACCCATAGGCTATAATAGGGTAGGTTGAAGCAGCCTATATCTTCATCATTTCTAGCCTGATTTAGATGAAACATGCAGAAATGGTAGCCTGTTCTGAGGGCATGAAGTCTTCCAAGTTTCAAGAAGATAGGTGCAGGGGGTTTGGAGAACCTGCACCCCAAAATCTTGAGACCAAAACTCATGTTGCGTGTTTATGTTAAGCCACAACAAGGTCAAAACTTCAGGGATGCTATCCCCTGCTGAGGCCACAAAGTCTGTCAAGTTTCAAGGAGACAGGTACAGGTGTTTCAGGGAACTGCACCTCAAGCTGCAGACAAGCAAAACTCATGACATGGGTGACGCTGTGTGTGTGTTAAGGTGCAGCAGGGTGAAAGCTGCAGGCCTGCTAGCCCCTGCTGAGGTCACAAAGGCTGCCAGCTCTCAAGGAGATAGGTGCATGGGCTTCTGGGTTCTGGGGCCCTGCACCTCTAGCTGTTGACAGACAAAACTCATGGCATGGGTGCTTGTGCAACTGTTTCTGTCTTGGGGCATGAGGGGTGGGAGGGGGAACCACTGCAGGCCTGGCTGCTAAGCCCTCCTGCAGCCACAAAGCCTGCCAAATTAAGGAGATAGGTGGGCCTGGCTGCTAAGCCCTGCTGCAACCACAAAGCCTGCCAGATTAAGGAGATAGGTGCAGGGGGGTTCTGGGGCCTTGCACCCCTACTTACTGACATGCAAAACTCATGACATGGGTACTTGTGCAACTGCTGCCTCTCATCAGGCAGAAGGACTGAAGATCCCTCATCAATTGTCACCAAAACCTGGGGGTAATAATTGACCACAGTATGAACATGATGTACGATGCTGTAGCTAGCAGGGCCAACAATACGCTGGCATGCATCAATTGATGCATCTCCAGGAAAACCATTTCAAGGAAGTGATTCTCCTGCTCTACTCGGCTCTAATCAGCACTGGTGAGACCGCAGCTGAAGTACTGTGTCCAGTTCTGGGCTCCGCACCTTAACAAGGACATGGTAAAGCTTGAGAAAGTCCAGAGAAGGGCTACCCATATGATTAGAGACTTGCACAGCAAGCCATATGAGGAAAGGCTGAGGGACCTGGGACTCTTCAGCCTGAAAAATAGAAGGCTGAGAGGGGACTTGGTAGCAGCTTACCACTACATCAGAAGCATGCATCTAGGGCTCAGTGAACAACTGTTCACCAGGGCACCCTTGGGGAAAGCTAGGAGTAATGGTCAAAAACTCCTAGAAGATCATTTCAGGCTCATTTCAGGTTCAACATTAGGAAAAACTACTTTACAACTAGGGTGTCCACACTGTGACCATTATGTGACATGAGTTTTGCTCTCAAGACTTTGGGGTGCAGTTTTTCTGAACCCCCAGAACCTAGCCTCTTGAAAATTGGCATAATTCATGGCCTCAGAATGAGCTACTATTCCTGCAGGTTTCATCCAAATCAGGCCATAAATGACAAAGTTATAGCCTGTCTTAACCTTCCCCATTATATCCTATGGGTGAAATGTCAAAACAGGGTCGAAACAGCAAAACTTTTCAACAGAATGGAATGGAACAGCCATTTCAACTCAAAACAAAAGTTGAAACAGAACACTGTTCTGTCAAAATGTCAAAATGCTAGTTGAAATGGAATGCTGCCATTTTGCACAGCCCTACTGCCTGGAATAATGCCAGAAGTGCTTGGGAGAAAGTGACAGAGTACTGGGGTGAAGGAGGAAGAGAAGGAATTCTTGGAGTCTAGAACAGCATCAGTGATGGTCTTGGATAGGAGAGACACAGTTATGGAAGGGAAAGAAGACCAAGAGAAGTGAATCAGAGAGCAGAAGTGAAGATCCAGAGTCTGATGGAGGATAGACAAAGGTGGGTAAAAAGGGACAAAAATGGATAGGAAAGAAAGGTGTGGTGGGATCAGCAATTTTGGAGGAGACTTTATTGAAGAAAGCAATAATGGAAGAGTCTAGTTGGCAGGAAGAACAGGAGAAGAGGTGGGGAGGAGGTCAGGAGAGAGAAATAAGGAATGAATCGACTACTTCCATATAGTTAGGTCAAGCATCAGCAGAGAAGGTGCAGGTTAATTAAAGCTGTACGTTGAGGATTGATAGCCAGTTGATAACATCCAGGTTAGGTAAATAGATTGCTTCAATCCTTCCATGATATGTAAGTTCAGGGCAGGAGTTTTGCAATGTGGTTCACTGACTGCATCTCACTGTATACACATTTCAGCAAGTCCGTCATGCCCCATTCATTCAGTAAACAGGCACACCTTCTGTGCACCTTCTGTGCACCTTCTGTGTCCTGTACAAATGTGGTTCCGGACAGCCCAGTCGGGAAGAAGATGGCAACCTGCTTGTTATCTTCCCTGCTAAGTGTGAAAGCACATCAAATGTCATCATTCTGGCAGCTAAATTTCAATCTTCAAACTCATGGCCACAAAAGCAATGGCAACATAGTGAAAAAGTGCTTGAAGGGAAGAGGAAGATTAGTGGGAGGAATAAGCCAGATCTGTAAAGAGAAGGAAGATGGGAGGAAGTGAGAGACAGAGTAGCAGGTAATCTATTCCTGAGAATAAGAGTTAGTAACAGGGGAAGGAGAACAGAGAAGTCAGACAATGAATAGATATGAATTTGTAGAAAAAAATATTGTTTGAAGTTTTGCACGTTAAAGCAGAACATTTGAATAGCCTATTCACTCTCCCTAACTGCAAGTCTTGGGAAATTTCCTCTTGGAACAAAGAAAGTTATGAGAGTTTTTTGGAAGATGTATGCAGCAGTAGGTGAGAGAGAAGAACTTAAGTGGGTACGTTTTACTGTGGGATAAAAGACAAGAGAAAGAATAATGATTCCAATGTATATGGATATGCTCGAGATGAGGGAGATAGAGAAATTGTTGGAGAAATAGGTTGAGAAGATATGTGATAAATATGGTAGGTGGATGGGATCATGGAGAGCTTGGGTGGTAATGGGGGTGGATGAGAGGAGTCCTGGTGGGATAACACACTTATCACCAGTAATCCAAGTAGAGCCACACCAAGTGTTTACAATGCATTTTGGATAGCCTAAATACTGTAGCAAGTGTGGGTAGGAAGAACACCTGGATGCATGTTGCCAGTGTACAATATACTACAGATGTGAAAAGAAAGGGCACAGGGAGGAGGAGTGCCAAGAAATATTGAAGTGTGTTATTTGCAGGGAAGAGGGACACTTACAGCACTGATGCCCATGGTCCTTTTCAAATAAAGCTAGATCTACAGAGGAGCAGCAGAGGCAGGAAAGAGAAAGCAAGAAAGAAGCTGTTGAGCCAGAATGCATGACAGTGGAGGAAACACCAGAAGGAGGAGGAGGTGGGAAGGAAGAGTGAAATTTCTGTAGCTGAAGTGGTGCAGCTGGCAACAGAGTAAGGAAGAAAAACAAAGATAAGTGGAGTAAGTGACTTTGAGACAGAGGAGAGAAGGGGAAAGAGGAGAGAACAATTCAGGAAGGAGGAGGAGTGAGGATAGAGCAGGAGAAATAAGAAGATAGCCAAACTGAGAAAAGAAAAAAATTGTATGCAATGAAGCTTACAAGAAAGAAAGCAGACAAAGAAAAAGAGGGGGAGGGAGGCAGATTGATGAAAAGATCATCAGAGCAAATGTGTTCTGTGTCTAATGGGGGAGGGGGGGGGGAGCAGAACAGTGCAGGGGAGAAGAAAGGGAAACCTTTGTTAAATGTTAAAGCAATAAAACAACTGGCAAAGACTATGGGAATGCCCAGAGGGGGAGGATTAGTTCCAATGGTGTCAAGCAGCATCATAGAAGACTCTTACAGTGTTAGAGATGTGAAATTGAAATGGACAAGCATGACTGTGTATTGCATCTAAAAATGTCAGCCGTGTGTTATCAAGGACAAGGTGGGATAAGATTATGCCAATATTGAGTGGGATAAAAGTGGACATAATATATTTGCAAAAGTGT
The DNA here is from genome assembly GCF_000455745.1 of Alligator sinensis. Lineage (NCBI taxonomy): Eukaryota > Metazoa > Chordata > Crocodylia > Alligatoridae > Alligator > Alligator sinensis. The sequence goes on along the minus strand of NW_005841960.1, from coordinate 2,320,909 downwards.
GGATTCCCATGGGAGAGGGATTACAAACCTTTTGTAGAGATGGGTATAGGGGACCATTATGGTGAGCGAGGTCAGATGAAAACAAAGTGACGGGAGTCAAGATTTTGCTCAAAGGTAGGGAAATGGAAATGTGGCAACTGCAAGTGATTGTGGAAGGGAGACTGCAACAGGTGATGGTGGAGTTTGAAAGTAGTGTCAGAGATTTTTAATGTATATGTGCTGGCTGAAAGAGATGGAAGGATAGCCCTGTTTAAGAATAGAGGTGTATGTAGGTGGAGGTAGGCAACAAATTCTGGTGGGGGATTTCAATTAAATTATTGAGGGGGGAGATAGGAGATGGGATGGAGGGGAGTGAGAGCTAGATAGCTAATCAAAAGTACTGAATAATAAAATAAAAGAAGGAGATTTAAAAGATGTATGGGTTAATGAGAAAGTGATTATGAAGATGAAACTGAGTGGGAGACAAGTGTCTAGGACTGATATTGTATGAATGTCAAATGGGCTAGGGGGTGGAAAGAAGGAGATCTTAGATGTGAGCTTCCATGATTGCTGGATGCTGAGAATGGAAATGAATTTAGAAAAATTGAAGGCGTGGGAAAGGGTTGTGGAAGTTAAATGTTCAGTTATTACAGGATGGCAAGACATTTCAAGAATATGTGGATGGAGGACTCTGAAGAGAGAACAAAAATGTCTGGGAGTAGTGCACTATGCTAAAGAGAAGAACAACAGATTTTTTCAGAAATATTGGTCACAGAGAAGTGAAGAAGAGGGTGGAAGATCTAGAAGAACTTCAGGCAAGGAAGCAGGAATTATTAAAGGAGGTGGTGGGCATGAATGACATGGCTCAGAGCACTCCCAGCCAGGTCATGAAAGACTACAGGGATTTGGGAGTGGGGCTAAAGGGGTTGGGGGTGCAGGTGGTGTTTTCTTCAATTCTCCCAGTATCAGGCTATGGACTGAGGAGGGAGAGGAGGATCGAGGAAGTAAACCAAAGACTGGAGTGCTGGTGTCATCGGGAAGGCTTTGACTTCCATGACCGCAGTCTGCTCTTTGGTGAGAGAGGCAGTGGGCTGCTGGGAAGGGACAGCCTCCACCTCTCTCCACTGAGGAGGTGGCTCTTCTCAGCCAGACTGGCTGACCTACTCCACCAGTCTTTAAACTAAGCCCATTGAGGGTTGGGGTGGAGTACTGCCACTGCTGGCCCACTGAGCAACCCTTGCAAAGCCAGCAGGCCAAGGCACTTAAGGGAGCCCACCCCTGCCCCAGCCCTGAAACAAGCTGTAGTCAAGGCAAGGGCTCCTAAAGGGACACTTTCCTGCCTGCACACAAATGCCAGGAGCTTGGGGAATAAACAGGAGGGTTGTATTCTCCTGGGGAATAAACAAGAGAAACTGGTCCTCTGCTAAACAGAAATGACTACGATCTCACAGGGATAACAGAGACCTGGTGGGAGTCCTCCTAAGACTGGACTATGGGTATAAATGGCTATACCCTGTACAGGAGAGATTGAGTGGACAAAAGGGGCAGGCGTGTAGCTCTCTATGTCAAGGATAGCTACACGTCCCTGGAAGCTGACCTTGGTGCCTAGATTGGAGACCCTCTGGGTTAAAATCCATGGGGAACATGGCAGAGAGGACACAATGGTGGGAGTGTATTACAAACCTCCTACCCAGGATCAAGAGCTTGACCAGGATTTTGCCAGGGAATTGACTAAAGCTGCATGCTCCCATTGCATGGTTGTCATGGGTGACTTCAACTAGACATCTTGTGGGAAGAGCGCTCAGCCAAACCTGAATAGTCGCAAAGCTTTCTCTCAGATGTGGATGAGCTCTAGCTGATGCAAGAAGTTGACAGGCTGAAGATAGGTAAAGCGCTGCTTGACCTGGTACTGGCAATGGGGGACGACCTAATCAGTAACGTAATGATCGAAGGGAAGCTGGGTGACTGTGACCACAAGCTGATCACCTTCACCATCCACCATAAAGCTGGCAAGTCAGCCAGCAATACAGAAGTCCTCAACTTTAGGAAAGCTCACTTTGGAGCTTGTCTGTGAGGCCCTAAGAGGAGGGGATTTCAGGAAGAGTAGTTGGTCCTCAAGGGAGAGATCCTGTATGCACAAAGTCTATTCCATCTCAGAGAAAAGACAGCAAAAAGGCACAGCAGCCCCCTTGGCTTTGCAGGGAACTAGCAGACCTCCTGCATCTAAAAAGAAAGACCTACAAAGGATGGAGGACTGGATCCACCTCCAAGGAGGAATATTCTGCACTGATCCAAACCTGCAAGGAGAGAACTAGAAAAGCCAAGGCTGTGATGGAACTCCAACTGGCTACACATATCAAGGACAATAAAAAGTCATTTTTTAGATATGTGGGGAGCCAGAGGAAAAGCAAGGGCAACATTGGACCCCTGCTAATCCAGATGGGACAACTGACAACCGAGGCCCAGGAAAAAGCCAACTTGCTAAATGGGTACTTTGCATCAGTTTTTCACCAGTCTCAAGGAATGCCCCATGCCCATTACAGGATGGGAACACCTGGATGAGGGTGATTCCTTACCATCCATCAATGCTGACCTTGTGAAGGAACACCTTGAGAGCCTGGATACCTTCAAGTCACCTGGCCCTGACAGTTTACACACCAGGGTACTCAAGGAGCTGTCAAGCACCATAGCTCAGCCCCTGGCATGGATCTTCAAGAACTCCTGGTGCTCTGGTGAAGTGCCCAAAGATTGGAAGAAGGCCAATGTGGTGCCTATCTTCAAGAAAAGGAGGAAAGTGGATCCAGCAAACTATAGGCCCATCAGCCTGACCTCTGTCCTAGGGAAGGTCTTAGAAAAGATTATCAAAGAGACCATTCTTAACCAACTGGCTGATGGCAGCATCTTGAGGGATAGCCAGCACAGGTTTGTTGCAAGTAGGTCTTAGTTTCATAGTCGGTAGGGTCGGAAGGGACCTGAGCAGATCATCCAGTCCAACTCCCCACCAAGGCAGGAGAGAGTACTGAGGTCAAATGACCGCAGGAAGGTGTTCATCCAGCCTCCTTTTAAAGACCCCCAGGGTAGGAGCCACCATCACTTCTCTTGGAAGTTGGTTCCAGATCCTAGCTGCCCTGACAGTGAAGTAGCACCTCCTGATATCTAGCCTGAATCTACCCTCTGCCAGCTTGTGACCATTATTTCTAGTCACTCCTGGTAGTGCTCGGGGGAACAGGGACTCCCCCAATGCCTGCTGGTCCCCTCTGACTAGTTTGTAACAGGCCACTAGATCCCCCCTCAGCACTTCTCTTGTGGAGGCTGAACAGGTTCAGGTCCTGCTGACCCCTGATCATGCAGGTGGCCCTCCTCTGGACCCTATCCATGTTGTCCAAATCCCTCCTGAAGTGTGGCGTCCAGAACGGGATGCAGTACTCCAACTGCGGCCTGACTAATGTTTCATAAAGGGGGAGGATCACCTCCTTAGGCCTGCATGAGATGCATCTGTGAATGCATGACAAGGTATGGTTGGCCTTCCTGGCCGTGTCCCCACACTGTTGGCCCATGTTCATTTTGGCATCAATAATGAATCCAAGATCCTTTTCTGCCTCTGCGCTGATGAGAAAGGAGCTCCCCAGCCTGTAGATGTTCTGCTAGTTCTTCCTCCCCAGGTGCAGTACCCTGCACTTGTCAGTGTTGAAACACATCCTGTTCTTATCTGCCCACCCCTGTAACCTGTTCAAGTTCAATTGCAGCCTATTCCTCCCTTCTAGCATGCCCACTTCTCCCCACATCTTAGTGTCATCTGCGAATTTGAACAGGGTGCTTTTTACCCCCTCATCCAAGTTGCTGATGAAGATGTTGAACAGTGCAGGCCTGAAGACCGAGCCCTGCGGAACCCCACTGCCCACATCCTACCAGGTCGAATAAGACCCATCCACCACCACTCTCTGGGTGTGGCCCTCTAGCCAATTAGTGACCCATCTGACTGTGTAGGTATCGATGCCACAGTCTTCTAGTTTTTTTAATGAGAATGGGGTGAGAGACAGTGTCAAAGGCCTTTCTAAAGTCCAGGAAGACTATGTCCACCGCGACACCTGCATCCAAGGATTTTGTGACCTGGTCATAGAAGGCCACCAGGTTGGTCTGACAGGACCCACCTCTAATAAACCCATGTTGGTTACCCTTGAGCATAATCTCCCCTGCTGGCCCCTCATGGAAATGTGCCAGGATAATTCTCTCAAAAAGCTTCCCCAGGACCAAGGTAAGACTAACAGGCCTATAGTTTCCTGGGTCCTCCTTCCTCCCTTTTTTGAAAATGGGAACCACATTGGCCCCTTTCCAGTCCTCTGACACAACACCAGAGCACCATGAATGCTCATAAAGCCATGCCAGGGGTCCCACAATGATCTCTAATTGTGGAGCACCTAATTCCCTCAGCACCTTGGAATGGAGATTGTCAGGACCTGCTGATTTAAATATGTCCAGTCCCTCCAGAAGTTCCCTGACTAGATCCTCTCTGACCCTAGGCCTGAGTGCGCCTCCCCTGGGGCCTACCCGTGGGGGGTGGTGGGGGGGGGGGGGCGGTGACCCGGTTCCTGCTTATAAAAATGGAGGCAAAGAAATTGTTAAACAGGTTAGCTTTGCTGTCTGGTGCAACAACCAGATTTTGGCAGTGGCTGGGGACAGATATAATAGAGATATACTAGGAAATAATGGAGGGTAAGGAGATAGGAGAGGATTTTGCAAGAGGTGTGGTACTTTTGATATGCAAGAAAGGAAAGGAAGACATATTGGGCAGCTGGAGGCCAATAATCATTTTAAACATAGACTACAAATTGATGGCAAAAGTATTTGCCAAAAGCATGCATGACTGTTGACCAGATGTGATACCAGAAAAACAAACGTGTGCCATTCCTGAGAGAAAGATACACCAGACCCTATGGTTAATGAGAGATGTCATATTGGATGTACAAGAAAGGGAAAGAAACGTGGTAATAAAGAATTTAGACCTGGAAAAAACTTATGATAGGGTTGAACGTGATTTCATGTTTGAAGATGATCAGTAAAGCAGGAAGTCAAGCAAAGCATTCCGCATACAAAAGGAATGCCCCCCATTCCCCCTATCTTTTTGTGTGCGTGTGTGATGAAGTCATTAGCACAGAGAATTTGTGATGATAATCCAATAAGTGGTGTGAAGATACCAGGAAGAGAGGTTAAATGTACATTATACATGGATGATGTGAACATAGTGGCTCAGGACAATGTATCAATCAAGAGCGTATTGAAGCATACTGAGGACTATGGTGAGGTGTCAAGGGTGAAATTAAAGAAGATGAAAAGTAAGTTGATGGGTGTGGGGAATTGGGAGAATTTACAGAAATTCAGGCTGCAAGTGGTAGAGGGTATAATCAAGATCTTGGGAAATCTTAATGGAAGCTGAAGGGAAAGGTACAAAGGTGTGGGAGAAGTTAGAGATAAGAGTGAGACAGATGTTGGGATTGTGGAATGGTACAAAGTTATCTTTCAAGGATAAAGTAGCTGTGGTGAAAACAGTATTCTTGCCAATCATCCTTTATGTGGGAGTGGTGGCATCATGGCAACAGATAAGGAGGATACAGAGGCAGATGTGTGTGTTTTTGTGGGGGGGGGGGGGGGGCGGGGAGTAAAAGAGAAAGGTAGCCAGAACAGAGGTATACAAAGCCAGGGAATTAGGCATTTGGAGAATGCCAGATTTGGAAAGCTTTGTGTACATATACTTTAGAAGTATGTTCTATAAAGAGAGAACAGATGGGGTGAGGAAGACTACATGTTTCTGCTGTTACCTGGCAGGAAGAAGTTTAAGATGGGGCATGTACAGGAGAAAATGGAAAAAAGCCATGGGCATGGCAGCCACCGGCCCACTATGCAAAGATAGAAAGCTTTGTAAGAGTAAATCAGCTTGAGGTAGTAGGATTAGAGCATTTGAAAGACCATACTAAGCTGATTAATATGATAAGAAAGAAAGATAAGATAACAATAGGTGGGAATCTGACCAAAAGACAGGTGGCAAATGTGTGGAAAGAAGTGACAGATAATAAAGTGAAAGAAGAACATACAGATATCCTATGGATGATGATATGGAATATTCTTTCTATATTTCCTCTACTTCCCAATATGTGAGAGGCGTTCAGAATAAATGGGGCTTGGTAAAATTGTGGTATTCCCAAGAGAGAGATGTGGGGCTGAAGAATCTGTACTGAATGTATTTTGGGACTGCCCTTTTGTGCAAAGAGTATCTCATTTTTTGAGGGCAATTGTTATGAACTGTGACTTAACATATGAAATGGTGTTGTATGGGTTAATGTCCAAAGGACTGGAAATGCAGAGACTGAGAACCATACTACTTTGTGTGACAGGAGTGATATGGAAGGTGAGAAACCTACTGTTGGTCGAGGTACTGGTGTTCACCAGAAGATAATACTTGGAGTTGGCAATTTATGAATTGAAATACTATGTGGATGAAGATGTGGACCAGATGAGAAAGGAAAAGGCAGAGAAGAGATGGAGGAAAGAAGAATGGCAGTGTTTATTTCAAAAGAACAAAGGGATGAAGTGGTAGTTGTTGCTTTCTGGGCTTCGGGGTGATTCATGAAAGGTTAGTGTTAAAGGTGAAAAGGGATGTAAGAAAAATAAGGGATTGTTATAGGGGAGGTTTTCAAGTTTTGTTTTAATGTAGTTTCTTTTATTTGTTTTGTAATAATAATAAAAAAGGTTCCCATCAGCATTTTTGGCACAAGGGGAGGGTGTCAGAGCTTGCTCCGGCCTCTCTGGGTACCAGTCTGGTAATGAAGTACCACCAGGCCCAGTGCTCATTCCCTCCTGGGGGAGCAACTGCCCATTACTTTTTTAAGGACCACAAAGGAGAAAGAAGTTCCCATCAGTATGTTTGCCCAATATCAGCCATGTATTTTATAGTCATGCTCGGTATGGGCTGCATTTAATCAGCTTCATAAGATTGTTTCCATGACTAAGTACATGCTGTTTTTGGCTGCAGTTTAATGATAGACAATGAGGTTTCCTTGTATGTGCATGTAAGATGAGCTTTTCCCCCCATGCTGATTGGGGGAGGCGGGACCTCATTTTATATTTGAGAAAATACAGTAATGTTAGAAATTGTTTGCCATTTTTAGGATGATCTAAGACCTGAGAATCTTTGCATGCTTATTCATTTAGATCATTCTAAGCTCGGTCAGGATGATCTAAATGTAATGCTTGTACTCACTCTAGCTTGTACTCACCCTATACGTACTGTTTAGCTAAGGTTTGCTAGAACAGCATCTAACATTATTTTTGTATTTTAGTCATTTGGCAGCATCATGAATTCTGATGGCAAAATGCCATACATTCCACAATATACTCTTCAAACCTTTGCCTGGTTAGAAAATAAACTAATTTAGCAATTGAGGTTGGGTTTGTGGGGTTTTGTTCCCCCCTACCTCCCAATCCCAAGCTTTTGCTAATCTTTGTCATTGGTTCCCAGGTCTAGCTGGAACCAGAAAAAATAGTGCTAAAAAAAATGATGAGGAAACCTTTTTGGCTAACATTTCGAACTCTACTTTGCAAGCTCAAATGATAAAAATAAATCTGCTTAGCCTCTGAACATTTAGAGGCCTCTGAACTATTTAGTCCAAACCATGAACATTTGTGAGGGCCTTCAACAATGAAATTATGGTGCTTATTATTAAAACAAACCAGATATTATTTTATTAAAGAAAATGTGTTAAAATGAAAACAAAATTGTTTTCTATTTTTTAATTAAATTTTAACAGAGACAATAGCATTTTCACCAAAAATACAAAATAGGCAGCATATTGGAAATCTTTAAGAGGATCATATCGCCTCTCAATAGGTAAATTTACCAGCCCAAGTTGCAGTACCCTCAAAGATAGTGTATAGATGTAGGCAGGCTACCTTGTAAACTCAGAGCAAAGTAACCACATCCATGCAGTGCTTGCGGGGGGGGGCTAATTATCTTGGCTGATCAACCATACCAATTATGTCTGTCCTGAGATAGTTAGCTTATCTGAACAATTGTGTGGACATAGCTACATTGCTTTTCATTCAGCGGGTAGCCTGTCCACAGCAGGAGTGAGAGAACATGAATTTACTGTCCAGACACTACTTCAGCTGACCAGCTTTTTGAAACTTAAACTTGAAAAATCTTTGATAATCACCTCTACGCTGCAAAAATTAAGGTATGAGATACCGAATGCATATAGCTGCTGCCAGCAAAGTTCAGGATGGGCTATACTTCTAAAAACTAGACTTGAACCCTATGTGACACTTACAATGGGCCCAGTTCTATTTTTGAATGAGTGTAAAACAAAATAGTCTACTCAAATTAATGGAATACACTAGTAAAAAAGCTGCATGAGCAGATCAGACCCAGTCTCAAGCAAAGTGCCATACAGCTTTCTAACCCTGTAAGAAGATAAAGCCAAAGAGTCTGAAAGAATGCAATAACACTTCCTTGTAGTCAGGCAGGTGACTTCAGTTTTCAGAACCTTTCTTTTGGATGTTATTGTATACATGCTAGTATTAGGTGAATAGTGGCAAACTTGTTTTTTAAATGAATTGTTATGAAATCAAATGCTGTATACATTAAATCACTTACAGTGGATTGCAAACACATTCACTTTCTCTGTCAAAACCATCTGTAAAGTCAGACGTCAGTGTGTATTTATGGTCTTGCAGACCATATCCCCAAAGTTTTCTTTAGCAATTGCACCTGTTTGTAAAGGTTGGCACAAACAATTAAGGAAGAAAAACCATATTAGGTGACCAATCTCGCAGTTTAAATGGTGGGTTTTAAGTACTTAAAGGAAAATAGCTAAGAGGTGCTGGAAAATAGTTTCCAACTGTCTGTGCAAAGCTCTCCTTGAATAATGGCAAATGTTAATGTTTTGAAAAATTAGAAACAGAAGGAAGAATCAAAGTTAGCAAGTATATTCTTCACAGCAAACAGTCTGAGCAGCTTGTGTGTGGATGATATTGCTTGTGACTTCACTATTTCCTGGGGGTCAGTTAAGGAGTAGCAATGTTGCAACGTGGCTTTTGTTTACCATTACTTTTTATAATACAAATGGTTGATGAAATTAATTCATTGTGAATGAAAATCCCAATATGAACTGAGCAATTTAGTGTTATAAAACCAAAGCCACAGTCCATTCATACAGCCCTAATGATTTTTGGCTTGCTGAGAGAGAGCATTTTCTTCCAGCTGTTCAACCACTGTTATTTTGCATTCCAAAATGCCTAGTACTTAGGCTGAAGCTGGTGATTGAATCCAGGTGCAGATCATTAAAGCTTAATGTATAGTTTTCTCTGTGCCCGTCTTCCCCATTTTTCAGCATCCTAAAGATTCTACAAACTGTTCTCCTGCTCTTTTTTTGTGTCTTTTCCTCCTTCTCCTTCTCAGATGGGGGAATGGGAAGAGATGGTGGCAGTGATGTGCACAACCATAGAGAAGTGAACTTTTTTTGTCTGATTTCAATGGGCTGAAAAAAATTAGAGAGAGAGGTCCTCTTTAATATTGGCAACCTTCCCAACTATAATACAAAGATGAAATAGTCATTCCATATGTAAAAGGATATGTTTTTTATTGATGGTATCTCTTAAGTAAAGACAAACTGCCATTAAAATGCAGGCAGCTGCATCTTAAGTGAGATCTGTGCATTGCTAAGCAACATATTGTAATAAAGGAAGTTATAGTGTGTTATATCAAGGATTATGAAATGACTGAGTCCCATAAATTATAATTAACAGAGTATTAAGGCTTTATAAAGCTGTAATGACATAAAACTTCCTATTCATAAATTAAATCAAACAAAGCAGTTCTGTGTTTCAAAATCCTTCATGCACACGCTAATGGTGAGTTTTCTTGCTTCTTGGGTGAAACATGAGGCTCCTTGTGTTTTTGAGGCATGTTTAAAATAAGGGTGATTAAGAAAAGAGAACTTTGTTTGTCTTTTATGGAAGTAATTTAACTGTACCTAAGTGAGCACCATAGATTATATAGGAAGTTGCTCAAGAATACTACTTATTTGAAAATATTTAGCAATAATGTTCAGCAGTGTATCTGTACTAGAAAAACTATTGAAATTAGGTAAGGACAAATGGTGCCTATGCATGTGTTCTGGGGTTGTGGGAGCAGGGGTAGCATTTTAATTTAGAGCAGTCGCATTTGACCAGATTTAGTTAAAACACCCCTGCCACCATTTTGAAACATGGGACACTGAATACATGAGATGCTTCAGTACACTGAAGTGTTCCGATTAGAATGCTACAGCAGACTTGATTAATCGTTCTAATTAGGATGCATTAATTAATCATTCTAATTAGGATGCAGCAGAACACATGGAAAAGAACCCAGAAATTCAGGCCTCATCCACATGGGATATTAGCTAGGGTGTGAAGTGATGTACAGCACCTACAGCGCAGTGACCACCACATATTAAGTTCTTGTGTTTTCACTCTTAGAGTACATGCAGATGCTACACTTAAATCAACCTAACTAGGGTTAGGTTGATCCAACTGCTGATCTGTACAGATGTTCAGGGAACTTAGAGTGGACAAAAAATGACTGGGCCAAACTAACTTAGTTCACCTGAGGATATGCACTAAATTACATTGGACACAGGTTAGCCTGATGTACTTATACATGTGTATATATCTGTACACATTCAAAGTGCAACCCCAGGACTGGGGAAGCCCAGCTGTTTACCCTAGCCCCATAGCTGTGCTTTTCCTACCCCACTGCCTCCATCTTAACTGGGCTCCCAATCCCCCTCTCCCCGTCACACAACTCCCTCACCACCTCCCATAGACCTCCTAGGGGCAGAACATATCCTGCCCTCATTCTGGCTCTTCAGTGTATTCCTTTATGCTGTCTTTCCTACCACACCTTGAAGTAACATTTTTAACATATAAGGAGCTTGCCTTAGAGGCTTGGAGTGATCTTGGTGGTGCTATCTGTTAGTTCCCTTCTCTTCTTTTACTGTATCCTTAGTCTTCCATGCCACCAGACCCTCCATCTGCTGACAAGATGCCTCTACTGGCTGCATCACAATACTCATTCCCTGCTGTCACCACATTTACTCTCTTGCCACTGATCCTGGCTCTCCAGGCCTTATCACCTTGGGGTGCTAGTCAGGGCCTTCTTGGCCCTACCTGCACTTTAAGATTTCTGACCACAGCCTACATCCTCCCCTATAGCCATGCCTATGCCTTCTGGCTCTTACTCCAAGTCTGTGCAGCTGTTTAGATATCAGCCCTCTCAGCCACAGCCCCTTCACTGTCTCTGCTGTATGGGTCCTTGGCCCTTGCAGGGCTCAAACACAAGGTGTTACTCAAGCACCCTCCTGTGGCCTCCTTTACAGCCACAATGCAATTCTCTGGTAACTTAAACACAGAATGCAAGCACAAACCTTTCAGTCCTTAATGTAAACTTGTACCCTCACCTCAGGTCTCTATACTCTGCAAACTCCTGTCTATACTGCTAGTTACCTTGCAGCCACTACTGCAAACAGGAGCTCTCTTATATCTGTACAGCAGGGGCTAACTAATGGCTCTGCCTCAGGGCTGAGCTTTTTTTCCCCCTGAGCTCCTTCCTTTTCCTGTCACATGGCCCTCTTAGCTCCATTACTGAGCCCATGTGTCCCCATTTGGCTTAAGGAGCTTTCTGCTGCTCTCCACTGCACCTTGTACATCTGAGCTGCTTAGTAGTTGGCCTAAGGTCACACCAATGCTTTCTGCTGCAATCCCCTCTTAAAGTAACAGGGGCTTTGTCCCACAGTCATAGCCCCCTTAGACCCACTAACCCCCCTGTAGGCCTGCTATGCCCCCCGCCCCAATCTTGGCAGCTTATCCCCCACTCTAGCTTACTTAGTTTGCATTCCTAGTATGGCTCCTGACATCAGCAAATGTGTGCATAAGTGGGACCCAATCTTTGACCATGTGGCTTAAAACTATGTGATTGCAGAGTGGGTCCCCGAAATGTCTTCATGTACCATTACTGTGTCTTACATACAGCTCTATATAGTACAGATCACTCTCAGACTAAATTGCTAGCCACTACTGCTCCCAAATCACATCCTGAGTCATGGAGATATTTTTTATTACATGCTAAGAGTCTCTGCAGGGATATTAATGAGGAGTAACTAGCATACTGTAAATTCACACCCTAATTTTCTGTGTACTCATTCCTACTTGGACACCAGCCTTCATTTTGGAAATATTTCCAAAGATTATACAAAAAAATCAGGATAGAGACCAAGCAAGAACTCTCATAAGATTTGCTATGAATTCATTCTTCAGGGGATAGTTTACTCTTGGAAAAATTAAATTAAAATAGCTTTAAGGGCTAAGGATCATTTTTATTGTATCTAATTCTGCTCATCTACCCCACTTTAACATGCAATTCAAATCATCTTTAAGGATAATTAAGATGTAAGTACAATATCATGTGCTCTGCTTGTACAAAGTCAGTCAATGAAAGAAAAACTTTTTTTACATTAGTGGAACTATGCCAAAGGAGTGAAGCTAAGGTTCTGATTTAGTTAGTCAATATAACAATATGCTGTCATAGCATTTCTTAGAGATTCTAACATGTTTGCTTTTTTCTTACTTTACTGAGAACTTCATCCAATTTGAGATCAGAATTTCCATATATTGATAATGTTTAGGATGAATGATTCAGTCTGCACTATTCATTGATTAGACACAGGATTAAAGGTCTTTAATTAAAAAGTAAGTTTTGTCACTGATCTGAGAATAATAGATTGTGCTACTCAACTGGGAGACAAAGATTTCCACGCCTGTTAGATTACTGATAATTTAATTTGCAGATAGAATAGTTTTTTTGGAAAGTACCAACATCTTTATATAGAAACTGAGCTTGAACAGCACATGTACCGTACAGCCACACAGGATCTGCCCCAGCTTTCCTCACTTTTTGTAAACCATCTTTGAAGCAAAACCAACTTCTCTTTATATTGTAGCATGAACTGAACGAATGTAGCTGATGTTAACATAGATTGTTATAGTAGTGAAATGTAACCATGTTAGTCTTGTCCTGTAAGCAACTTAAAAACTCCATTTTGTGTCCTTCTGCTTGACATAAGTGAATAAACTCTGCATAGCCTTTATGTATGAGTGTGTGTAAAAGGGTGAATGGTGAGAGAATGGCATAGAGACGGGAGAAGAAGATGTAACTGTTTATGTAAGCAACAAGGCACCAAATGTAAGTTACCAGTCAGTAAACTAATTAATGAATGACTGAAGAATCCCTTTTAGGCTGAAGGCACAAAGAAGATAACAAGGAGAAGGAATGTACCCACCCTGCCAGACAGACAGCAAGAACACTCCAAGGCTGAGCTAAGCTGAAGACAAAAGAAGAACAACCACAAAAACCGAAGTTGGATAAGCAACAAGGCACCAAATGTAAGTTACCAGTCAGTAAACTAATTAATGAATGACTGAAGAATCCCTTTTAGGCTGAAGGCACAAAGAAGATAACAAGGAGAAGGAATGTACCCACCCTGCCAGACAGACAGCAAGAACACTCCAAGGCTGAGCTAAGCTGAAGACAAAAGAAGAACAACCACAAAAACCGAAGTTGGATATGGAAAAACCTCAAAGCACTGAAACAAAGGATGCCAATCCCTATAAAAGAACACTTTGAAAATGCCAAGTTGGGTGAATCTCTTTCTCTACTGATGTTTCACTGGAGCACAGATGCATCTGTTCACCCCGCTCCAGCTGTTATCTTCAAATCTGCTATCTTCAAATCATCATCATCTACTCAATAAGCCCGGGTTGGCCACCCATGAGCAACTATTGCTGGTAACTATATCTGGTGTGTGTGTGGATGAAATGGTTGTTTTGTGTATGTGTATGCCTGTGTGTAATGATTTTTATGATGATTTGTGTGTGTTTGTATGAACGGTGTGTCCGAACCTCTATGTCTAACTCATGTAATCAATAACTGCGGCACCTTGTCTTATCCCCCTTTACAATAAAATCTCACTCATGATTTGAGCAATTGGCAATGTGAGTAACATTTTTGGTGGAGAATGTGTGTGGGGTGAATAAGGTTTTATGTTACAGTTATTGATCAGTTGTATGTTATCTGTATAGTAAGTTTTGTCTGTGTATGTGTTTGTCTATCTGAAGGTGTGCACACCACCCGGTGGTAGAAGTGCCAGGTATAGTGGTCTTGAGTTAGACTGATCACATTAGAAAACTAGAGGAATGCCTGGAGTTAGGTAATTTGTTGTGATTTAGAGAATCTGAAGCCGACCTGTGGGTATCTGGATATTTAGACAATTTGTTTGACTTGGAAAGCCCACCTGTGAGTTGTGGATACTTAGAAGCCCACCTGTGGGTTATGGATTGCCAGAGTAGTCCAGACCACTGATAGAGAGGGGTCTATTGCTTTGGTTTGAGTTTTGTTTTTGGACTTGGTTATCTTGGAAATCGGACTTTTTGGCACTTTTTTATGGACTGGTATACTAGATTTGAATAATAACAAACAGTAACTAACTTTAAGCAGTAAGAAAAATACATGAGATGGAAGTTAAGATGTTCAAAAGAAAGACAGTAAAGAGTGAGGCAGATGTGAAAGATGTCAAAGATCCCCTGCCTACATATCTGCAAGATATGAGTCTTTTAAAACAAGTGCTGCAGCAATTTGGACGTAGCCCATGGACCAAGCAGGCAGTAACAGACACCTATACCATTGCAAATTTAAAGGACAAATTTAAGAACTATATGCAGATATATAATATACCACCATACTCCATGAAACAGGGTGTAGCAGCAATGTGGCTTTTATGGGAAGCTATTAAAAATCTGTTCCTCTGTCTACCTAACTGTTAAGAGGCATTTTAAAGGGGTTAGTTAAAATTTGTAGTAAGGTAAAGTTGTATAGTAAATGTGACTAGGGTTGTAAATTTTGTGCAGGAGAGGTGGTTTCTTACTGCTGACCAGAAAACTTTGTTTGTCTGGGTCAGGCAGAGTAGTGGACAGAAGTACATGCTGTGGTCTGCTTGGGATTAAGTAAGAACCTCCTGTTGTGTTTGCAATAGGAAGCTAGGAGAGAGCAGAGAAAGTCATCTCTCTGCTGGAAAGGCTGTGTAAATGACAGGGTCCTTGGGAAGGTTACAGTTTTTTATGGATGGTTACAAGAGCAGTTGTGTGTTCTTTGTGAAGTTTGTAAGGTATAAATTACAAGTGCAAGTTAAAGCAAGGTAAAGTGTTATGCAGGCAGTGGAGATTCAAAGAGATCAAAGACCGTTAGAGAAATGTGAAACAGATACTTTGGGATCCTGTGTGCCAAAAAAAAATAGAGGCAGCTGGAGCACAGAAAGAGACAATGTATGTTACTGGATATCTGCTCAGGCAGTGGCAGAGAATTTGTGATTGGAAGTGAGGAGAAACTTGGTTCTCCCCCCTGCCTCCCACCTCTCCAGGAACAGTGAAGGGCCTAGAAGAGATAGAGATTGTTACAGAAGCATAACAGCTTGTTTTGGGAAACATCAGGGTACAGCTGTGTAAACAGAGATCAGTGCCCAGAATTACTTTGAGTTACTCGGAAAGAGCAGTGAGCTAATCAGAGGCATGCTTTGTTTTTTCTCTGCGGAGGCATAGTTTGAAGGTTCCTTTCTAACATAGGAAAACATTTTTCTGAAGGAATTGTGTGTGGTGTGCAATTTGTCACCTGTGGTCTTTTGGAGGGAGCTAAAATGGAGCTTACTGGACTCTGTGTCTGTGAGGAAGAGAGACAGAGATCGTTTTTGGTTTGTAGAAGGCAAGGCCAGCACAAAGTATGCAGCTGTAAGAAAGAGAGAGAGAAATCAAGATTTGCTGGATGCATTGGTTTATAGAGAGCAAAGCAAGAAGGGGCCACTGATGAGAATGGATTGTGAAGCCTGTAGCCTAAAAAGGGTTATGGTTAAGATCTATTAACGAAATGAAAACTGAAAGTTAGGTAAGACCTAAAAAAAGGAAGTGTTGGGATTCTAGAGTGTTGCTAGAGAGAGATCTGCTGGAGAAAGTTTTACCATCAGAGTTGAAAGAGCTAGATCCAGAAACCTGCTGAAAAGTGAGAGATCTCTGAAGGTGTTTGAAAACAGACTCACAGAGCACAGAAAGGAATTAAGAGTGGGTGCTAAAGAGCAGGGCCCAGCCAAAAAAAGAGCATGGAAAGCCAGGTGTCTGAAAGGTGGGTGAAGCAGAGTCAGTGATCTGAAGTCCAGGAGGGGTTAGATCAGGACAGAATAAAACTGAATGAGCCCAGAGGCTCTGAGGGGAGCTGAGAGAGAGAGAGATCTGAGAGGGGTCTGCAGGGCCCTAGAAGACCAGGTGATCTAGCAGTCCAGAGAAGGGGCACAGAGAAAAGAGCACTGTTAGAGCCACCAGAGACAGGAGCCTGAAATCTCAACTGGCCCAAGAAGGGGCCAGGGTGCCCAAAAGTGAGAAAGTGTGCCCATGAGAATTAAAGACGACCATAGCAGGAGAGTAAAAATTTTAGTCATGGCTATGATCTAAAACTGTCACCCTCCTGGGTGTGGTTAGTGTGTAGAGCTACCTGTAGCAGGGTAGTCTCTGCAAAACGCTGCATAATAATCACCCTGGGGAATGGGCAGGGGTGAATATAGGGTGCCTTTAAACTCTAGCTTCCACCGCCTTGTAGGTTACCCTTAATTGGGAAAAGGCTAGGGGGAACATACCCCGAGAGAAAAACCTTTAGTAAAGGCCAAAGTAAAAGAATAGAGCAAAGTAGAAAAACAGGCTGGGAGGCAGCTGTTATTGAGAGAGAGAGAGAGATGTGGAAAGTGTTTAGAAGGAAAGGAAGGAAAAAAATAAGAGATTAACTGCGTTTAAATGCTAGAGCAAGTAAGAGGAAAGAGTAAGAATGTAATTTTAAAAATAACTCCTTTAAAACAGGGAAAAAGATACAGTTGGTTTAAAACAAAAAGTTAGGTCCTGATCTCAGAGTGCTGTGGTCTGTTTGGGTTAAGTACAACAACCTCTATCGCTGTGTGTATATTGCAAGGCAGGAAAACTGGAAATAAGTATCTGAATCTCATTGGTAAAAGGGGTGAGAAATGTTTTGGTTTTTTTTAACCTCCCCTCACTCTTCAGAAATAGTGTAAATCTTTTAGAAAAGAAAGTGTTAACAACTTGTTAAAGCAATTGGCAATTTGAGGTACAATATGACCTCCATTGTAATCTCCATGTAATTTTAGGGTCAGGGTATTTCTCTGAAAATGACAAATTCATTTAAATTAAATGACTAATTTACTCTCCCCAATTCACTTAAATATCTTTTGGCTATAGATGTCCTGTCTTCCTTGCTCACATTCTACAACAGTGGGAATCCTCCAACTTCACTAGCTTGCACATAATTTATGACATGGTGTCACTTGTATTCAGCATTTAGTTGAAGTGGTTTAACTAAAGTACTTTAGTTAAAGTGGCTTCTAGTTGAAGTGCTTTAACTAAAGTACTTTAGTTAAAGTGGCTTCTGAGAGCTGCTGTAATTAAAGTGCGCCCTCCCCCCCACAAGATGCCCATAAAGTCTAATTTGAATGCCATGGTTATAGAGAATTTGAAGATTGATAAACATTTGTATTAAGATTATCAAACTATTATTTACTAAGAGAATCTGGAGTTTGTAAAATATTATGGTTGTTCAGCTGATCTTCAAAGGAGTTTTGGATTTTACATCATACAATTTGAAGAAATGGTTGCATAAAGTATACATATCAGGATCTAGATTTCAAGAATTTTTCATTTCCGTGTTCCTTTGAAATTACAGGGCTGTGAAATTGATGTCTGTGAAATACAGTTCATATCACTACTTCTGCTGTGATCTGAATAAAAGTAAATGGATATTGGGCAGAGGAAATTAAAGGAGTGTTAGATGGACAGTTTTGCATAGAAATATGCTTGAAAGTTAGACTGCAGTAAAAATATGCTTTATTAAAAAGTTAAAAATCAAATCAAGCAGCTTTAATGGTACAATATGAAGCAAAAAAGGTATTGATAATACTCTAAGGAACAGATCCTCAAAAGTGGAGTTTAACTGCAATTTATGTATGTAAATCTAATATTAAATATTGAAGCTGCCACTTAATCCTGTAGGGCATGAAAATCCAGAGGCAACAAAGTTTTGGATAGTAAAAATGTCTTGGATGCCTAAAGTTATGATTCTGGGCAAGCTAGCTCAAGTCAGGGTTAAGCAAGTTAACACTGATTTTCTGCGTTCCTGTGCTTTTCTTCTTTAAAGGGTCTGAGATGGCAAGCATAACTAACACACATCTATTCCTATAAAATTGGATTATTCCACACAAACAGATTAATGCTTTCCATGCATTGTATAAGAACCTTGGGTGCCTTATTCAAGGGAGTTTATTCCACCCCAGGATCCAAGCACCTTAAAATTAGGTACTATCTCACTGACTCTTTTCTGGATCTAGTCCAAAGTAATGTGACTATATGCGACAATGTGAAATGCGGGACACTGACCACCCCCCCAACAATGTTGCTGCTTTTGGCAGAAGTGGGAGATGGGTGGCATGGTGCAGCTCTGGTATTACTATTCTGGCAGCTAAGGAGTCAATTGCCTGTTCTTTACTCAAAGATGTTAACAATCATCTCCCCTTTTTAATGGTCATTCCACTAATCAAGCTAACCTATTTTAGGGTAATTTTGCTGTTTGCTAGAGGTTCCTATTTCACAGTTTATGCCACCTCACCTCCCCCTGGTTTTGGCTTTGTTCCTGGACTCTGGCTTTGGATTTCCCTGTGGATCTATTTCCTGATCTTGCTTGGCTCTGTTCTCAGACTTTGACCTGTGGATTATTCCTTGGACCTGGTAACTCAGCGTCTAGTTTCCAGACTCTGGCCTTGGCCTGTATTGTGGACTCAGCTCCTGGATTTCCTTCTGGATCTTGTAATCTGGCTCCTGAACTCTGACCCACCCTGCCTTTTATAGTTGTTAGGGGCTGGAAGGGACCTTACAGATCATAGGGTCCAGCCCCCCCTGCAGGAAAGACCACTGGGATCAGATGACCCCAGCAAGGTGGGCATCAAGATGCTTTTTGAAGATTTCATAAACATTAGGGCTGGAAGGGACCTCAACATCATTGAGCCCAACCCCCTGCCCAAAGGGCATGAAGTCAGCTGGGGTCATAGGATTCTAGCAAGATAAACATCCAAATTTCTCTTGAAGGTGTTCAATGTAGGAGCTTGAACCACCTCCGATAGCAGGCTATCCCAGACCCTGGGGGCTTGGACAGCAAATAAATTCTTCCTTATGTCCAGCCAGGGTGGACAATCCAGCCAAGATTGCCAGGGTGGGTGACTGTACCACCTCTTAGGGGAGCCTGTTCCAAAACCTCAGCACTTGACTTGTAAAGAAGTTTTTTCTTATTGCCTGAAGCAATCATTAATGAGCTTGTGTCCATTATTTCTTGTCCTCCCCTGGGGGGGCCTTGGTGAACAGATGCTCTGCCAGGCCTGATACACTTATAGGCTGCCACCACATTCCCTCTGTGTCTTCTCTTCTCCAGGCTGAACAGCCTGAAGTCTTTCAGCCTCTCCTCATATGACCTCATCTCTAGGCCTGTAATTGTGCACATGGTCCTCCTTTGGACTCTCTTGAGCTTTGCCACATGCTTTCCAAAGTGCAGTGCCCAGACCTGGATAGAGAACTCCATTTACGGTCTCACCAAGGGCAAGTAGTGCAGAAGGATAATATCCTTAGCTTTACTCAGAAGATACATGGAAGAGAAAGGCACTCTGGACCCCTGCAACTACTGGGACCAGCCTTGAGCACTGCATCAGGTTCCTAACAAACATTTTTCAGCAGCTCCAAGATGCCTTTTGCCACTGCCAATCATAAAGGGCTTGTCTGGGATTTGAACCCAGGACCTCTCACACTCAAAGTGAGAATCACACCCCTAGACCAACAAGCCACACATACAAGACTTTGAATTTGGAGAAATGCTTGTCTCCAGTGGCAGTACAGTTCTTCTTGGAAGCTTAAGTATCCTTTCAGTAAAATCTGGCTTCACCCCTAGTGAAGTCTTCCTTGCTGCAATGAACTACATGGGCTCCTCCAGCTGCAGGCTCTCCTGGCACTGTAGGCTATGCTGTGCTGCCCTGCCCCATGGGGCAGAGGCAGGAGGTAGAAGTTGGAGATTGGAGGAGGAGCCTGGAGCTCCCAGTTGCTGCTGCAGCTGGAGTGATAGAAGGAGCAGCAGCCAGGTGGTGCCCCAGTGGTGGGGACAAATTAACCTTTTTTCTGGCTACCTGTGACCCGTGGGTCACCAGTTGAACAACCCTCATACAATGATGTGATACAATACAATGAATTTCCTTGGACTGACTGATGGATCAAAGGCAAGATGCTGTTGCCTACAAAAGTTTATACCTCTCTGAACTACTTGGTCTCTAAGATGCTACCCTGCCTTGCCTTCTGCCTTACTTTAGGCTAACCCAGCTAACTGCTTCTCTATCTACATGTAAAAAGTGTGTATGTTGGTATGGGAGACTGCCAGAGCCTGTAAATGATCAGCTGTCACTGAGCTAAAATATATACCCTTGGAGGTTTGTAAGACCCAGCTAGACAAAGCTTTGGCTGGAATGATCTAGTTGGAGACGGTCCTGCTTTGAGCAGGGGGTTGGAAAGTTGGGGTCCCTTCCAACCCTTATTTTTTATGATTCTATGATCTGCTGAAGCCAGTGGATGAAAAGACTGTTGCAGTCTTTTCAGAGCAGAAGTATTATTGCAAAGTACTCTTATTATTACAATGTTTGAAGTCTGATGGAACAGCTGGTGTTGGTGGAAAAGCCAGGAGTGTGGGAAGGTGATGCAGAACTTGGCTGGCCTCCAGATAAGCACCTACTAAAAGATCAGCAGTTAAGGTAGATCAAATGGCCAGGATCTCTGTATATAGCAGGGGCTGGGAGCTCAGACTGACTGGGTTTTATTACTGCCTTTCCCACTGTGTTGCTGCATGGCATTGACAGACCTTTTAAGTCATGAGTACTTCAGGTTTTCCAGCTGTGAAGGGGGGATAACAAGACCACTTTCCTTCTATCCAAAAAAATCTCAGCCAACTTGGGTGGCATCTTCTTTTGACATGCAACCTCAATATCTGCATGGCTAAAATGAAACAGTTCATCCACTATACCCTCAATATCTCCTTCCTGCATCTGCTGGGACAGCACCATCTTACTGAGAGCCTGTCACTCAGGCCTGCCACCCGGACATCACTCATGATCCAGACTTCTGGCTGGATCCTTGTATTCAGGCTTGGTCTTGCAGATTTTCTCCACATAACATCTCTGAGACATGCCCTTTACTATTCAGCCCTGGAATTACATGTCTTGTTCAGGCTCTTGTCATCTCATGTGTCCCTTATTGCCACATCCTTTTCTCTGGCCTTGACCAATACAAGGGACTTAACTATTAGGCCAGACTGCATATGATCCAGTTCATTACTGTCACCCCAGTCAATCATGGTGGGGTTTGGAATTCCCAAAAAACTGGTATGCCTTATGAAGATGTGCATTAAAGAATCAAGGAACTGTGTGAAAATTGAGGGAATGTTATCAGATCTGATAGAAATCAATAAATAGTGGGGTCAAACAAAGGGATGCAGAGTCACCAATGCTTTTCAATTTGATGCTTGAGAAAGGTGTAATAGTCATTGAAGCAGGAAAAGATCTTCAGCTGAATGGACTGCAGCAGGTATCGGCAAATGTTGCCTGAGAGAAGAGGTGGAAACTATACAAAAATACAGAAATCATAGAGTTAAGTACCAAAGAAAGAAGGTGGGCTTGCTATCAGTTTCAGCAAGACTAAATACATGATCACATCCAGAAATAAATTATAATGATTATAAGAAGATAAGGAATGACAATGTGAAAATGATAGGGGGATTCAAATATTTAGGAAAAATAATCACCGAGGACAAGCAAATAAATTAAAAAATAAAGGCAAGAATTTTGAGTGCTAATATACACTTGCTGAGCCTAGATAAAGTAATGACATCATGGAAAATCTCAGAAAAAAACCTTAAAATCCAGCCTTATATAATTGTTCAACCTGTCCTTTTATACAGATGTGAATCCTGGACACTGACAAAGGCAATGGGAAAAAGGCTGCAAATGTTTGAAAACAAAATGCTAAGGAAAATATTTGGTGCAGTATATGAAAAAAAAAAGTATGAAGGAGTAAGAGCTTGTGAATCTTTACAAAAGACTTGATACAAGATGAGACCACAGGGCATGAAATGGGCAAGGCACCAGTGAAAATAGATTAGAGAAGACATATGGAGGAGATTTTTAGAGCTAGGCCAGGGCTGGAATGGGAAGAAAAAAGGGACCATATAACTCTGAGCTGTGGCCTAGAGGCTCAAACTGGCCCAGATTCCTACAGCAGGAACTCTTCAGGAAGTCATATACAGGGAGATAAGTTATGTGTTTTGTTTCTGTTTTAATCTGTTTTACTGTGAGGTTTGGGGTGGCTTAAATGGGAGAAGGACATCATGAAGGGGTGCTCTAGAGAGGTGCTGTCACAGTGGGTGGCAGTGAGGCACCCTGTATTTTGGGGGCTGTGGCTCAAGGGCCCAGCATAATGAGGCAGGGCTGGGGATCCAGTGCAGAGAGTGTGTGTCAAAGGTCAGAGATACACTCAGGCATCTGGAGCTATGGGTTTGGGTCCTGGTATGTGAAGCTTGGGCTGTGGCCTAGGGCACTGAGGTAGAGACTAGTACCTAGAGAGGTGCCTAAAGGAGTAAGTGTCCTGAAGAGTGCCTGTTGGGACAGGGAGGGGTAAGCACCTGGAGATCTGTATAGAGGGCAAAGGCCCCATAGACCCAAGGCAGTGAAGGGTAAAGGCTTGAGGGCTGAAGACTACAGGCTAAGTGGAGACTAAAAGTGAGTATAGACTGCAGACTAGGAGAGGGGGAGTCCTGCTCAGGTTAAGGCATGAGGGTTTTGGACAGACTGGAAACCTAGGGAAGTTTTACATGTGCTGGAGGATGTGGCGCCTGATGCTTTAATTAGCGAGTTGTGCTAATTTAAAACGCCCATGCATCACATGGATCAGCATCCCCATACTGAAAAAAAAATGGTGGTGGGGCGGTTTGAACTAGAGCTCATTGAACATGTTTTATTTTAAAGCACTCTGTCACTATTTTTTCATTGCGGAGATGCTGATACACATGACGCAGAAAGCTGCCAGAGTACATCAGTTTGTATGATCTATGGATTTCAGGTGCATCAGAGCAGGGTCTGTGAACATGTATAGGAGCCCATAAGGCCTAACACTGGATCTCTGATGGGCAACTCCCTTAGTATATTAAGTTTTACATCAAGGTGTGGCAAGTGAGAGTGTGAGGCTATATTGGGGGAGCTAGAGCAAGAGAATAGGTGTAGTAGGGCCATCAGAGGCACCACAGTCACCACTGTAGGCAGACCCTGTTACATTAAAAGTGCCATATGGCCAACTAATGTAGTAGGTATTGTCCATCTATGTAGATATATTGCTAATTCTAGTTACTCAGTTGCTAGAGTAACTAGTTACTTCTAGTTACTCAGTTGGGGCATGTCTACACATTGCCATGCCTTAGTACTTCTTTTGGAAATACTAAAGGACAGCGCAGTATGAACAGTTACTGTGCACACAGCACACAGGTAGATTTCACCGCTACATCACTGTAGCAGTGTGCTCTACCTGGGGAGTGTGCCACTATGGTGATGTAGCTGGTGATCACATGTAGTGTTTGTTTGTTTGTTTGTTTTCCAGCTCTTTGATGTCT
>NW_005841960.1:2294979-2297030 GCF_000455745.1 Alligator sinensis | reverse complement strand
CTTGAATCCTATCCCACCTTGTCCTCATAAACTTGTGGCTGGCTATGATGTTTCTTTAATCTGTGTTCTTTCTTTCTGTCTTTAGAGGATGACATCTTTCAACTTCAATCTGTTCCTTTTCCATAATGAATTATTGCAACTAGCATCTTCGCAAAGAATCCAGTTTGGGGTCAAATGCCTTTTTTTCATGCAGCATCCAAGATCTATTTGGCCAGTTGCTAAGATGTCTCACACTGAAGCGGCAAACCAGCCAGTAGGAAAGAAAAAGCATCCAAAACCTACAGCAGAAAATAATGCTACTGCTATATTTCACCCCATTTTGTTTCAGCAATTTTAAGCTTAGCCTCTATTTCTTTGTATTTCATGGAAGCAAATTTATAGGCTTGGTTGGCCCAAGTTCTTTGTCTTTCCTTTTAACTGTATCCTGTTGCAAATAGTTACTAAGGAAAATGTGTTGAAGCAAAAATTACTTTTCATTTTATTTTTTATGTGTACATACAAATATTGCATACAGCACTGCATAATTTTTTCTGTGGATTGATAGGTATAGAAACAGCAGTATTCCCTGGAAGAAGTGACAAAGGATGAACTATGACAAAGTTAACCTTCCATTCAGAATGGGTTGATATTCCATTAACATTTACTAGCCAAAGTAAAATACATCTGTATCTAGCCTTTCCTAGATGTGAATGATTGGCATATAACATATGGAACCCAGGGATCAAATTTGGGGTTGATAAGTGTTGTGAACTACAATCCACAAGCAATACTAACAGATTCTTAATGGCTGCATCAACACAAGATACTGATTGAGCAATAGCTTGTTACTACTGTGCAGTAGTGTTGCATGGTAGGAAGCATACTGCACAGTCAGTATCACCTAAAAGTCATTTGGCCATGCTACTGAGCAGTAACTCCAGTTACTGAGCAGTTATTTAGTACTTGTATAAACTAGTACTTATACAAGAACTAAATGAGCGTGCAGTAATGACTGCACAATCAGAATCTTGTGCAGATGTGGCCAAGGAGTCCAAAACTAACCTAATATAACTTAAATGCCAAAGGGCCAGGAGAGTAGTAAAAGAAGCAGTATCCATTTAAGTACCCCTCCTACAAACTTCATTCATTGTATACCTTCCTGTGCCCCGCCACACAAGTTACAGCAACACAGACTCTTTTATACTCACTTAAGCACTTTTATGACCACTTAATGGCATATACTTCATAAGATATCACTCATCATTTTGAAAATGACCTAATAACAATCATTCATTAAAAAAATGAAAGTAAGCTATTTTTTTCTTGGGTCTTAAAAAAGGGCAAGAAATAAAAGGCAACAATATTAAGACCTTTACCTCATCATTTCAAGCCTTATAAATGCAAGCATAATGACTGAAAATGTGAGGGATCACACTGAGACCAATGTTTTTTATTTTGATGCTGACATTTAGCTCTTTAAAATACACTGTAGTGGAGTAATAGATCTTCCAAGATGGCAAGCCTCATGGTTATAATCTTTCAAATGCTGTTATTGCATTGACATAAATACTACAAATTATCCAAACACTTATGAAGCATAATGAAAATGAATTACTTATGGGATAAGGTGTCTCTGCCCCCCACATTTTATTTTATGACTCTCTCCCTTCATTACTGGGATAATCTTGTATTTTTCAAACAAAGTTCTTATTAAATTCAGTGTCTGACTTAAGCAAAGGCTACAGGCTATTTGTTATCCATTATATGAAAATTTTGTTTTATGTCATGTACTATGTTCAAACATTTCTTGAAAATACCAGTTGGCCATAACATTAAGGCATACCAAAAAAGAAAAGAAAGTACAGCATAGGTAGTGTAACCCAATATATACAATAAGACACCAGCCCTATTTAATCTTTCCATTAACTCTCTAATTTAATTCAGTAATCTTTTTTGTAGGCCTGTGTGAAGTGGCTACTATTTGCTTCAGATTTGGATTCGGCCGATTCGGAGGATGGTGATTCGATTCAGTGATTTGAATCACTGTCCCAAATCGATTCGCCCGAATCTGA
>NW_005841960.1:2272105-2294948 GCF_000455745.1 Alligator sinensis | reverse complement strand
TGTGTCCGAGAGTTTGGCCCCCCGAAAATTGGGCGGGCCCCCATCCACTGCATGCTCTCCTAGCCCCATCATTGGCAGTCCCGCCTGGCCTCAGAATCCCAGCTTTTTAAAATAAAAAGCCTGGCACTCACCAGCTGCTGCCAGGTGTGTGGGGGGGGGGGTGAACCCTGCTGCCCCCTACAGCCCCATGCTGTGTGGTGGGGCGCTGTCATGAGCCTCCATCCACTCTTCCAGCCCCAGCTTCCAATTCTTTAGGGGGAAAAAAAGCCCCACTCATTGGCTGCTGCCGGGGGGGGGCAATCTCTGCTGCACCCCACTAAATACCCAGGAGCTTATGCCAGATGGGGCAGTCATGGGGGTGGGGTGGGGGGCTGGGAGAGCAAGCAGGGTTCAGGGGTGCTCAGAGGGGCTGGGGGAGCAGGCAGAGGATGGGGTCTGGTGGGAGTTTCCCTATGGTTTCCTCCTTCAACGCCCCCTTCCCGCTACTTACCAGCAAAGAGTCCAGGTCCAGCTCTTGGCAGCGCCCAGGAGCTTATGCCAGATGGGGCAGTCATGGGGGTGGGGTGGGGGGCTGGGAGAGCAAGCAGGGTTCAGGGGTGCTCAGAGGGGCTGGGGGAGCAGGCAGAGGATGGGGTCTGGTGGGAGTTTCCCTATGGTTTCCTCCTTCAACGCCCCCTTCCCGCTACTTACCAGCAAAGAGTCCAGGTCCAGCTCTTGGCAGCGGTGAGCGGGGACTGTCACAATCTCTGAAGCTCTCTGAATCTTTTCTGAATCAATTTGGAGACCTTTGAATCAATTTGGACCTTTTTACTGGTCTCCTGATTCGATTTAGATTCAGAAATTTGGCCGCTGAATCCGGCCGAATCTCCTCCAAGTTGAATCAGCACCTGAAGCTTCGCACACCTTACTTTTTTTGCTGTTCTTTAGACCTCACCTGCTTCTTCTGTATTCTTTTGGGGGAAAATTTGATTAAGTGTTCTAGACAGTAGTTAAGTTCAGTGTGATAAAATAACACAATCAAAAGGTAAATAATTAATCTCTTACTCACATATGAGCTTTCAAAAAGTCCAGTGATAGTAAGGTGAGTGATTACTTACTCCCATCTGATGCATTACATCTCATATTAATTGTATAACAGTCTGTCCTCACTGCTCAACTGATGCTTTGAAGGGGAGAGGTGTCAGTCTCCACTTAATATCTGTTACTTGGTCCATTTCTTATGGAAAGCTTTTTCATATTTTGGCAATTCTTTTTGAGTTTGGAAGGGAAAGCAGGATGCAAGATAGTATGATGGTATATCACACACTAAGGCATAGGGTCAGAGTGGAAGTGAAGGGTCTCAACAAACTCCATAAGACTGTTGATTTGGGCCTTCTATGTTACAGTTCTGGGACACTTAAAATGAATAATATGGCACATGTGACAAGTCTCCCTTAGGATAATTTTCTGGAAAAGTAGATATGCTTATCATTAAGGAATACAGAACAACAGACAACTCACTGGGGAGTTCTAAAAAGTTGTATTTTAGAAAATGACATAAATACGATTTCAAATCTTTTAAAAATTCAATAAGTGATGTAATTCTCATTACCATTCATGTTACACAGGCAACTAATAAGTGGCACCATGAGGCATGACTTATGCATTAGCATAATTTTCTTCTTGATGCCACCATTATGGTTTTCTTATGTTGACAAATGACTGCTGCCCATTCCCACACCTGCTACCTTTTTTCATTAGAGAAATGAGTTTATACTTCTGTATTAAAAAGAAAACCCTTTATTTTTCTGTTTTCTTTATTCATTTGTGCCATAAAGTAGTTATAGATAGCTGAATTACTCCAGTTGTTATTTGCTGATCATTCTGCATGTTTTCATAAAGGCAAAGTTTGTGAAAAATGAAATTCAGTTTTCTTTAGCATCACACAAATTATATATTATAATTTAAGGCATAAAGAACACAGCACTGTAATACCCTCCAATCTGAAATGTATACCAGGACTTTTACCCATTACAAGAATTCACGTGACAGCTTTATCTTTAAGAACCTTGCCTCATACTATGGTTGGAGCTATCAGAGACTTAATTTTTAGCCCATTTTTGAGGATAGATGACTTGGTCATTAGAATGAACAACACAACAAACTATGCTTCAATGCAGCAAATATAAAGTCCGTGGGCTGATGCAATCTGAGCCATGATCCTCAAATATTAGGTACCTGAAACCGTTTTAAGCACTTGGCTGATTTTTCAGATGTAGTAGAAGACCCCAAACATCCCATTAAAGTGAATTCAGCCAGAATTAGATGTCTGCAAAGCCTTGGATTGCCAATTACTCAGCTTCCCAAGCTGCGCTTAGTTAGTGGTATAGGCACAAAACTTCTTCTGAAATAGTGTTTTCTCTCTAGTTATAATCCCCAGGCATGTCATGGGAGAGCAAGACCTGATCCCATATGTTTTTTGGCAATCTCCCACTTCAATATAATGGAGTTTAGTAGGTCTTCAGGGTTGGAGCTTCTTTTAATGAAGAAGGTGCCATTTTGCTCACATTGAGGACTTCCTGCCTTTTCTCACTCCAGGACAGCTCCTTCTGTTCTAGTGCTTTCCTCTGTCCACAGGAGTGCATGGGGCAGGACTCGAGAGACTTGTGGATTACCTGTACCACGATGACCTTCACCCCTTGTGGTACCATCTCACAACTGTCCAATTGGGTCAAGCCATTTCATTTTCCTTCTTTACTCTGTCTTTCCAGGATAAACAGGATTTTAAACACAGTTCCAACATAAATACATTTCTTCACCTGTCTCCGTCATGAGGTCCACAGTGGTCCGCAGCAAAACTAGATCAATGTTCCCTCACCTGGTTTTTCAACTGAATCAGTCAAAGAGCCTCCTACCATTGTGGTCAATTATGACTGGACTTAAGTTGCCTGTTTCCTCTGTTTACATATAGGTACAACATGCCTTTGGGATGAATCTGGATGCAGATGCTCTCTCTAATTTACCAGCTACATGAGTTTTCCAAATAAAGCAATTCCTCATCCTGACTTCCTTTATACAAAGGAAAAATGCTTTCCCTCTCTTGTATGGGGTATGCACATCGTCACCAAATCTCAATCCAACCACATCACTTTAATGTTCTGGTGCATATAAACCTACCTGAATAGTGAAAAGGAGTGTTTAATCAAAAATTATTTTATGTGGAAAAATGAACGAGAGAGGGAGAGGAGAAAATTATAAATTAAAATCTAATAAAGAATGGTGTTTTATTTTAAATGGTACTTGCTAGTTTTTTTTTTAAGATAAATTTCTATGCACAGCAAACAGAAGTGCAATACTAATACAATTCATTTTGTATTAATTTTGATGGGTTGTACAAAAACAGAAACATTCTGAAAAGTTTACAAATTCTCCTCTTTTTTGGCTTTTATTAAAATGAAAGGAGAGTAATTTTTTGTTTCCATAAGTTTCCCATAAAAAACTAAAAACTCCTAAATGGAAACTTACTTTAAAAATGTTTAATGGAAGGAAGAGAATTAGTTTAGTTTAGAATTAGTTTAGAACAACATGTATACTTTTTTTTTTTTCTCAATAATTCCATTGAGCCAAATTAAATGTTTGTAGCTCCCATTTAAGTGGGGAAGAACATGCAGAGATGATCTAATGGTATTTTCAAAGGAATAATCGTGTTTTACTTAGTCAATACTGGCAGAATTATAATTAGAACAAAATTTGGTTTTAGGTTTTTCCAAGATCTAAAACAAAATGTGTTAGCTATGTTTACTTTCAAAACTTTCAGAATGCCACAGTTGCAATATTGCAAAGACTGTTCATCTCAGCAAAGTAAAGTAAAAGTAGCAACCGCTTTTGGTTTTTATTTTTATATACTTATTTTTGTAAATTAGTTAATGTTTGGCAGGGGTGTCAAACATATGACCCATGGGCTGAACACAGCTCATGGAGGTGGGTCATTTGGCTCACTGTCTTTTTCTGGGGCTTCTCACTGAGGCTGTACCCCGGCTCCTGCCTGTGCTCTGCCTGCAGTTGCAGGGTACCACCACAGAGTGGGGGAGAAGAAAAGGTGCTGGAATGTAGGAACAGGGGCAGGATTTATGTTCATGGAGGGTTGCATCTTTGTAGTCTCAGTTCCCTTGTTCTTTGCCTTGCTGCAAGGAGAGGTGTATTAACCCCTTGACTGCTGCTAGCCATGCCAACATCTCCCTCTGCACCAGCAGCTATTCCCAATATCAGGATGAGGACCAAGGTGCAAAAATCTTACAGTTATACTTCTGGCTCACTCTGATTTTAGTTTGACATGTCTGATTTATAGAATAATTATTTTTGGAAAAAAATATACTGGAATACGTATGTAATGTATTGCAATTTATTAGCCTTTATCTCCAAGACTAAATGAATCTAAATAAGAAAGAGGAATTTAGAAATCCAAGTTTCACAAATATTGCAGTTGAAAGGCAAACAACATTCAAATAGATGACATTCTTTTCAAGAAATTATGCTGATAAATTCATAAGAATTATGAAATAAAGCAAGCTGGGGGGAAAAAAGTCAAAGAGTTTCCCTTTTATCCCTTAGATCAATAGGTTAATCAAAAGAATCTTAAATTAAGATGACATTGGAATGCCCTATAGTAATAAACTACTTTAAGATCTATACTATCTTTGCCAAAGACAAGATAAGTCCAGATCAGGCATTAGATGTAGCATATAACATTGATTATTTTTGCTAAGAGATAATGGATTCAGGTTAAATGCATAGGCACCTGTGGGCAATCAGGAAGTAAACTATGACTTTGCTGTAAAACTGTTAAGCATTAAACTAATGAACATAAAAATGTGTCCTGATAGCCTTAAAATTATTTCAGAATCATATCTTTGGGCTAATTTCATAGAGCAATAATTGAGGCACATAATTGCCCAACTGCTTTATCCCCATGAAGGAACTTCATTGTTATATCAAATAGAATTGGGAAATAGGGACACACTTTGGCTTTGATTTTGCAATTGGTAGTGCATGAGTACTCCCCTATAGAGCTCCCTGAATCAGTGATGCTCTATGTAGCCCCAGTAGCTAAACAGCATACTAATATTGCAGGATCAGAGCCAAAGAGTGTTTTGAGGATTCTGTTAGAGTAATGGAAACATTAGAAAATATGCCTTAATGACTTAGGATATGTATTTTCTGCCTCCACAGAAATTCAGATATTACTACCAAGAAGCAATCTCTCCTACCCACTTGCTCCTTCTCTGTATGCATTGCAAACTGAAAAAAGCTATGGGGTGGTTACCATTAGAGCAATGCTGAGAGCACCTCTGTCAAGAGCTTCCCAAGATTGAGATCCTGAGGCTATCCCAAGGCACGCAGCAAAATGTGAGTACACACAGGGTGCATCTACATGAGTTGCTTTACTGTGCAGTAGACTAATCTGATACATGCACAGCAGTTACTTCACAGTAAATTAGTCTACTGCATAGCTGGCTACTCCCTGTAAATGCAGGTAGTAGATTTACCATGCAGCAGCTACTGTGCAATAGTACAGGTATAGACAGTTGACAGACAGCAAATTGCTCCCCATCAGCCCAAGCAGCAGGGGGCGGGGAAACTGTCCCCTGTCCCAGGCAGTTGCCTGTCTCCCAACTCCCATTCGATCTGCTGATTGGGGCACAGGGCTGGGATGCAGATTGCCGGAGCCCAGGCCTGACCCTGTTGTCCTCTGCCAGCCCAGGGCAGGCACCTGGAGGAGTCTGTATCTCTGCTTAGCTACTGTAGGGGGACAGAGCAGGGCAGCAGTATCACTGCACTGAACTGCTCCCATTAGGAGCAAGTTTGCTTCTGTTGAGCACACATGTAGACACGCTCCTGGGGAAAGTGTCTGCATCTTATTGTAATGTGCTGTAAACTTAAAGTGCATGTAGATGTGCCCACAGAGTTGCACACCTAGAAAGGGAATACATGGTCTGGGCTTGGTTTTTGGCAGTGATCTCAGGATCACTGTGGAGGCAATATACTAATTCCTTCCTCCCTCCTCCTAATGTCATGCTATTTTGTTTTACTGATTGAAAGCAGTCATGGTGAGAAATGATGAAAGCTTGGATAAACATTCCAGTGGTACAAACATTTTGATGATGCTTATAGGGAGAAAAGATAAAAAAGTCTGATTTAAGGGTGCAGATAAAAAAAAGATGGAATGCTGTCTGAGGAATGACCCTAGAAAGACACTTCTATTGTCCTTAGAGTCATTCTGCCTGCAAGACACACCTAAAGAAGGCAGGGATGGTTCCACAGCTTGCTTTTTGCAATAACTGCATAGCGAATACTTTTAAATACAATAATATATATCACTGTTTGCTACATCAATGTGATAAAGTTGTAAGGGCTGAGTAATGGATGCCATTTCATTTAAATAAAAAGTAATTCCTAAAAAAAAATCTATACGTTGAAATATTATAGAGCAGTCCAATTATCAGAAAATTATTGGGCTGTAAGAAATCTGCATGCAACTGATGTATAAAATACAATATTATTGCAACCCAAAATATGGCATCAATGAAGGAATTTAAAATTAGAGGGGATAATTAGCATTTATCCTCTTCTAAGTTAATTTTCTTCTCTATTGATTTCTCTTTAAAGTGTATAACCAAACATGTAGTAAAGATATAGTACAATGAACTAATCAAGGAGTACGATTTAATGTTACAGAATCTGGAATTTGCAAAATGGTTCTTATGATTTTATGATTGTAACAAATGAGTTGAGACGAACATATGTGACTATCTTTCATTTGTTTAAGAAATGGGGAGAGTATATATTTGTTGATCCACTCTGACATTGTTGTAATTTGCATAAAAATAACTTTGTAATATTGAAATCTAGGTGTCTTGAGATGAGGCATCACATTGATAGGTACTGTATAATTTCTTGTACTACCAAAAAGACAAAAATATACTTCCTGTGTTTAGGAGCACAGGATGGGATAGCAAGATGGGTTGAATAACATTGGAAATACTTTACTACTAGTAGTTTAAACGATATAGAAAGGATAGAAATTTCCTGGTACTTAGCCTTTCAAAATCTTCCATCTTATAGATTTAGGCTGGGATTTTCAGTGGATCCCAAGTGAAAGAGTTGTGCTGCTTTGTGTACCAGAGATAGTGCACATAAAGTATCTTGGTGCCAATAATATTTTGGAGGTGGAAGGTACTTGGCCAATCCATCCCCTATATCTTCCCTACCCGCCATCTATAAAGCATCTGTGGCACACTGCTGTGGTATAGCCCACTAAGTCAGACCCACTGTCCCAAATTATGTCTTAAAAATCAAAGTCACAAAAACTGGTGGTAGTAAACACTGGGTAAAGAGTTTTACAGAGCAATCTAGACCACTTGCTCTCACTTGAACAACTTTCTTTTACACATAGCAAAATGCAGGGACATATATGTAAGAACAATGGATGTCAGTCATCTTTACCATTTAGATGACTTTATTTTTGAAGTCAGTGATTCTTGGAGAGCATTGGAAAATCAAACTAGACTACTTCTGACCTTAGAAATCTGGGTATGATATAGATGCTACCAATTTTTAGCAAAACTTTTCATGAGGAAGTTACTATTTTTCTTGTACTCTCTTCTATAGTCCATCTTATTAACAGCTACAAATATATTTCTGGCCTTGCTGAACAGTGCACAAGCATAGTGGCATACTACATAACAAGTGAGGCGGGGAGGGGAAGCCCATAGCTTCAACAATGCATTTGATGGATCCTAAAGCACTGGGAGAAAAATACTCTTCTCTTTTTATCCAAGGTAAGATTGATCCAGTCATGGAGTCCAGTTGCTCAGTGATGTTACCTCTACTTTCTAAACACAGCAGTAGAGATTTCAGAAGATCTGTTTCTGTGAGAAAAAAGAAACCAGTTAGGATGTTTCCTATGCTTTAGTAATCTTAACTATACTCTGACAGCAAGAAGAGGTACATTCAGACAAGAGTCCCACATTAGAAATACAAAAGCTTTAAACTCTGAATTATTTTTTGTTTTTTTAAACAGCTGTCTCATTGCAAACAGAAAGTCAGACAACTATTTGAGAATATTCAGCAGAACACGGTGATGAGAAAACATCAGCAGGTAAATTACCTTTTAATGAAAGCACCCTTCAGTAGAAATTAGAAGTGGACATAGATTATGAACTTTTACAACAGCAGTGAACATACATTATGTCTGAGAGTACAAAATGTTTGAAATGCATTAGTATTTTTTTGTTTATTAAAACTTATCAAAGGCTTAGCACTAGTAAACAAGAGCAGCCCTGCTCATTCCCCTTCCTCCTTGTCCATCCAAAGCACATGCTAGCATTTCTTGCTAAAACTATCAAAGTCCATAATCATTATACATCTTTTGATGAATGCATTATGGACACGGAACTATCATCAGCATTGCATGCAGCATTAATGACATTTTTTCCAACTCTTTATTACAAAATGCCACTGTCATCACAATACTAATTTTATTCAGTCACATCCATCTACATTCTAATAAAAATCCATCACAATTTATACACTATCAACACTTTTCGTGTGTAACCCTAGCCAGGTATATTCTGTCATCAAATTACTTTAACTGCACTGAACAGTAAAAAGAAACACAAAAATCAAAACAGTGGGGTACCTTAAAGATTTGAGCTATGGGATAACATTAATTTATTATGCATATTTATATCAACAATAAGTTACACAGTAAGTTAAAAAAAAACACTGAAAGAGGGAAAATTCAAACAATGGTTACAATTTAGAATAGTATCCTTTCACCATGTTTCTTGCTGAACTCCAGAATCCAATTGGGTGGAAAATAATATTCACATTTCAAAATATATATTTTTTTGCCATAAGGAAATTTCCCTGTCTGGTCCACTATTTAGTTAACTCCATTGAAAAATTACTCTAACAGTGGGATTTACTTATACGACAGTACAGAATACTTATGTTATAATTATGAAGTATAAACTATTGGCAATATTAATTTTTGGTTTGAAGTGTAAAATTATGGAGGTGTTTAAAGTCAACAGCTATAATCTCAAATACATATTGTCATGCTACAATTCATGAGGGTGAAAAAGCACCACAGTGTTCTCTTACTCCCTTGCTCTGAAATTTGTTTCTTTCTTCTCTTTCACATTAATTTTTCTCCCCTACACTAGACACGGTTAAGATAGTGAGCACTAGCTCATCAGCCATGAGTGACTATCCTAAAAACGTGTGTATGTTTTTTTAATGGAAATTCCCATTTGTCCTACTGTGCCTTCTCTGCTATTAAAATGGTGAGGAATGAAGATTATGAATGAGCAACTTGGTAGAACACAGTAAGAGGAATAGAATGAAGATAAATGAAATGTTATCCATTCTTGAATGTCTTATTTTATAGTGAACTTCTTTGCAATTGTTTTACACAAATTTTACGAATTAAATGAGGAATTTTAAAAAGTTCAAAATGTGGGGTCAGTTCAGGTAAATAGTCATGAGTTTAGAAGGATACTGAGAGCCCACCTAAACTATCTAAATCATCTGAGTTCAGTCTACAAAAAATAAAAAAATAAAAAGGATGGAAGGAACTTAATGTTCATAGCACATTTTCATGAGATTCCTTGTAACCCTTGCCTCCAGTTCTCAGGAGAAGACACCACTCAAATACCATTTTTCTAGTACTCTGGGATATCTATATATATGATAATTTGAAAATATACAAGAAATGCTACCCTAGAAATAATATATTTCAAAATCATTTAAAAAATGAATGAAGACTGTGGGAATGTTCTGATTCATTTCTTTGTGTTCATTCCTGTTTATAGCACTGATTGGGCCATCATCAAATACTCCTGCCTCCCCTCCACCCTGGTTTTCATTTCTGGAGAGAAACAAAACAGCTTTGTATATCTTTTTGGTTCCTAAGTAGTCTTTATTTTTCTTAAAATGTAAATGTTAAGAAAAATTCTCCTGAAAGGAGGACCCACACAATCTTTCTTTTTGGCTTTGCAGGTTGCAGCAACCCTGATTAAAGCTATATAGACAGATATAATAAAAATTCTTGTGCAATAAATAAAACCAATTGCAATTGCTTGCTTTCCCCACTTTTTTTTTATTATCCCCATATTGTAAGGTGAGTTGCTAATAGCACTTAATCGTGTTTTACAGTTGAGCTGCTGGTTTTCCATCTTCTTTGCATAAAATTGTAATCAGTTTGATTCCTGTGGAGACTATCTCTGGAGCTCCAGGCATTTTTTTCACATCACAGTCTAAACTTCTTTTGTTCCTCTGATAAAAGATGCAAAGATAGGAAATCAGTCCTGCCAATTCCATTACTTCTTGTGTTCTTGCAAAGAGGCCAAAAATCTTACTAACTTGCCTATGGAGACTAAATTTATATCCTTGGGCAAAGATAAACAGAAAGAAAAGTGTTTGAGATTCATTATGGAATAGTAGGAAGTGATGTGGCTTTGTAGACAAGGCAGCTTCCATCAAATTAAAAAGACAAGCAGAGTGTTTTCCAAGGAAGCAAGAATTTCATGGATGTGAACCCAGGTGCACAACAGCTGTATTCCACAATAATGTTTCATAGTAAAAAGGGAAGCAGAAAAAAGCAAGGGGAACATGTCTTTGGATGTCTAATGCTGTAAATAATAAATTATTGATGTATCTTTCTGTATTATTTACAGAATTAATTTATTGAATTACATCTGTAACATTCTTATTTATATGCTATATTATTAACCAGAAATGCATGTTATACTTATGACATCTGAGAGGTGAAGAGGTTATGTTCTGGTGAGTGACTCTATAAGGAGCTACTTTTTGAGTATATCTGCTTATCATGGATGACAGGGATCTCAAACTCTTTTATAAGAGAGATTTTTCTTGGTTTTTACCAGGCTACTAAGAGGGAGCCAATCAGCTTGTAAATCAGTCACATCTGTAAATCCCCCTGGAAAAAAAAAATCCTGTATTGGGGGGGGTCAGTTCAGTGTAGTCCAAAGACAATGGAATTGTTCATGTGCAAATCAGAAGAGAGTTTGGCCTGAAGAATTCTCATTATTCATAGCGAAACATTGTAATATTATAAAAGCTTTAGTATGTCTGTCTTTCTGTCTGCAATGCTTTATTTGCACTCTGATTGGTTGTCTTGGCCACCGCTGCTGGCTGCCACATGCAATCTACCTTCCCTCCCCTGCCCTATTCCTGGGAGGCAGCAGCAGCATGGGGTTGAATGGCAGGGGCTGGGGGGGGGAGGCACATAGGCCCACACCCAAAGCAACAGGGGGAACTGGAACTGAAGCAATGGCAGGAAGTGGGTCTGGACCCAAAGCAGCGGCAGGGAGAAGGGGGAAGGAGCCCAGGCCCAAAGCAGCAGGTGGGGAAAGGAGGGAGCAGGCCTATACTTGAGGCAGTGTAGGGGAAGGGGGAGAAGCCGGACCTTGATCCAAGGCAGCCGGGGGCGAGGGACGATTCAGGCCTCTGTCCCCACCAGTCCCTGTCCCGTCCCCCCATCATGCTTGATGAGAAATTTGCTAGTGATAAATTAAAGAATCTACCTAAGTTTTCAGATCCTAGGATCAGTTTGCAGGGCTGGCAGTTTGAAGGGACAACTTTTTTAATAGCAAAATGAGTCCTTTTTGTTTTGGTAGTGTTAGAGTGTGACTGAATGCAAGAATCTTGCATTCAAAAGTATGTCTAACTTTATTCCAACCATGCAGTTGGTACAATAACAGATAACACTCCCCAAAAAATCCTTGATGTTCTGGAAATCATTAAGAAATCATATAAAATCCAAAGGAAGGTCATTTACTAAGTTATTTTCCAAAGCCAATATATATAGTGGCTGCATCTATGTGAGATGCTGACTGACCAGTTGTTACTGCTTAGTTATTTAGTACTTGCATACAAAACTACTAAATGACTGTGCAGTAACCAGAGTTACCACGCAGTAATGTCCCTGAGCAGCATTTTGGTAATGCTGACTGTGCAGTAGCTGGTTACTACTGCACAATAGCTGTTTACTGCTGCAGAGTAGTGTCATGTCACACTTCATGCCACATGACACTACTGCACAGTAGTAATGAGCTACTGTGTTGAAGTAAAGAGCTACTGTACAGTGAGCATCTCATGTAGACATGGCCACTAGGTTGAAACTCCCCATGACTTGATACAACCTTAGAAAACACAATTTCCCCTAAAAAGTTGGGAGTGGAGGGCTAATGGTGGGAAGGAAGAAAAATATTCCAGTTTAGTACCTTGCAATACCAAACCAACAAAGGCCTAAATACAAAATAAAATTAGGCATGTGAATAAATTTTAACAAAATATCTGACAACACAACATTTGAAAACTGATGTCAGTATCTGTCATCACAAATGTTACTAAGCATTCAGAGATATCAGAAATTTAGGAATAGAAAAATGGGGAGGAGAGATTATGCTTTTTTTCAAATTATTTTCGTGTGTGAAATAGGAGATACAAGAAAAAGATATTTAATAAAAAATACTTTATAATCCATAGGAGACTTCAAATACTTTTGTAGGGGTTTATTATTTTATGTTTCCCCTCTAGATGAGAGATTAATGAGAACTTTAATATTAGCTTTTAGATGAAACTCACATTGCATTGCTTCAAGTTCTTGAAGCCTGCTGTGATAAATTGAGTTTATTTAATAAGAAAAGTTCTAGGCATTACTCTTCTACATCAAACATGAATATTAAATTTGCACTTTCATTGTACTGGGTGTAACACAAAAGTGTTCTTTGGTAAAGGAATTAATTGAGAAAATACCTCATTTTGTGGGTGACTGGTATGATCATTTGATGTCATTTAATAGGAAAATTTACCCACTCCAAATAAACCATAATGATACAGAAAAAGAATATTTTGTTATGGAAAATGTGGTGCGATACATCTTTTTTTCCACTCCCCATTTACTTTTTTCTCAAAGCTGAAATATTTAGGGAACAACTGCCCCGAGAGCTTGTAATCTGACATTTCACTTCTAACCTGGACTCAATAATACCAATAGTGTAGAGCAGACCTGTCCACCTTCGGAACAGCCAGAGGCTGCATGTCTCATGGGCCCCTGGATCTCATGACATATGAGACTCCATATTGTGCTGACAGGGCTACCCTCCCCTGGTGAGCTATGCCACTGGTTTGGTATCATAACTAAGGGTGGACAAGCATGGCACCTGCTCTAGGTATCAAGTTAAGGGAGCCAAAATCACCCCTGCTCCAGGCCCTGGCAGCATACTTATGCCAGGAACTTCAAAACAGGCCTTGGCTGTTGCTGCTGCTACTGCTGCTTTAAGAGTAGTAATTAGGGCAGGCAAAGCACACGATGGTAGCAATAGTAGTTCAGCCAAGGAATGCTCAGGAGTTCCCAGCAGGGGTCAGACTGCTGCCCCCTCCCCAGGCCCTTGGTCTCAGAACCTACACCCCCATCCTCACAACTCACATGTCTTCCCCCCACTGCTCTTAGAATCCATGCATGCCTGCTTCCCCACTTTCCTGAAGGGCTTGCCCCAGGCACCTATGCTGCTTGTTACGCCATTGTGTTGGCAACCTCTCCCTCACCAAAATGAAAGCTCCCTGGACCTCATTGCCAGGCCATACTACCCCACCCATAGAGGTGGGAGCAGGAAATAGAATCTGGATGAGGGAAGGTGACTCTAGGGGCCTGGATGGTAGCAGCAAGAGGAGTAAATGGGAATGGCACCACAAGTTGGAGAGCCTTGCTATAGACCTAAGACATGAGCATCAGAAGTCTTTCTGGGCACTGTTGGATGAGTTTGATTACCTGTCTTTTTTCGAGAGAAAATTGTTTAATAATATGAAAAGAACAATTTTGATCAGGGGCCCAGCCCTGTGCACTCAAAGGTATCATGGGGATGGAAAAGAAAAAAGGCATGTTGAGTGTGGAGCCCTGAGCATGAATTTCACTAGGTTAATAGGCTTTTCTAGATTCACTTCCATGAGAAAGATCATAGGAAGGTATAACTAAAAAGGAACTAACAAGGGCATGTAGTCCAAACCCCTGCTTAAGAAAGAATTGTCCATGACACAATCCTAGCCACGTGTTTGTCCAACCTGCTTTTGGAAATTTCCAGGGATGGAAGTTTTTCTATGTAGCCTACTCCAAAGCATGATCACCCTCATAAATCAGAAAGTTCTTTCTAAACTCCAACCTAAATTTCTTTGGCTGCAGATTGAGTCCATTGATTGTAGTCCTGTCCCTCTGGCCAGAGGAAATCCCATCTCCATCTTCTCAATAATTGCTCTTCACGTACTTGAAGATTGTTATCAAATCCTCCATCATTCTTCTCTTCTCCAGACTAAATAACTCTGTCTTTCTAGCACACTAATCATTTTTATTGCTCTCTGCTACAATATTTCACTTTGAGTGGATTGAGTTCATTCAGAAAGAAGGATGATATTTTCTTTATATGAAATTACAATATGTATTTACCAAAACATTGACTTAAGGAGAACTGCAGAACCAGTCAAGTTCAGCATGAGAAGTAAGCTAATTTCTACTCTTGTAAAACCATAAACATCCTCAGAAATGTATAGATTTTAACTTTTTAAACAAGTATTTACTTGAAACTTAAAAAAACCTGCAGGTGGTGTTTTCCTTGATCCTCCCAGTTTCAGGCTACGGGCTGAGAAGGGAGAGGAGGATCGAGGTAATGAACCAAAGACTGTGGTGCTGGTGTCATCAGGAAGGCTTTGGCTTCCATGACCACAGTCCGCTCTTTGGTGAGAGAGGCAGCGAGCTGCTGGGAAGGGACAGCCTCCACCTCTCCCCACTGGGGAGGAGGCTCTTCTCAGCCACACTGATTCATAGATTCATAGGTTCATAGACATTCAGGCTAGAAGGGACTCTGCAGGATCATCAAGTCCAGCCCCCTGCCCCAGGGGAAGGAAGTCAGCAAGGATCATAGGATCCCAGCAAGGTAAGCATCCAAGTGTGTCTTGAAGGCATTCAAAGTGGGTGCTTGAGCCATCTCCGGCAGCAGTCTATTCCAAACCTTGGGGACTTTGACAGTAAAGAAGTTCTTCCTTATGTCCAGCCTGACTCGGTCATGGCGGAGTTTGTGAGCGTTCAATTTTCTCATCCCTTGGGGGCTCTGGTGAACAGA
Organism: Alligator sinensis; assembly: GCF_000455745.1. NCBI lineage: Eukaryota > Metazoa > Chordata > Crocodylia > Alligatoridae > Alligator > Alligator sinensis. The sequence goes on along the minus strand of NW_005841960.1, from coordinate 2,279,766 downwards.
AGTTCCCCAAATCCTGGTGAACACCCCTGATAAACTTATAGGTGGCCATCAGATTGCCCCTGAGCCCGTGCTTTTCCAGGCTGAAGAGTCCCATAGCTCTCAGCTTCTCATCATAAGGTCTGTTTTCCTGACCTCTGATCATACACGTGGCTCTCCTCTGGACTCTCTCAAGCTTCTCCACATCCTTTTTGAATTGTGGAACCCAAAACTGGATGCAGTACTCCAGTTGTGGCCTCACCAAGGCCAGTACAACAGGAGAATGATGTTCCTGGATTTGCTTGAGAAGCATCTATGGATGCAATCCATCATTGTGCTTGCTTTACTAGCTGCAGCATCACATTGAAGGCTCATGTTCATCTTGTGGCCACTCCTGCCCCCCACGTTCCTTTCATCTGTAGTGCTAACCAGCATAGCACTGCCAAGCCTATAAGCATACTGCAGGTTTTTCTTCCCAAGGTGGAGAACCTTGTATTTTTCAGTGTTAAACACCATCAGTGTCGGCTGGTCAAATTGGCTGACCTGCTCCACCAGGCTTTGAACTAAGCCTGCCAGGGGTCAGGGGGACTACCGCCACTGCTGGCCCACTGAGCAACCCTTGAAGAGCCAGCAGGCCAAGGCACTTAAGAGAGTCTACCCCTTCCCCAGCCCTGGAAAAAGCTGTAGGCAAGGCAAGGGCCCCCAAAGCAACACTTGCATGCCTGTACACAAATGGTAGGAGCTTGGGGAATAAACAGGAGGAACTTGTCACCCTGCTTAACACACATAATTATGATGTCATAGGGATAACAGAGACCTGGCGGGACTCCACCCATGACTGGGCCACAGGTATAGATGGTTATACCCTGTACAAGAGGAATCAACTGGATAAAACCAGCAGGGGTGTAGCTCTCTATGTCAAAGAGAGCTACACGTCCCTGCAAGCTGACATTGGCACCCAGGATGAATGACTGGACACCCTCTGGGTTAAAATCCAGGGTGAACATGGCACAAGGGACACAATGGTGGGAGTCTACTACAGACCTGCCACACAGAATCAAGAGCTTGACCAGCAGTTCACCAGGGAATTGGCTGAAGCCACATGCTCCTGGTATATGATTGTCATGGGAGACTTTAACAACCCAGACATCTCATGGGAAGAGCGCTCAGCCAAATCTGAATAGTCTAAAAGCTTCCTCACATGCATTAATGAGCTCTATCCAAAGGGGAGAGGATTTCAGGAAGAGTGGTTTCTCCTCAAGGGAGCAATCCTGGATGCACAAGCCAAGTCTATTCTGTCTCAGAGGAAAGGCAGCAAAAGGGCACAGCACCCCCCTTGGCCCTGCAGGGAACATGGGAAGAGCGCTCAGCCAAATCTGAATAGTCTAAAAGCTTCCTCACATGCATTAATGAGCTCTATCCAAAGGGGAGAGGATTTCAGGAAGAGTGGTTTCTCCTCAAGGGAGCAATCCTGGATGCACAAGCCAAGTCTATTCTGTCTCAGAGGAAAGGCAGCAAAAGGGCACAGCACCCCCCTTGGCCCTGCAGGGAACAAGCAGACCTCCTGCATCTAAAAAGAAAGACCTACAAAGGATGGAGGACTTGATCCACCTCCAAGGAGGAATACTCTGCACTGGTCTGGACCTGCAGGGAGTGAACCAGGAAAGCCAAGGCTGCGACGGAACTCCAACTAGCTACAAGTATCAAGGACAATAAAAAGTCCTATTTTAGATATATGGGGAGCCGGAGGAAAAGCAAGGGCAACATTGGACCCCTGCCAAACCAGATGGGCCAGCTGACAACTGACACCCAGAAAAAAGCCAACTTGCTAAATGGGTACTTTGTGTCGGTCTTTCACAAGTCCCATGGGATGCCCCTGCCCAGTATGGGAAAGGGAGGCCCTGGTGAGGGAGATTCCTTACCCTCCATCAATGCTGACCTCATGATGAACACCTTAAGAGGCTGGACACCTTCAAGTCAGCCAGCCCTCCCAGTCTACACCCCAGGGTACTCAAGGAGCTGGCTAACATTATAGCTCAGCCCCTGGCATGGATCTTCAAGAACTCCTGGTTCTCTGGTGAAGTTCCTGAAAATTGAAAGAAGGCCAATGTGGTACCTATCTTCAACAAAGGGAGGAAAGTGGATCTGGCAAACTGCAGGCCCATCAGACTGACCTCTATCCCGGGGAAGATCTTAGAAAAAATCAACAAAGAGGCCATCCTCAATGGACTGGCCAATGGCAACATCCTGAGGGATAGCCAGCATGGGTTTGTTGTGGGTAGGTCTTACTTGACCAATCTTATTGCCTTGTATGACCAGGTGACCTATCATCTGGACAAGGGAGAGGAGATTGATGTCGTATATTTGGACTTAAAAAAACCTTTGATCTTGTATCCCATGATCACCTCTTGGCAAAACTGGCCAACTAGCTTCGGCTCTACCATGATCTGCTGGCTGGAGAATTGGCTCTGAGGTCGGACCCAGAGGGTGGTGGTTGATGGAAGTCAATCAGCATGGTGCGCTGTGGCCCGTGGGGTCCCTCAAGGCTCTGTCCTTGGATCTATATTATTCAACATCTTCATTAATGATGTGGACATTGGAGTCAGAAGTAGACTGGCCAAGTTCGCCGATGACACCAAACTTTGGGGTAAAGCATCCACACCTGAGGACAGGGGGGTGATCTAGGCTGACCTTGACAGGTTCCAGAAATGGGTGGACATGAACCTGATGGTGCTTAACACCGAAAAATGCAAGGTTCTCCAACTTGGGAAGAAACACCCGCAGCATGCTTATAGGTTTGGCAGTGCTACGCTGGCTAGCACTACAGATGAAAGGGACTTGGGGGTCATGATTGACCACAAGATGAACATGAGCCTTCAATGTGATGCTGTGGCTAGTAGCACAAGCAAAATGCTGTCTTGCATCCATAGATGCTTCTCAAGCAAATCCCAGGATGTCATTCTCCTGTTGTACTCAGCCTTGGTGAGGCCGCAGCTGGAGTACTGCATCCAGTTTTGGGCTCCACAATTCAAGAAGGATGTGGAGAAACTTAAGAGAGTCCAGAGAAGAGCCACATGCATGATCCGAGGTCAGGAAAACAGAACTTATGATGAGAAGCTGAGAGCTATGGGACTTTTCAGCCTGGGAAAGCACAGGCTCACAGGTGATCTGATGGCTTCTTATAAGTTTATAAGGGGTGCTCACCAGGATCTGGGGGAACGTTTGTTCACCAGAGCGCCCCAAGTGATGACAAGGTTTAACAGTCATAACCTCCTCCAAGACCATTTCAGGCTGGACATAAGGAAGAACTTCTTTCCTGTCCGAGCCCACAAGGTCTGCAATAGCCTGCCATTGGAGGTGTTTCAAGCACCTACTTTGAACACCTTCAAGAGAAATTTGGATGCTTACCTTGCTGGGATCCTATGACCCCTGCTTACTTCCTGCCCCTGGGGTAGGGGGCTGGACTCCATGATCTTCCGAGGTCCCTTCCAGCCCTAATGTCTATGAAATCTATCAAATCTCATCCAACAGCATTGAAAACTACCATCTTAAGTTTATGGCTTAAGTGTCATGTTTTGGTGACAGTGGAATTTTCCGCATGTTCACTAACATGCCATCGCTACTGTGCGTTTAGCACCTCTAATATGAGGTACTACATAAATGCACAGCATCTGGCATAAATGTGCAGTAGCAACAGCATCCAGTCCTTTTCTGACACTAAATGTGCAGTAGACTAATTCTACTGCGCATTGGTGCATTAGCATGGCTTTTGCTGTGACGCACTAATGTGCAGTAGAATTAGTCTTATCTGTGTGTATGTATATGAATGGGTATAAATCTGTTTGCCTTCAGAATGCAACACAGACATTACAAAAGTCCAAATACTTATACTTTTCTAAGACTTTTTGACATACATTTTCACAGGAATGTATTAATTTTGGGTTCTCATTTTGAACATGGTTACCTTAAAAATGGAGTGAGGGTCACTTAAAATGAGTGGACACCTTGAACATATTGGCTAGGGACAGACATTCAAAAAGTCTGAGCCTGAATTGATTCGATCTTTGCAGGTTAGTCTAACCTGCCTAGATTGAATCAGTTTGTAACAACATAGACATTCCCTCCTGACTGAAGAAATGCAGGCACATGCAGTGGCTCAGGCTAGAAGTGGAAGGGCGGGGGCACTAGAGCAACCCGCCTTTCCCTTCTGTAGTGCTGAGATGAGGGGGTGCATAGCCAGGCCCCAGCACAACCTCTGATTAGGTTTAAATCCCCATGCTGCCTGCACAGTCCCAGGCTTTTCCCTGCTTGCTGTTCAAGGGGTAGAAGTGTTGCCAGACCCCATCCCCTGGCTAGCACTCTGAGGCAAAGTGGGGGTATGCAGTGCATGCATCTGTTGATGATACTGAGCTTTCCAATCTCCCTCTCCCTTCTTCTTCATACTGTCTGCAAACCTCACAGGTGAGGGAGCAAGCAGGGAGCTGATAACATAGCGTTTATCTACCCATCAATAAAACAAAAGCCTCTTTCATTAGTTCATGCTCTTCTTAAACAGCTTTTTCCAAGGAAGGAATGGAGGGACGTTACCAGCTGTCCTATTGATTAGCTCCAAAAAGCTCTAAGTGAACACTGTTCTGTCTGCCTCTTCCAGTGAAATTTGGAGACACACACAGGCAGACACCTTTCAGCATGAACTAGCACATGACTAGGGTACATGGGTCTGGGGTCCATGCTGTGGGAGATGGGAAAGGGGGAGGGGGAGATCTCTGATTGAGCAGTGAGCAGCAAAGGCCAGGGGTTGTGGGTGGCAGGAGGAAGCCAGGCAGACCCTGCTGTGCTTGCAGTCTCCACCAGAGCTCTGGCTAGGGAGCAGAAAGTTGGGGCCAGCCCTGTTCTCTGTAGCAGATAGCACAGCCCAGCCCAGGGCTGCAACGCATCTGGGATGCTGGGGGACTCTGGTTTATCTTAAACCAGGAAGGGGTCTGGAACACACATTGCATAAACCAGTTTGACCCACATCAGTTAAGTTTGATACTACATTCAATCAGGTTTATCTTAAACCAGTTTCCACCATTTTGAAAATGGTTTATGTGCACTGAACTTACTTTTTTATAGGTTTAAAGCAGTTTCTAATCACTTAAACCAGTTTACATGTAATGTCTGACCCAAGCCACTAAGATTTGGGCCTTATTGGAAGATCCATTACTCTTAGGGTGTTTTTTTATTTAAATCAAGAAGAGTTGTAGGTTACTTCTAGAGAGAGTAGCAATTAGATTCTCTTAAAAGAGATGTAAGGAGACCTCATGTCCTTCTGCTATGAATACCACCTGCAACATATTTTGCATGCAGGGAAAAACTCATTTATGAACAAACCAGGTGCAGCATAGCAAGAATTTTTAGAATATGTAGCCCAGCTGTTTTTCATTTCCATATAAATTAAGCATGTTTCCTTTGGTTTTTATTTGGATCTTTACAATTTATTGTGTTTGCAAATAGATATTCATTTCCCTGCTCAATCTAGTCTAGATTATTGCCATGCATTCTACAGGATTATACCCTTAGATACCACTGAAACTGTATCTGGAACAGAATGCAGTTGCCCACCTGCTAGTTAGTAGTGACTAACATCAGAATCTACACTAGTTCTGTATCCATATCAGCTGCAGTCTTGCAACTGGCAAGAGCTAGGCAGAAACTATGGAGAACTGCCACTGAAGCAATTTTCTAATTATATTAACTAATTTGCTCTAAGTGTGTTCTTGCCACTCTGAGCAAGTAATCTTAAAATGATGATACTGTTTTTCCCTTATTGTGTTGTAACCCAACCTACTGCCAGTTTTCTTCCTCCTTTACCTCAAAGTAGGTCCTTAAATATATTCATTTTAATGTGCTAGCAAGGATTATGAAACAACTATAGTGTGTATAGTTCCAGAAGCTTCTGGTTTTATGTATATTTCTAGATCAAACAGTTGAGAAGTATTAATAGATTTGGAGATTCAAAAAATTGTCTGCAAACAAACTTTGGCAACTCAGCACTCAGCACTTGACAAAGCTCCATTGCTCCCTGCAAATAATAGTATTCAGGAAATAAAAAGAAAAGCTTGAAAGTTTTCATGAATTTAGCAGGATTGATTTAATTATTTCATCTAAGTGCCATTATATTTACTGGCTTTGATCAGTAATGTGGATCAAGGACAGAATAAATCATTCCTCAGAGTGTAACTCATCATTTAACTGTCATTTAAGTGCAGGCACTGAAACTCAATTCATGTCAGCACATAAAAGACTAAAACACACAAAAAGTCTAAAAAAAATTAGATTTAAGATCTTCATTACAGAACATATGGTGTGTACTAAAAGTTTTCTGAGAGTCTACTTTTGCTGCCATTGAAATTGGGAGCACTGGTACATCTGGAACACTTATAAAACTGTACTTTCACCGTCTTGAGACATACTATCAGTTAATGTCTATTAGTTCTATTTTCCGTCCATTTACAAAAAATATGCATATGACATACATTAAAAATGTATTGTATGCATAAAGAATACACCATTGCTTCTCAAAGCAGGAAAATAACAGAAATCGAGAGGGATACACAAATATCAAAGATTACACCAAGCTTTAAGGATATTTCTATAAGTATATTACTTTTAGCCTCAGATCCAGATAGCTGCCATTAAACAAGTCACAAAAGTACCACACCTCAAAGTAAAAGTGTCCTCTGAATTATACTTGCCCAAGAAGTAGGATAAAGCAAATTTAACATGTGTCTTAGCCACAGTGTTTTGGTATCTCAGTTCAGGTCAGAAATTACCTGAATCTGATTTTAGGCTTTCTTTACAAATCAGTTTCATTCACTTGTAACTAGCAATCAATAAAAATAGATTGATGGAAAGAACCCTAGCTGTATAGAAGGAAAGTGGTGATTTTCATTGGTAGCATTTGAATCTGAGTCAAGGTACACCAGTGCAAATTACAGCTTTTCTTGTCTTCCTTTGGGAATGTCAGCAGTTTAGCTCCAGTGCTCCCTGATTGATGGTTAAATCAGGACTAAACACAGGTATAGAGAAGGTCTCTGTTCCATTCATTTTGCACCCCTCTAATTCCATTGGCTTTAGTGAGATTAATTCTGATTTACACTGGTATAAATGAGATCAGAATCAGAGCCAAGAAACACCTTGAACAGGAAGCTGGAATAGCCACATAATTACTTTTCAGGGTAGAATTGCATTTTACATCCTATTCATTTTTTTGTATTCTTTACATTGTACTACTTATTTCCCTTGATTTAGCTATGTAATTACCTTTCAGTAATGGCAACAGCAGATGTGTTTTCTGCTTTCTTCTGAGGCAGTGCTCATTTTGGCAGTTACAGTAATTGCATGTTACTGAGACCCAGAACACTAGCCAGGAAAAAAAAAAGGAAAGGAATAAGTACAACAATATTTCAGCTCATAAACCAGTTTCCTTATAAACTTTCCTTTTGACAAAACAAAAGTATGAGGGAAAGAACAAAAGGTATTTGAAAATAAAGACCCCTTTTCATTTAAAAATAATTAAAATGGGGAAGAATAAAATGAAATGCTCTTCATAATCATAACCTCTAAAGAGGTTCAGGTTTTGTATGTCTGTGGGGGTTTTTTGGGGGTGGGGGCAGGAGAGGGAGAGCTTTTTGGTTGTTGTT
>NW_005841960.1:2258039-2272095 GCF_000455745.1 Alligator sinensis | reverse complement strand
GGCTTTGTGTTTAAATGGCATCTAATTTCCATAGTAATTTACTTAATAATCCTACTGAAAATGTCATTCATAGTGTATCCATATCCCTGTCCCTACAAACAAGAAATCAACAAGGTATGAAAAGTCCTTTCGTGAAGCGTAGAGTTTAAACTAGAAGTCAAAAGCAAATAAATAAATAAATAAAGATACATGCATGTGTTTTAAAACTGTAAATTGAAAATGAATCAAAACTAAAGTGCAATATGTGTCCATGAACAAAGAGACACTCAGAAGCTCGCTAGCTTAGGTAACTAAATAGGAGTCTAACTGCACCCTGCATAGACCTCAGTGGGTGTGCCTACACATTCATTATTGCACAGTGCCTACTAAGCATTAAATTTAGTACTTATATAATCAAGTACTAAATAAATGCTCAGTAGGCTGCCATATGGCACATCAGCATGACCACACACGTTGTGTGATGCTTAATATGGAATAGACTACTGCACATTTGTTTTTTAACACTGTTTTTGCTGTGTGTGCTAATGCACAGTAGAATAAGTCTGCTCTGTATTAAGCATCATGTGTGGATGTGCCAGTGTAGGCTAATTTACTCTGCAGAGAAAATAAAACTACTTACATAAATAAGACTTGCAGAATTATGGCCCCAAAATTAAGAGAATTAGGGTCTAATTCAGAATTGGATTCAAAGACTTCTTTAAGTCATGCAGGGTATGTCTACATGTTCATTGCTGTGCTTTAGTTAATGCATATTAAATCTAGTACCTCCATTGTGAGATACTAGAAAAATGCACATTAGTCTGTCTTAATGCACATTAACTAAAGAGCAAATGGTGCTTATACACAAGTGCCAAGGCTGCTCTAATGCGCTACAATTCCAGCACTTCAGAGCAGACTTGATTAGTCTGTTACAGCATGGCAATTGCCACACTCCAGCAGCCTCCTGCATCTTGTATATTAGTGTCCCCATGCTTAAAAATGGTGGTGGGACACTTGAACTAAATCTCGTTGAATGAGCTTTAGTTCAAGAGCCCCTGCCACAATTTTTAAGTACGGGGATGCTGGTGCAGGAGACATGGCAGCACTTTAATTACAGCAGCTCTCAGAGCCGCCCTAAATAAAGCGTCATCCCCCCACCTCCAGAGCATGTGTAAAAGTGCCCGTGGTTTTTAAGTGATGCTTTAATGTGCATTAAAATAGGCTAATGTGCATTAATGCGCATGTATAGATGCACCCAGTGAGTACCCAAACCGCGAGATGATCGAGCGGTATTTTTTCGTGTTTCATCTCTCCAACCCAGTAAATCTTTATTTTTTTTTCCTAAGAAATGAAGTGAGTGAGCAAGTATGTCCATTTTAAATGGTGTAATGCCTGGTTATCAAGGGATCAGTGGCATAACTAAGTCATGACCATTGGGCCAGTTGCCCTGGGTGCCAACTTTTGAGGGGGATACAAAAAAAAAACCCAGCTGCCACCACAGCCCCACAATCATTCTATTGGCACCAGAAGCAGTGACCAGAAGTCACAACTGTCCTTGTGTTTGCTAGCTGCCCTGGGTGCCTGGACACACCATTATACCTCTGCCAGGAGTTTTGCTGAATCTCCTTGGGCAGGAGAGAGAATTGTATGCCAGGGCTGCACACACTAAGTGAGAGCTAGGCTATCACATAAAGAAGAGGAAGCAGAATAAATTAAGCCACAGGAGGTTCTGTGCTTTTGCATCTGATTCTGGTACCAGTGACAGCCTGTGTGGGTATGAACAAGTGTTCAAATGACTTGAATCAGGTCAGGCAGCTTACTTTGAGCCACCTAAACCTGAGTCAGGTTCTGTGTTTGCACAGGCAGCTGAAGGTCAAGAAGCTTCAGGGGCTGAGAGTATTAGGGGGTGGTTGGCACATCTGGGGAGACTCATGGATCTGTGAGAAGAGCTGCCAAGTTGGAGGAAGAGTACTCAAGGGGCATAAGAACAGCTGTGGTGAGTGGCTTGGCTTTCCCAGCCTTGGGGCTGAGCTGTGAACACATGCAGACATTCATTAGACCAGGATAACCTGTTTTACATGGAGCTAACCCAGACTGATCTCAAGTTAGTTCACCTCTGAGTTTAGCTTACTTCACATTGGGTGCACCATATTTGAGGTGACTTAATCCCTGTGAATGCTTGCAAGCTCAGTTAGGAAGATCTAAATATAATGCTTGCACATACCCAATATCTATACACTATAGAGTGGATTTCATCTGATAGTCAGAAGTGTGAGATTAATTATTCCTTTGGGGTATGCTACATTTTTTCTTGCATTTTAATACTTCCTTGAAATAATAATTATTCTTCCTGCCTATATATTTACTACTTAACTGGTCCTTGATTTTTAATGAAACCATACTTGTAAGTAAAGGTGTGTACCTGGGTGGCAGCCCAATACTTGCCACTCCTGCCCAATATCAGGGATGGTGTGGTGAGAGTGGGGCAGGGCTTCCGGCCAGTACCAATTTACTTTCCATCCGGCCCCTGCTCCCCATAGAGCAGCCTGTGGTACCCAGGTCTAACACTTAACTGATTTAACTATTTACACTTTATTTATAAAACAAGAATAATAGGAAAGGTTATTTATAAGTGAACTTAAACGGCATAACCAGAATCACAACACAAACCAGAATGCATTAGTCAACCCTTGACTCAAGAACCACAGGTAGGGTAACTGGCAGCATTCAGCCACTGCTGAGGTGCTACCACAAGGAAGCAAGGTGCTCACTCCCTGCAGCTCCAACAGGATCCCCAATAAGCAACAGACTGCAACAGGTTAAGCTCTTCTAGTCTGCAGCAATCAAATTGTATCAAACCCCAACCCCCCTAAAAGGCTGAAGGGTGACCCTCTGTGGCAAACAAAAAGGCAAGCAACAAGAAACAGAGTACGCTCCTGCAGCAATCGGCATGACCCAAGCACAAAGCTCAGAGATTCCATCCAATGACCTTCAGCTGCAGAATAAGGGACAAGACTGAGTCCCCTCTGGGGCAGTCAGTGGCAGAGCGTCAGCAGCACAGGCAGCTCCAAACCCCTGCTCCAGACGACTGGCCAGCACCCCACATACCTTGCGGCTCACCAATCCTGTTCCGAGCGGCAGCCTGAACTTCGAGATCTCAGGGACCCTTGTCCTGGTGCTCTGCTGCTCCTCAGGATCCCAGTGCCTTGCCTGCTGCTGTCTTGCTTCTCCAGGGAAGGTGAGGGGTTTCCTCAACTCACCGGCCCAGCTCCCTGCTCCGGATAAGGATGCTGCCTGCACACCTGGCTGCTGCCTCTTCTCTGAAGTTGAGTGAAGGGCCGACTGCCACCCCTAGTCTCTGGGTTGCCCAGCACATCCAGCACACTGCAATGGGGCCTTGGGGCACCAACTCTCTGTCCCAAGCCCTGGCCACGGCTCCCTCTCTGCTGCAGGGCTGGAGGCGCAGCCGACTGCCGCTGCCTTCTTCTCCCAGGGCCTTTGAGGCTCTTCAGAGGGGTCTCTCTGCTTCCTCTGCTGGCTCAGCTCCCCTCAGCTCTTCTTAGGCCTCCTGCGTCATTCCCGAGAGTCACTGTCAGCATCCCCCCATGCCAGTTCAGCTGCTGCTTTTATCCCCTCTGGCAGTCCCCCCCTGGGTTGCAAACCAGCCAAACAGAGCTCAGGGTGGAGGGACCCCAACCCCGGCCATCTGCCTTCCATTCGAATGAGGAGATTGAAAACCCCTTCTTTCAATTGGCTTCCCCTTCTCCACAAGGCAGGGCTCCCCTGCTCCACCCTGGGGGTTGCTCAGAGTTCACTGTCACTGTTTCTAGCTCCGGTTAAGTATCTCAAGCCGATCTGGTGAGCCCACATTGGCCATCTGTTACAGTTGTATATGTGCTTCAGTGTTTGCAGCACTGGTGTCTATAAGGGTAGCTAACTCCAGACCCCCACAAACATAAATATTAATAATTAAAAATAATCATGACATAATTTCAGATGTTCCTTAAAACCAAATATAGTTTTGTTAATTTGAAAACCATTTCAATACTGGGGAGTGTTTTAATTAGGGAGGTACCTGAACAGCTGCTTTAATGAAAACACCTCACCATCACATGCATTAAGCCCCCATGGTTTTAAAAATGGATGTGGGAGGCTTTATCTAAACCTTATTCAATGAGGTTTGATAAAACACCATGTGGCCATTTTTAAATGCATGGAGTTTATACACACGATAGAGAAGCCATGCTATAGCATTCTAATTAGAACATAGAGCAAACTCAATTAATTGAGTCTGTTCTGATGTGTTATAATTTGGACATGAAATACCATGTGTATAGTCAATAATGTCCCTAAGAAAACATATACTGACCCATCTCTCAAAGGTATAATAGCACATGTTGTATGCTCTATATTTCTCCAAATTTATAACAAATATAATTTTTAATGTAAAACAGACTGAAGGCCAGGGCCTCATCTGAGGGACTTCATGGAGGACTACTTACTTTGACTCTCGCTTATTTCGTTATCAAAAAATGTGCACAGAATCTGACATCGGGGAATTAGTATGACGTGTTATTCTCCCTTGGTGTGTTCCACACTCTAAACAATGAGTGATCAGGCAAAGCAGTTGTGGCCTGATTTCCAATCATAAATTCAGAAATGTATCTTATAAAGATTATGAAATCTGCCACTTTTATAGTGTAGAATATATTTCACGTATATTTAAATTCTGACTGTATAACAGATCAACAATTTTAAAAAGGATTTCAATTATATTAAAATAGCTTCAGAGTTTGTGCATGGTGTTAAACTCATAGCACTGGAAAATACAGCCTTCTACTCATAGCTGGCCTCAGGGAAAATAGTACCCTGGGCAAACTTGTATTTTGGCACTTGTATTTCAGCACCCTCCCACCAGCACCCTTGCCAAGTCACCAGTGCTGTGTCTTTGGGGTGTGTGCATGGAGGGGTGTAAGTGTGTGTGTAGGGGATTGGCATGTGTGTGTGTGTACAGGGAGGGGTGGGGTGTGTGTGTGGGGTGTGCATGCATGAGGAACAAACATGCCTCAGCAGCTGGGGGTGGTAGGTGATCCCATGGGCTACTGTGGGGGCAGCGTGTGTCCACTCACCTGAGATGCTGGCCTAGTGTGAGACAACAGGACCAGAAAGAAGTGGAAACTCAGTGGTGTGGCAGGAAGGGCACGTGAGCAGGCAGCAGGCAGGGCTACCCACATAGGAAGCCCAGCCCCAATGGTATGCTGCTGCCACTTAGAGCCACCTGGTCTCCCATGCCCTAAACCTTGGCATTGGTGGTGGTGGCTGGGGGATGCCGCAGCTCAGCCTCCAGCCCTAGCAGGTCAGTGTTGGTGAAGCCCTTTGCACATAAGCTGGAGCCACCCAGCTGCACTCCTTTCTTGCTAGGCACCATGGCCTTGCCTTTGTTTTGGCCTTGGGCACCCTCTCTCCAACCTGTCACCTTGCCTGGCAACTGCTGCCACCACCAGTGAAACTCTTCTGAGTGGTGAGCTCCTGCCTGCTGCTGCTGCCTCTGCCAGCCTCACTGTTCCTGGCCCCTGCCTGATCCTGGCTGCCTCAGATATGGGAGGAGTGGGAGAGCAGCAGACCCCAGGAAAGTGGTCCTGGGCACTTGGGGCACTCCAGATCATAAGTGGAGCCTGGTGAGAGCTGCTTCATGTGCAAGCAGGCTGGTGGTGGCAGGAGGTGGCGATTTATGTCTGGGTGCAGCTGCAGAAGGCTGAGCTGGACGAGTGCTGGCAGCAGCCACTTCTCACTGCTGTTGCCCAAGGTGTTTTATCCTGCTGCCCCAGACAGCTGACTCCAAGCAGCTCCAGATGTGGCTGGAGGAGGGGTAGGCCACACTGCTTAGCCCCCAGGATTAGTTGCCATCAAATTGCCCTAATGACTTCATCTAGCACAAGCAGCTAGCAGGGTAGGACAGGGTGTGTGGGCACATGCGTGTGTGTATGGTGCCTCCCTGACCATGGTGCCTTGGGTGGTTGCTCATGTTGCATACTCCTAAGGCTGGTTCTGCTTCAGAAGAACCACAGAACTGATATTATGCCAGTCATGAATGACCTTCTCTGTACTGGCATACCAAGCTCCATCATTCCAGGAGTGAAAAGGTAGTTCATTCTTTTTTTCCCACCCTTTTGTTGTCCTGTGGGGTGAGGCCAAATCTCAGGATCTCAAAATTGTGCTGTTAGACAGGAAGGTGTGACACAATTGCACATCCACACACACACAAAAATCAATTGCACACACATCAGGTGCATACACACACTACGAACTCAGGCACGTGCACATCCAAGATTAGTGCATACCTATCACCAAGTCAAGCATATACACACTATACATACCAAAAATTAGACAAAAATCCTAGGCTGGGAGCTGATCCTCGATGGCTAGTTGGGGTCTTCTCCAGCAAGGTGTTGTCCAGAGGATGTCACCGGCAGGGCCTCTATGTAGATAGGTGGTATGGCACAGTGCTGGTCCAGAAGGTGAGGGCATCCCACTGGGTCTATCTTCACTACCCATTTTTATAGGGGCAGACCTTCTATGACCCTAGTGGCAGGGGCATGTCCAGGCAAGGGTCAGGCCTGGTGGACTGAGCATGTGCACTCCAGGCAAGGATGTGCAGTTCCAGGTGTCTGTGTTGCAATAGTGGGTTGGCTGATTTCTGTAGGGTCTTTGTCTTTCAAATTCTGGGTCTGTGGTTCCTAGGTGAGTCAATGGAAGGCAACGGTCCGGTCGTTGAGCTGATGGTCCAGTTGTTCTGTTGATTATTGAGTAGAGGCCTGCTACCATTGTATCTCAAGCACCCTCATTCATCCCCATTCATTCAGGAACCTATTTACATGAGACTGGTTAGACATGAATCATAGGTTACACCCAGGCAAAGGACACAAGATGGAGGTTTGACATACAAAATGGAAACTTGACATAACTTGACATTACTTATGCTAATTTACACATGTAGGCCTAACTCATATAGTATCAATAGAAAAAACAGTAAAAATGTATAAACATAATAATTATACAATATAAAACAGCGGATCAAAGGAGAGAGAAAAAAACCCACCTTGCTACAAAAACACTAAAGCTTATCCTATGTCTTAACTTACTCATACTCATCTATAGGGAATAGAAAGGGAGAGAAAAAGTCAGAAATAGTTGGGAAAGGGAGGAAATGCATTTCAAAATTTAAAAAAAAAGAAAAACTGGGGGTTTTGCTACACTTTCTTGGTCACTGTACTGAGATAGCCAATAGATTACTAAGCATTTGTGGTATTGAATACAGAGTGCAGACATGTCTCCATTAAGAACTGAGGCCATCTATTAGCATGTATCCATTGTTTCATGTGTTCAAAGAATGGCTCAACCACTAACTAATACATACTTATGCCATTTTTGTGAGGTTGGACTGAGGCTTGTTTGTTATTATCTCTCTCTGCAGATTGAGAAAATTAGGTATACCGATCTTCTCAAGTCAAAATCCTAATATTGTGCTTATTCCTTTGGACCATGGCATTTCTTTTGATTGACCAGCAGTTAGACTGCTGGTCAGTCAAGAAGAATCCAAACTAATTGACCGTCTCAAAAATATCACATTTCTATTGTGACAGCTACTAAAAGTAACATTCCTTACACACAAAAACATCATTTTTTACAGAGATGTATGTTTCCTTGAAAAGACATAGTGCTTCCATATACTTACCTATTTTTAATTCATTTTTATTAAACTAAGTGTTTGCACCTTTGGGTTGTTTTTTTTTTTTTAATTTCCAAATATGTTAATAGAGATAAGTGCAGAATGTTCTCAGCCTGATGATTTCAGTTTTTGCTTTTCTTAAATGTTAAGGAAGAATTATAGTATCAGCTGCTTCAATCAGTTTTAATGCCTCTCATCTCATGGGACCAATCCTGAGATGCAGATAAGGAGCTAGTGCAGGAAAGAGTCTGTTCCACATGGAGTATATACATATTTATTAAAAAGTAAATAAATCTCTGTTTAAAAATCTCAGAGACTTTTGTAAATGCCATCCTGGACTTAATCAACCTGCAAAGTGTTTGGAAGTCTAAAAGAGAGAAAATCACTGTAAATTCTCCCTTTTTGCACATTGCAAGCAAAGAGGTATATGGAACAGTTAGAAGAAAGCTATTTGAATGCTCAAACAGATTAGTGGTGTGGTTATTAATGGGGAAAGGGGCATTTATAGGGATTAATTATTAGGGAGCATTGCATATTTATGAATACCTTACTTCTAAAAATCTTATAAAAGAAACACACGGCTAACTCTTATGAACAAGGTTCTAGTTATGTCCAGCTAACTCCTAGGAGCCATTAGCCCTTGCTCCAGACCTAGACCATATCATCACTGGAGCAAATAACATGGATTATAACATCTAAGGTTCATTCACCACACCTCTACTGTCACATATGCTATTTTCTGCTTTCAGTTCCCCTATTTTGTTTATAGTGGACATATGGGACAATCCTTACATGAAAGAATGAAGGGACACTGATGTGTTATCAAATCGAAAAAACACAGAGAAACCCATGGCATTTCTGGATGTTTCATTCTGGCATCAGAGGGAGTGCTAGGCTGCATGTTTCCTATGGGACAAATAGCAGCAGCACACATTTGAGCCACTGCACATGCGCTCCAGTGCACAGCAAGGAAACCCGGACAGGGTAGGGGAGGCTGGGGTCCTGGGGGCCTCCCAAGATAGCAGCCACACTGAGCCAGACCTGGTCAATGTGGCTCTGGCTGGTCAGGCTCAAGTTTCTGGTGGTGTACACTGTTGCCACATGTTCTGTGGTTCTTTTTTAAGCAGTGGTTGTTTTTGACACTGGGATCTCTGGGATCAAATGGCTTTGAGGTGCTGCAAGCCGCATGTGTGCACTCACGGGGACATGCCCAGAGAGGGTGTCCTTAAATAATCGAACTTTAAAGCTGACTCAAATGGAAAATCGAGGAACAAGAAATCATCCAGACTGGATTGTGGGTTAAGTATGGTTTAAATGGGGACTACAGATTCTTACCCCTTTACTTATATTAGCTCCTTTGTGCTATGGGATGGTTTTTCTTTCCCAGCACTGCCCTCCATCCCCATTTTACATTTCCTCCCTCCCTTTCCTCTTTTTTTGTATTCAAATCCCTCTATTTAAGAAAGTACTCTGTGCATGCCCTTTCACATTGCAGGTTTACAAATGCTTATACATCCCTAAATTTGATAGTCTATAGGGTGCATTTCTACCCTGTGTTCTGCCTGACTTCAAACTAACATTGCTAACTACCTCTCTCTAATGCAGAAAAGGACATTTTTCATTGAAAACTAAAAGAAACAATAGTGATAAAGCTCTAAGGGAAACAATTTTAATGTTGGTAAGGTTAAAAAAAGAATTCAAACCTTTTTAGTTGTTAGAAGATTATTTTCCAAGGAAATAGTCTATGCTGTTATTCCCACTCCCAGAATGTAAAACTCCACTTAGTTTCAAGAGAAATTAACATTTAGAAATGCATTTCTCTATATCTACATCAGGGTGAGGGGGACAGGGGAAAACAAAGATTTTTAAACACAAAAAGGTTTTCAGCTCAAAGATAATGACAGGATTTTTAGGCACCTTCACAAATACTTGTATTTGCAACCTTTTAATCAGCTCCTCAAAATCAAAGAGAACAAAACCAAACCAGAAGGACTGAGGGAAGAGTTTCTATTACTAAATGAAACCATGATAATGCAGTCTTTAGAACAAATATACTAGTTATTTATTTCCAGACTTTAATTCAAGGTGCCTCAATATGATGTCTTGTCTGTTCAAATGGAGGAAGACTCTAGCCACTCTACTTCTTGCTTGGTTGTCTCCCATTTCACTTAAGACTAATTAAGTTAAATGAGTAGAATATGGATTTTCTCTTAGGATAGTCAAGATCAGCCATCTTTTCTTTATGCATCAAAGAAAAGCATAAACTCTGGTTTATGATTATTTCCCTGATCACCATTCCTGAATCCAAACCTAATACACTACTGAACTTTTTTTTAGATTAGAAGAACCATTTGTAAGACATACAAGTATAATGTTCACATTCAGATTGCCCACCCCTTTTCCCCATATGTGTACATTTTGATGCAGTTCCACAACATGCAGGAAGAGACATAATTTTGACAGCTCCACAGATAATTTCTAAGTCTCAGACCCAATGTTTATTTCTGTTTCAGTGCTAAATAAATTACAAACTTTTAGTTCTCAATCTTATGCAAGGCATGTTCACCTTTAGTGCATCTTTGAAAGACACAGTCCAATCATCCACTATTCTGTTTCCATTAGCCAGTAGCTGGAGAGAATTTAAGGTCCGATTCAAAGCCCACTCTAGTCCAACAAATACATATAGCATTATATTTTGAAACAAGGTTGTAGATCACAAGAAAGATGACAGATTTCTTGTCAAAGTGGGTTTTTTTTTTTCCAACTTTTGGTTGGGACTCTGAATATTAGTTTTATAGAATGCTTTTAGGGTTATCCAGAGAAAGTAACCCAGACTCTGTCGTGGTGGCAGAGGGTAGGACACCTATTGAGGCTCTCTGTGATACCAGGACTGTGATAACTCTGGTGCAACCAAGTGGTGAACCCTGGAAAATTGGTTCACAACCTATTTGTAGGAGTCCAAGGACTGCTTAGTCCCATGTTGAGGATGGCTGTTAAAAAAATATATCTGAAATGGGACACCAAGGAAAAGTTCAGAGGTTGGAATGATTGGGTGAGGAGAGGGTCCATTGGATAATTTTAGGATCTGATTTGAGGAAAATTCCTCGTGATTTAGTCCTTACCAGAAGCCAAAAAGAAAAAGAAGTTGGTAGCAAGGATTCTTATGCTAGACAGTGACAGTCTACTGGTTAGACTACCTGCCCTAGCAACTGAATTAAAAACAGAACTCTTGAATGACTTTGCTCTTAAACTGTGGGAAGCAGCTTGCCACAGCAATGCTAACCCACTCTAGGAAGTTTTACTGAGAAAAAAAGATTCCTGTACCAGAAATGAGTCTCACCGGTGGAGTTTGGAATGTGGGGATCAGGATGCAAACTGGCCTGTAACTTTTGAAGCAACTTGCAAGTAGTGGCAAACCTGTGGGGAACCATGGACTTTATTAGGGAAGAATGGAAGTGGAAAATCCCTTCAGAGGCAGAATTAGTGTTGAAGTATATAGTACCCTATAGGAAAGACACTTAATTTTGTATTTGAGCTGAAAACTGCTCCACGGGGAGAAAGACTGCGTAAATGTATAGGTGATGCTTTGTCAGGAAATGGAAGACTTGACCTTCCCTCTGTCATTGGTCATATTTTTAAAGGAAGGACGGATATGATAGACATATACATTTTATTATAATTTTTCAGTTTTAACCATGTCTGTGTTGCAATAGTGGTGTGTGCCGTAGTTTCCCCAACTAGCTACATATGGGAAAAGTGTTAATAGGGTCTGTAGTGTTACAAAATGGCACTCCAGCAGTGAAAGCACTTGAATAATCTATGTTGATACTTCAGGTGGGCTTGGTACTGCCCACGTGAGGTACATCATCCTCTGGAGGAGATGCCCAGATGATCTTGTCAAATTGAGGAGACTGAAATAAGCAAGGTAATGGATGGACAAGGTTCAAGAAAGCAGGGTGTTGGTTGAACTCTCTGGGTGGCCTTTACTCCAATAAATGTCTTCACTGGAGATGAACTTCCCATTTTGCTGCTTGGAACATTGGGGTATACTTAACCCTATTAAGAAGTAAAGTCCCTGTCTCAGGAGCTGAGCTAGAAGGAAACTCCCTGAGGTGTAGCCACAGAAAATCCGGAAGGGCCAAGGATAGAAAGGCCCTGAAGTCAGAGTTGGAAGCAGTTTACCTTCCCTTACACTAGAAACAGGAGTGTATTAAGACTCCCTGGGGCCTGCCCCCGCCCCCCCCGGCCAAGGGCACACCCTGACCCATGCCCTGCCCCACAACCATGGGCTCTGTCCCTTGCTGGCACAGTGGGAGCAGTGGCAGGAGTGGGACACGCTGCCCATGCAGGCCTGAGGTGGGTGCCACGGCTGCCTTTGCCTGCAGGTCCATACTGAAACCAATGCCGGGGTTGCTGAGCCGCTGCCCTCCGGGTGTGTGCAGCATGGACTGAGCTCACTCCGCCATGGCTCAGTCTGGATGCAAGCAGCAAACGGCACCTGGCAGCCATGGCCTGCTGCATTGTGCACTCCTGACCTGGCCAGGCCACTGATTTCATCCATGCCAAAGCAGAGGCCCCTGGGCCCGGGCCCAGATGGCCCATGTGTTAATCAGCCTATGACTAGAAACCATACCTGGATTCAGGGGTCTCTTAGGGAGACCAAACAAAGCCAGGGAGGTCATTCATAACCCCCCACCTCTTATCTCCCACCCGCACCCAGGGGTCTCCATCACAGATCTCACTGTATTAGGTACAATACACAGGCAAGGTAAAGGAAACTCAATACTTCCAAGAATATGCAAGTTGACTAGACACGCAGACAAAAAATGGAAGAGGAATGTGCATGGAGAAGTAATGTGACTAGCCACACAGGACCCTTCTTTCAAAGGAATCTACAGTTTTATAGGCAATGTTTAATTGCTTGAATAGTCATGATAATCCAGAAGTGGTGAATCTGGAGACTCAGAATTTTGGGAAGGTCAATCACTCCTTATACCATCAGCTGCATAAAATAAAGGTCGATTTTCACCAACCTGTCTTATCCTGGGCCAATTCCTTTAATCTGTTCAGGTTTTCAGCTTACAAAGCTCAGACCTTATTGTCCTATAGAGAAACCTTGAGAAATGGGAGGGAGGGCAGTGTGAGATGCTAAATAATTAGAGAAGGAAAGAAATTAAACAAAAAAAAATAGAGGGATGCGTCAGTCCCAAAGAACCTAAAATCACGAAGAAAAATAATAATCTTAGCGTGGAGAAAAAATCCAAAAAGAGAGCAGAGCAACATCGAAGCATAGGAAAAAAAACCCATAATACTGAAAAATCCCCCCATGAACAATGTAATGTGGGTATAAAAATCTCAGAAAGTGTTATAGAAAGGAAGGAAAGAAGATATAAAAAAGAAACAATTCAGGTGAGAAACATGCATGAAAATTCTGAAAATTATCAAATCACTGAAAGAGAAGGAAATATAACATTCAGCCAGTGACAAGGAAAACTAAAGACAAGGTAAACTGGCAAAGGCAGTAGTAACAAAAAAAATGTTAGATTAATTTAACAAGGGGGTGGGGAGGGGATGTTAATCAGGATATATATAGATCATTCCCAGGTTTGTTTTGAAAATCTATTCTAACTTCAGAACTATATGTTCTTTAAATGGTACTGAACATTTTTCTGTGCAGTTAGCTTTATCAGTATGTTCAATGTACTTCAACAGCTTTGTCCAAAAAGACTGCAGCAGCTGTTCAATTTTCTGAAGCAAGAAATGGTAATAAAGCATTCATTTTGAAATTAAAAAAAAACAACAAAACAACAAAAAACACTGGACCCTCTAAGTTCTGTGCATAGAGGTTGAATGAATACAGTCTCTTCAGCTTTATCTCTAGAGATGGAGACTATCCATTTAATTTTGAAGCGGGTCTTTGATGCAGTTACTGAACAGAACTCCTGGAACTTTCCTTTTCCAGTACATCCGATATTTCTGTATGGATGTGTGTGGATTTGTGAGAGGGAGTACCCAATACAGCTCTTATAGATTCATAGATTCATAGATGCTAGGGTCGGAAGGGACCTCAATAGATCAACGAGTCCGACCCCCTGCATAGGCAGGAAAGAGTGCTGGGTCTAGATGACCCCAGATAGATACTCATCTAACCTCCTCTTGAAGACCCCCAGGGTAGGGGAGAGCACCACCTCCCTTGGGAGCCCGTTCCAGACCTTGGCCACTCTAACTGTGAAGAAGTTCTTCCTAATGTCTAGTCTAAATCAGATGTCTGCTAGCTTGTGGCCATTATTTCTTGTAACCCCCGGGGGCACCTTGGTGAATAAAACCTCACCAATTCCCTTCTGTGCC
>NW_005841960.1:2241673-2257641 GCF_000455745.1 Alligator sinensis | reverse complement strand
TGTTCCCTGTCCTCCGGCGTGTCCACTTCTCCCCACAGTTTTGTGTCATCCGCAAACTTGGACAGAGTACACTTCACTCCCTCGTCTAAGTCACTGATGAAGATATTGAAAAGTATTGGTCCAAGGATCGAGCCCTGTGGGACCCCACTGCCCACACCCTTCCAGGTCGATACCGACCCATCCACTACGAGTCTCTGGGTGCGGCCCTTTAGCCAATTCGCCACCCACCGGACTGTGTAGTCATCCAAGTCACAGCCTCTTAACTTGTTTACCAGTATGGGGTGGGATACCGTATCGAAGGCCTTCCTGAAGTCTAAGTATACGACATCAACCCCTACTCCTGCGTCCAGGTGTTTTGTAACCTGGTCATAAAAAGAGACTAGATTAGTCAGGCATGATCTACCTGCTATGAACCCGTGCTGGTTTCCCCTCAGCATAATTTGTCCTGCCGGGCTCTCGCAAATGTGAGCCTTGATAATTTTTTTGAAGACTTTGCCTAGGACGGAGGTGAGACTGACTGGCCTATAGTTGCCTGGGTCCTCCTTCCTCCCCTTCTTGAAAATGGGGATCACATTGGCCCTTTTCCAGTCCTCCAGGACCTGGCCCGTGTGCTACGACTGCTCAAATATTACCGCCAGTGGTTGCGCAATCTTAGTGCTGTCATTCTACAATGATAGGTACTTCAGAAATATTCAGCACAGAGACAAGAGAGAGAGAGCTTAAAAATAACATTTTTTTTCTAAAAGAATCATACCAATGCCAGAAATGCAACACTGCTCAATAGGTATTTGTGCTTGACAACACCATTGAAGGAAAGCAATTGCATCCCCAAAGCTGTTGAAGCTCCAACAGTCTGGTGAGCAAATCACTAGCCCATTTTCACCTCTTTTCATTAAGTGGAACTATCAGTGCATGTCTGCACCAACCATATGATCATGGAGGTTTGAAGGGGGTATGGATCATGGAAAAGCTAGGGACTGCCTAATTTCAAGTCTATTATATATATTATATATACGATATATATATAAGATTTTTTTCAAGCATGTTTTTTCCCCTACTCAATGGAAACAACAGCTGTTATTTTTCACGCACTTGCCAGGGAAAGAAAGAAAAATCACTTCAGGGCTGTGAACAAACCTGGCAAAATTCAGTTGGAAAATTAAAAGATTTTCACAGTTCTAAGTGGTTCAAAATGACTGAAAATGGAAACATTCATGCAACTTTAACTGTAGGTACCATACCATGTTCTGTCTACAGTAATAATTTATAACAAAACTTACTTTAACTGTCTTATTTTTAAAGTAAATTTGTGACATTCTCTTCATACTCTACTTCATTCAAAATGCTGTTCTTACTATGGAAGAAAGATAAGGTTTTAAAATATATAATATAATGTTGATAGAGTTTGTTTCTATATGGAACAAGCTCTACGGTTCCATATACAGTTAGGACCATATAGAACTGGGTTCTGTATGAAACTGGGTAAATTTTATTGGCAAATAGTAATGAGGCTAAAAGCAAAAAACAGGCTAAAACAAAAAAATGTTTGGGAAACTAAAGTTCATAAATTGAGTTCCAATAGGGCGCACAGATTTTCCTGAAAAACATGGGAAAAATGATTTGAAGTTCTTAAGTGTCATAACCCATGGGTATGATTTTGTGTGTGCTTCGGCACTGCAGAATTATTTCCCGCCACGAGGAGCTTTCTTTGCACGGTGCAATTCTCAGTTGCAAAGAGAAAACCCCAGTGCAAAGGAGTTCCCGCCACCCGCATGCAAATTTGTTCCCCACTATTGGCTGTTTCTAAATTATTCCCGGGTGGCGGCTAGCGATTGGCTTGCTAGCCGTATAAGAGGCTTGTGCGGTTTCCGCCCAAGTTGGAGGACTCCACAACCATCTGGAGGAGGAGAAGGAAGACTTCACATCTTGTGAAGAACTCTAAGTGCTGCGGAGCCTAACAAACCCAGCGTGTGCCTTAAGAAGGATATAGGGGCCTGATCAACCTCTAGGCTCTCCCCGTCGCCGCCTAATCCCTCGACGTACCCTTCCCTGAGCGCTTTCGTTCCACGGAGCCTAGCAAACTCCGTGTGTGTGTGTATCCAGAGCTCTTTCTGAGTTATTTCAAGAGGCTCGAGTTTTTCTACGGGTCTTGTTCGTATGAGTTTTGTAACTGCAACTTAAGCAAAGTTTTCTCCTGCCTGCACCGTGACCATCTACAGTGTAAATAAAATAATCTTTAATCAACCACTACGCGTCCGTGCCTAATTCTAGTCCGCCGGCCTGCATTCCCCGACCCACATGCCAGGGCTGCTGGCCACAGCCCGCCGCGCGCCCCCGAAAGCCTCGGACTGCTCCCGGCCCGCACATTAAGGACATAGTTTGACCTTTGGGTGTAAATAACACCAATACAAAATGCTCAATTTTGTGTAAAATGAAACATTCCATTTCTCCCAAGTGAAACAAAGCAAATTTGAGGTTGACCACCAACATTTTTTTGTTTTGTCTTTGTTTTGGCAAGAATAATACAATTTTGTTTCCAGGCAGACAGCAAACCAAAAATAATAATAAAATAAGCAATGACAGCGCAGCATAAGATGAATCACAGATCTGATAATCAATTGCTTTCATTAGTACAAGTACTTTAATTTTATTTTAAAATGAAAAAATGACATGTATTGAACAGCAGTTATTCAGTTAAAACAACAGAAACTTTATTCCTCTTAGAGCCAGTCTAGCATATAAATATGCATATTGAAAACACAGATATTAATCAAACAGCTCCACTTTTATGCTGCATAATGCATCAAAACTACACAAATCACGGTGAACAGGAGTATTTCATATTGAGCCCTTATTCTTCAAAAGTCAGTTACATTGGTAACATGGTCCTTTAAAATTATTTACAATTATATTGAAAGGAATGACCTAAGAATCATTGGGAATAAATGAAACATTTTAAGTATTAGGGAGGCAGCTTTGATCTGTTCCATTGCTGACCTAATGATTTGAGTTAGATTACCAACCTCTGGCATCCCAAACTGCTTTTTGGCCCTCCTACCCGTCTCTTGAAAGGAGATACACTAGCACTTGGACTGCACTTAGCTGCTACACAAAAACACCAAGCAGGTCCTAAATCCAGGCTCTCAACACTGAGCAAGCAAAGCCCCTTTCCCCATTCTCACCTCCAGCCACCAGCCAGCCACAGGCAGGCAGCAGGTGTCCCTTGCATGAGCCCCAGGACCTGGGCACCTGAGTCCCTGGGCCATGAGCTAGCAGCTCCAACACCCCATCATGAAGCACCCTACAACATACATGCAGACCCCAGCACAGTCCAAGATAACCCCTGTGTTAAGCCTCAGATCCACAGACCCTAACTCTGGTATGTTCACACCACAACTCAGAGACCATAGACAGGCACACTGCCACCTGGACCCCAACATAAACACCTCCCCATTGGCAGGAGCCAGTGCAGGTGGCTTACCTCTTGTTGGTCAGGTTGGCAGGAGGCAAAACATCAGCATTAAGCCTGCATGGACAAGACCTTGTGATGTCCAAGTCTTGGCCATTGTTAACAGGTACCCAGGCATGTGCACTTGACATGCTTGAAGGATTTTTTGGCCCACAACTACATGGTCCTGGAGTACTAGGGATGGGGACAGTGTGTGGAGCAGTGAGTACCAAGCAGGCAGATGCCCTTAGAAACTTTAGGAGCAGGTAAGGCATAACAAGCTCTCTTAAGCGTTGCAGGTAGAGGACATTGGAAATTTCTACACTGGGGAATGGGGCATTGCCAGCATCATGGGGGTGTTTGCTGAAAGCCCCTGGAAAGCTTGAGGTTATGGGGTGGCCTGGCTAGTGGAGCCCCAGTTACTCTTGAGCATGGCCCACACCAGCTGGAGGGATAGGGTTAGTCATAGGCCAGGTCCCACACCTGTGTGCATCTACCACTGCTTCCATCCTTCCTCCTTCCTGCAACCAGACCCTCACCCACTGCAGACACCAGGACCCAACAGTCACTTTTGTGGACCATGGAAGAACCTGTCCTGTGCTCCTCTAGTACCCAACCCTGGTCACACAACTGGAGCCACAGGGAGATGAAAGAACTAGTCACCATCTGGGGTGAGCGGGAGGCCCAAGACCAGCTCTGCAAAGAGCATTGCAACAGGAATATGGTCAAGTGCATTGCCTAACATATGCAAGTGCAAGTCCATGACAGGGACTGAGTGTAGTGCTGATCCAAGATGCAATGAATGAAGATCCAGTACAAGTATATGCCTGATGCCAATAAACAATCCAGGATTAGGAGGCACGCTGTGCCCTTCTAAGAAGAGCTGTCCCACTTCCTCACCATGGACAGGGCCATGGCCACCCTGCATATGTACTACACCACGTGTTGCTTCCACACAGCAATGGTGCCTGCCCAGCAGCCTCTCCACCAGACTCCAGCATGCAGAATCTGGGAGGGTCCAGACCAAACAAGGATGTATGGTCACCCTACCTATTGGAGTTGTGTTTTCTAGGCACCAATGTAATAGAAACAGAATAGCAGTTTCATAGCTGCATTAACACAAGTTTGGGCATATAGCACAATGCAGTTTAGATTTTGTGACTCGAAAATGGCATCGGGCTTGTCCTCTTTTTATTTTAGTTATAAGGGCTAATTTAATCCTTGTGCGTATTGCATTGTTAACACAGGATTGACTGACTGAGCCATGTTTCATTATACTTTAATTGGTTATTTGTGATGTAATTACATTCATTAACACCTATTGAGCAATAGTTTGTGGTCCACAGCCAAGCTCAGAGCTAACGGAGACACAGGTGGTAGGGAGTCATACACTCTGACAATGGTTAGGAGATGACGTGGACATCAGGTTTTTACTCCTCTGCTGAGGTATTTTTTTCCTGAAATCTTTGTAAAAAAAAAAAATAAGAATACTTTTAATCCTGGCTGAATTGTATATATCATTTGATTAATAATCACCCAACAGTTATGTATGATTCTTGGTCTGAAGTGAAAAGATGCACAAACATTGCAATATTTGAAATGCTATCAGATTTTTTTTTTTTAATACAGAGGAGTAATTGGAGAGATTATTTTTTTTTAGTACAGAGGAGTAATTGGAGTAATTACAACTAGTATGAAAATGTAATTTCATACAAGCACGTCTTTACTGATGGTCTGAGAGAACAAGCTTTCATTACTGAGAGCCAAACAGAGGGCAGCATTTACTACTGTTCAGTTTTTCTTCTAAAATCTTGATTTTGCAGTTACTTCACATGTTGGATCCCTATTGATTTCAATACAAGTTTTATTCACAAAGCAGCTTCAGAACAGACCCTGAAGGAATATGCTAGATTCCAATTTAGATAGTTGCAATTTTTCCCCCATTGACATTGCCTTGATGCTGCAGGGAAAAAAAAAAAGAAAAAAAAAAGAAAAAAAAGAGAGAAACCTTGGAGGTGATCCCTGTCATGAACATGATGTCCATTGCATTCATACACTTACCTTGAAAAGCTGCAGCCTTGCAACTAATAGTGTTGTAAAGCAGTCCATTTAAACAATATTGATTTCAGGAGTAGCATCATATTATTTAAAATTATCTACCTATAATGATCCCATTGGAGAAGCACAAGTGAACCAAACATATGTGCTTTTGGGCATTCAAAGACCCAGATATGGACCCTATTTTAAATATGATGTATTCAGGAAACTTATTTACATATAAAAATGCATGGCATAGAGGATGGAATATATAATTGTATTTTACAATTCTAAAAGAATTAAGAGAGTAAAATAAAACATGCATACTATGATATATTACTATGCAAAGTGTATTAATATTGGCTTCATACACCATTTAAAACACATAGTACAATCATGTTTTTATATATATATATAAAATATAAAAATAAAATATTTTATCACCTGCAAATTGTTCTTAAGTTAGTAGTAAGATGGAACAAAACTCCTACATGTTTATGCCTGCTCTTGCTTTATTAATGAGAATAGTGCAATAAGCTTTTACTTTTCCTCCAAGAAATTCTCTTTCTTTCACTGAGTGGGGAAGGAGGGGGAGGCAAATGATACACAATCCTTCAAGGATCCCTGTGTAAATGGCATGCTGAAATATTCAGACATTAAGAAAGTAATCCACATCTAAGCATATTTGTAGAGAAAAATAGCCATGTTAGTCAAAAGCCAGGCAGGAAGTGGCACCTTGGGCTCAGAGAGGCATGAGCTTTTGTAAGTGACAGAATATTTGGTCAGATACTATGGGCACTTTTAGACAAGTATGCACTTGTGTTTCCCAGGGGACAGATAGCAGTGCCACATAGTTGTGCTGCTGCTATTTGTCCTCAGAGGATGCATATGCATGTGTGCTCTGGCACATGGCAAGTTGCCCCAGATTGGGTAGTGGTGACTGGGGACAGCACCTAGGCTAGTCCCAACAGCCTTACCTGGGATCCTGGGGAAACTCCCAGGGCTCCAGCAGTGGCAATCCGGCACACAGAGCCTAGCCAGCAGCTGGAGTGCGGCTCCAACTAGCCAGGCTCTGGTTTTGGGAAGTGCACGCTGTCGCCACATGCACCACCCCACTTCTTTCAGGCGTGTGTGTTTTGTGACACGGGGATCTCCTGGTGTCATAACCTTCTCCCCCTCCCTTGCAAATTAGCAGTGCAGCAAATGCCTGCATGTGTAGCACATGCAGTTTGCGATGCTCAGATGGGTCTGCAGAGCTGCATACCGCACATGCATGCTCATCTGGACATGCCCTATGAGCACAACTGGAGGTTGTTTTGGTAGATATCAAGCATGTTACTGAAGCCACTAAAGATTGTGAATATTTATCTGTTATAATAAGCTGGCTACTTTGATTGGAAACCAAATTGGAAAAGTTTGGTTTGAATTTTTAATGGATAATTCTACAAAAATACTTGCTACTAGAAAATAGGATATTTTCCTTTTTCGGTTGTTGTTGGGTTGTGTTTGTTTGTTTTAATTTCTTTATTCAAACAACCAGAATTTTCAGTGTCATAGTACCCTCAAAACAACATTCATTTTGATAAATAATATTGCTCAGATAATATTTCCATTAAATAAAAGTTATTTCTGTTAAGTGTTATCTAATTGATTTCTAGAATATTATTAATTCTTGAACTGTAAGAATGTATCCAAGAAAACTAATTAAATCACTATGTAGGAAAAAAGTTTGAAGACAAAAGAAAAAGCATTTATGTCTCAGGATTCATTAATGTTTGCTGAGTTTTTGGAGGGAAAAACAATTACTTTCATATTAAAATGTTTTTATTGTAATTTTTGTTTACGTGTGTTTTTCCTTTCTGTTGTCAGAAACATTTATTTTGTCTGTGGGTGCTGGCTTCAAAAACTATAAACTGTCTTAGATCTATCTGTCTTCCTTTTCATTTTATATTTGTAACTTCAGTTTTCCTTCTCTGACTTTATAAAATGTTAATCTTTGGTAAAATTAAAAAAAAAAAAACATTGTGATATTGTTCCTATCAAGGTAATCACTGGGTACTTAAAACAACTGATAGTGTAGTTAAAAATTAACTGAAAACCCTACATACATAGATGTGAAGCATGTGACATCCCCATTGCAGAATATAAACACTGATAGCCATAACATATTATCTTAACAAATAAATAATGTATGGTATTTCCCTATGGAACAGGTGTTTCTGCCCTTCACTTAATTCTTTATATGCATTTGGATAGCAATGGACATGCTACATGAGGTGCTGACTGCACAGTAGCCAAATACTAATGTGCAGTAGCGCATCACAGCACTAACAGTACTAATACACTACTGGGCAGTATTATTAGGCTACTGCACAGTAGCCTCACTTAAATGGTATTTGCTAGAGCTACTGCACAGTAACTCTGGTTACTGTGCATTTATTTAGTACTAAATAATTGTGCAGTAATGAGTGCACAGTAGCATCTTGTGTAGATGCGTCCCATAACAATGGGTGCATCTACACGTGCAGCTAATGCAGGATCAGTTTACCCTACTGCTTCTCCTAGCAGCAGCCAGCTCCTGCTCCCTGCAGCCCTGTAAAAGGCTCCTGCAGCAGCCAGAGGGAGCTCTAGGCTCCCCCTGGGTGCTTTCCCAGCTAGCAGGGAGCACAGGATCAGGAACCAGCTGTCTCCTGGCAGGGCCTGGGATATTGCTCCCTACCCCTGGGAGCTGTCTGCTGCTTGGGCAGGCTCCACCACCAGAGCCTGGGCAGGGACAATGTCTTCCTGCCCCAGCAGCAGGGGGCTCCCAGACCCTTTTCTATAATTGCAGGGCCCAGGCTGGAAGCATCTTATCTCTCAGTGCCAGCTCCATAGTCACAGGGCCTGTGCTGGGAGATTCATTTCTCCCAGCACCAGCTCTGTGGCTGCAGGGCCCAGGCTGCCAGTTCTCCCAGCCCAGACCCTGTGATCGCAAACTGGGGGCTGGGAGCTCCCTCCTGCTAGGCCCCATAGCTGCAGAGCTAGGGCTGAGAAATAAGAACCTCCCAGCGCCATCCCCACAACCACAGAGCCAGCACTAGGAGATAAGACTCTCCTAGCCCCCATACCCCAATCGCGATGGCAAACCAAGTGCTGGGAGATAAGAGCCCACCCTAGTAGCAGGCAGCTCCTGGAGGAAGGGAGCAATCTCCCACCTTCTCCTGCCCAGCTGACCAGGACCACATTTGTTCCTGGTTGACCGTCTACATGTGTGCTACTGTACAGTAAGTAACTGATAGTAAATTTTCTACTTGTATTTACAGGTAGTAAATGTATTCATTATTAGAGCCAATTACTAAGTAACAAGCACCTGTACCTGTAGATGGAGATGCTTATTGTGCAGTAATTAGCTGTACTCTCAAGTAAAGCATCTTATGTACACACACCAGTAAGTATTGTTAAGGCTGCATTGAGCATTGAGCTACAGTGCCATAGCTTGTTTCTACGATGCAGTAGCATTGCCAGGCACTAATGTTGCAGCGATGATACTGTGCAGTAGTAATGAGCTACTGCACAGTAGCATCGGGGAAAAAAATGTGGTGACAGTACTGCGCAGTGACACTAGTTACTGAGCAGTCGTTTAGTACTTGCTTATGCAAGTACTAAATGACTGTGCAGTAACAACTGCACATTTCCTCACTCATGTAGATATGGCTAGTGCAATACTGCCCTTCTGACCTTGTTAGAAAGGTGACAGTAATCCATTGTGTAATGATAAAGAAAAGGACTTTTGTCAAATTTTACCATATAAACTGGCTTCATCATCAGAATTGTGTAATAAAATAGTGCTCTCTAGAAAACCAAAGCAGAGTATGCAGAAGCCTCTCCCCTCGACACATACAACATGTCTCTGGTGCTTCTAAAAGACTACCCACATGCACAGATGGGTACTTAAACAGAGTCAGACGGATTTTCAGATATAATTGGGATCTCAACGTCCCATTGACTTAAGTAACTGAAAATTAGGCCTGTTTGGGCACCTAATCATAGCATTAGATTCTGCTTTTATTTAACTGTTTTAAATTTTTGGCTCCACTTTTTAATGCCATCAACTAAGTTTTAAAGAGTATTTTGGAAAGTAGAATTATATAAATTATCAAAACATAAAACAAAAACAAACAAAAAAACCCTTTAAATTTTAAATTTGTTTTTAAACGTGCAAACTCTTTCACAGGCATTATTCAATAGGCTAAGTTGATGTGTTTTCATTATTAAATTAAATGTTTCTGTTAAAAATATTTGGAATGTTTATTAGAGCCATGAGACCATACATAAAAAAGTCACTGAATTATTATGAAAGAGATCAGCATCCTATTAGTATACACTATGCATGTTAAGAGACTTTTTTTTAAAAAGCTTATATTCCAAATTGAAAAAAAAAGGACAATAGGAAATCAGAAAGGTGAGGAAATTTGCACCAAGTATTCTAAATAGCAATCCAGTGTCCTATCCACTGGACCATGACATATAATTACAAATGTAACTCCTGTATCTGATTCAATATCCAGTGAACTCAGTAGTTCATTAACTTCAAAACATTGCTGAACCAAGACTACTGCATGATTCACATGAACCTGTTCTGTTTTTGTTGTGTTGAATTTTCCACCTATTGTGTGTCCATAGACTTTTATTTGCATTTGTGTTGGAGGCCAATGATTTGTATCATACTGCATCCTGTCATATCCCTGATTGTATAGTAATTTTGTGGGTTTTTTTACAGGAGAACAGATTAACAATAAACTTTCAACATATTTTTAATAAATAATTATTCATGCTAAAATTGATTAACATTCATGCTGAAATTTGTTCCAGATTTATTCAAATTATAGCTACAAGATGGTCACCACTACCTGCAGAAAACATGAATACCACAAATAGTATAACAAATCCACAGGCAAAACAAGATAAGGAAATGTAGCATATTTTGGGGTAATTAGCTCAAACAGTCCAATATGTAGCAAAACCCCAAGTTTTTCTTTTATATATATATATATATATGATAGATATGCATTCCCTTCCCTTCCCTTCCCCAGTTATTTCTGGCTTTTCTTTCTCTCCCTCTCTATTCCCTATAGACAAGCATAAGCAAGCTCAGACTTAGGATAAGCTTTAATATTTTTATTTTGGTAGCAAGTTTTTGGTTTTGGATATCCACTGTTTTATATTGTATAATTATTAGGTTTGTATTGATTTTTACTGTTGTATATTGTATTCTTATCATTTTCATATTGATTTTTATTGTTTCATATGGATATTGTATAGTTTAGGCCTGTGTTTTTAAGTGAACCAAAGTCATGTCAAGTTTCCATTTTGTATGTCAAGTCTACATCTTGTGTCCTCTGCCTGGGCATCCCATGTTGCAACTGTATGAGTCACACCCCTCCCATGTAAATTGGTTCCTGGATGAATGAGAGTGATTGGGAATGATTAAAATACAATGGTAGCAGGCCTCTGCTGAATGGCCTGTAACAACTGGGCCATCACCTCGCATTGATTCATCCAGGAACCATGGATCGCACCCAGGAACAGAGACAAGACTAGCATTTGAAAGACAAAAGACCCTGCAGAACCAGCAACTCTACCATTGTACCTCACCATTACAGACACCCGAAACTGCACATCCCTGCATTAAGCACACATGCTCAGTATGCCAGGGGCTGACCCTTGCCTGGGCATGTCTCCTGTCACTAGGGTCACACAAGTTCTGCCCCTATAAAAAGGGGCAGTGAAGACGCACCCAGTGGGACACCCTCTCCATCTGGACCAGAACCATGCCACACCACCTATCCACCCAGAGGCCCTGCCGGCAACCCCCCTCTGGACAACACCTACTGGACAAGGACCCCTTTCGAGCCTGGATAGGTGGCTATCACCCCCCACCCACTCTTCAACCAAGGACTTGGACTCTGCTTCTCTTCCCAACCTGGAATCCAGCCCTTCCACTGAGTCTCCTTCTCCTGCTGCCATTATGAGTGCTTGTGTGTGTGTGTGTGTGCGTGAACCAATAACTTCATGGGGCTGTGTATTGTGTTGTCTGTGTAATAAAACAGCTATTTGGACCCCTATGTTGGTTTTTGCTGTACTATGGTTTGGCCCTGCTCCAATCTCTGCTTCTCACCCCTCTAACTTCTGTCTTATTTCTCCCTCTCCTGCTTCTGGCTTGCTGCCACCTCCAACACCTGTCCTGAGCTCCTCTCTGCCTCCAAACTCCCTGTTTCTTTGCCACTGTTTTACCCCCACTGCCTTTTCCTTTCCCCTAAGCAACAAGGTTTTTGCCTCAGTTTCTTTCCTGGCTGTCTCCTCCTTGCCACCACTTATCTGCCCCCCACCCCCAATATCTCAGCCATCTGCTTCAGTTTCCAGCCCCAGTCTACCTTACGTAATCCCAAGCCCCAGTTCCTTAGCCAGCTTCTCTGTAGTCTACCAGTTCTAATCCTGGTTCTGGCAACTTTCACTCCCTACACTTTAACTCTCTTTCTCCCACCTGAACCTTTTCCCCAAGTATCCCAGGTACCCCAAGCACACACATACACACTGTACCATCCAAGTTAGGAACTTACCTGTGTGTATGTGTAGGTGGGTTGTATATGTGTGAACTGGTGAGAGTGTGTGTGTGTGTGTGTGTGTATATATATATATATATATATATATATATATATATATGGCATTGTGTGCATGATATATGAATTCGTGATCTGTGTCTAACTTTTGGGGTTCATAGTATATGTACTTGAATTGGTGATAGGTATGCATGTGTCTCGGCTGGTTTGGATGTGTCGGAGCTGGTAGTGTGTGTGTGTGTATGTGTGTGTGTGTGCGTGTATGCACCTAATTGATTTGTGTGTTTGTATATGTGCAATTGTGTGTCACCCTCCTGTGTAGCAGCACAATATTTAGATCCTGAGAGTTGGCCTGACCCTACAGGCCAACACCTTAACTAAACAAAATCCTTTATTTCCTAGGCCCACTTACCCCTCAGGAACCAGTATAAACTCCTCTCAGTACTCCAACTTTAACATAGTCCACACAGGGGTCACTCACAGTCCTTGAAGGATTAATTCACATACTACAAGAAGGTGCCTTTGGCTGTCTGCTGCTTTCTTCTCTCACTGCAGTTCTCCTTCTCTTCCTTGGGGTGAGTTCCTTATTGTGGTACTGCTGCCTCCAACTTTACAACCCTGGGTCTCTTCCCAGACCCAAAGGGTGCATCCAGATGTGTGTGGATGTTTGGTTCCCTGGGGACAAGTAATGGTGGCACACCTTGCGCTGCCACTACTTATCCCTGGGGAATGCCTATGCTTTCGCACATGGCAAGATGCTCCAGGTGGGGTGGAGGTTGTGTCCAACACTGCGCTGGCCCCAGAAGCCTTACCTGAGGCTCTGGGGGACTCCTGGGGCTGCAGCCATGGCGTTTTTACCTTGTGGAGCCTGGCCAGCAGCCACAGCATGGCTCCACTTTTCAGCAGCGCACACTGGCTGAGTGTGCATTGCACCATTTTTTTCTGCATTTTTTTTGACCCCTGGATATTCAGGGGTCAAAAAAACCCATGGAAAAAAAATCCTGGCGAAGCGCACACTCGGGCAGCACACCTTTGCAGTGTGGAGAACCCCAGACTGTGCGGTACGTGGTGCTGCAAACATGTATTGCAGTGCCACATATCACATGACTGCATTCATCTGGAGGTGCTCAAAGAGTCTCTGTCCTGATACTGCATCCACTAGCCAACCAACTCCTTTCCTTTTACTACTTTGTTATCTTACTGAATTCCAGTTCTTCTAGCTCCCAGCTCTTCTATCTTAGCCTTCCTGACTCTGTTCCCTGGGAGCCTTTTTACTTCCTTTGGCCAGACCCTTATCTTTTACAGCTGGCTCAGTCCTCTGAGCAGGCCTGTAATTAACCTCACGGCCTGTGGCTGGCTGTAGTTCCGGCAAGCCTGCAGACTCCTCCAGCCTGGTGTGTGCTGTCTGGTGCAAGCCTTTGCCAGCCAGCTCACTACACAGAATGTGCATACAAGTCCAATATTAGCAATCTATCATATCATAGCAGCAATGAGATGATACTTTTGTGACACATAACATCTGTGCAAAATATGTCCTCCTCCTACCTTCATTTTCTTATTAGTTTTGAAAACAGTGTTTTTCTTCACATTTTTACACAGTTACTGCTGAGCTCTTCAGATTCAAATGATGATTTTTTTTTTAACAGATGGACCAGAGCCTTGCCTTTTTAAGAATATAAGCTGTTGACTAAGGCAACCAAGATGTTATTCATCATATTTACCATCTCAAAAAAGTTACTGCAATTTTTGATTTACTAATATGTAATCAGATTCTGCTTCCATTGAAATCAGTGGAAATTGGGACCTGTCTTCAAGCAGTATCTGACTCGCATTGAAACCAACGTCTCACGGGGAAAAGGAAAGAAAAGCAACTTACCAGATTGTTAAATAAAAAATTCTAATATGTAGAAAGTTGCTGTATATTAAAATTAAACTTAGATGCTTTGCTGAATTGGGACCCAAAGCTCACTCTGTCCCTAATCTACATGGTTGTTCCAAACCATTTGCAGCATATGCTGTATGTAGTTTGGGATAATAATGTATTAGGAGCATCTGAATAATTTTCAAGAACAGCCATCAGGCTTAATTATGAAACACCTTACCTATATGTCTTTCTTATCACTTGAACAGTGTTTAGTTTTCTATTTCCTTTTTTATACAATTTCAAAAATACAAAACCAATTATTTCTGTCACAATAATAAATTATATATATAAACCTGGAATGAATTCATGAAGACTAATATGGTCTGTTGTGATAAGGTATACTAGATATGGGGCTTTCTGCTTATATGGTTTTTGTTAACTAAACAACTCAGTGATTTAGTATTTTTGTCTGTCATTGAAATGGGCCTTAATGGCAAACTAAAAAATATGCAAGTAAAAACACTGGTGGACATAATGCAAATTGGGTGAATTTGTCCTGAAAACTTCACTAATCATCTACCATTGTTCTAGCATTTCAAAGTCTGAAAAGATTCCATATATTGATGGCTAAGAAAAACTTATTGTGCGAATATGCAGCAGTAGGAAAAAGAGGTATAAAAGCCATTTTATAAACTATCATTTTAGAAAAACTTCTTATCTTGGCTCCTGTTAAAGTTTCATTTTTGGTTAAAAAGTGTAATTGATGCTAGACTACATAATTATGCTTTTACTGCATTTTCTATTTAAACAAAAAAGTCATTATACAACAAAGCAGATCACATCTGGATGATAGTGAATGAATTCAGGAAGTCTCTGTAGTTAAATGCAAGAGTTTTCCGAATAGCATTTTACTTTTATTCAATACTATTTGCACCACAGTTTAGCAATACCTTTTTAAAAACTTGATAGCATTGCAAAGACTTTTTAGGAGTTGAAAAAATATATTCTTAGAGGTATATGTGGAACTAGCACTGATATAAGTGCTTTCTTCCACAGAACTCTATTAGGAAATAAACAAGTTGAAAGCAGCTATTTTTTTGGTGGGGGGGAAATATTTATATTACATGTTTAATATTTGTGTGTGTATATATATATATATATATATATATAATATATATATATATATATATATATGGTTAATATTAGAAATGTCAATGAATACATTTGATTTGGGTTATTTTTAATATATATAAATATATAAATACACACACACACACACACACACACACACTTCTTGTTTAAACAATATATATAAATAAAATCCCCAGTGAAAAGTGATCTATTTTTTCCAAGGGCAGGGGGGAAGAGGGGTGGGTAGAGAAAAAATGAAAGAAAGAACGAAAGAAAGAATGAAAGACTTTTGACTTTTAAGAGACATTTATTCCCGGGTGGGTGATCACTCGGAGCCAGTAAAGAGCATGTACAGGCACGCCCAGATATCTGGGCCTCATGGACAAGGCCTGGGCTCATGGCCTGCAAGGCCTGCCTGTACACTCTAAACTAACAAAACAACACACACACACACACATCCCCACAAAAAACCACAAACGAACATTCGGACTATATTCACTTTTTTACAGTCCTGCCAGCGGGGGACACCCATGAGGCCTCAGGGTTGCCCCGCATGAACCAAAGTCCAAGGCCTCGGCCCCTCTTGAGGCGTCCCTGCAGCTTGAGCAGCCGGTGGTCTCACAGCACGAGGACCAGGCGTCCCGCCTCGACTCGGCACAGCGCCCCCTCAAGGGCCCAGCGGTCCTCAAAGGCAGGCACCGTCCGCCGGAGGACAGCGTGCTCAAACTTGAGCGAGAGGCGGGTCCGCACCAGCAGGCGGAAGAGCTGCAAGGCGTCGACCATGCCGGTGCCGGTGAGCCGGTTCCGCCGGCTCTTCAACGTGGCCATCTTGGCCTGGCCCAGCAGGAAGTTGGCCAGGCTGACCGTGGCCCGCTCGGCCGCCCGGTAC
>NW_005841960.1:2238127-2238354 GCF_000455745.1 Alligator sinensis | reverse complement strand
GGGCGTGTAGGCGTTAACGAGCAGCAGGCGGTGTTGTGCGAGGGTGACGCGGACGGTCAGCAGGCGGCCGGGGACGACTTCCCGCGGCACTGCCGCGTCAAGCTGTAGCTGCGGTGAGAGGAGTGTCATGACCCCGGCGCTGAGGTTGGTGCCATGGCTCAGGAACACCTGTCCTCGCCAGGCAGCCCGCCAGGCCGCCTGGTTGAACCTGTCCGAGTGCGTCTCTT
>NW_005841960.1:2226859-2235155 GCF_000455745.1 Alligator sinensis | reverse complement strand
GTGGGGGAGGGGCAGAGACAAACGAGGCTGCCAGAGCCCAGGGGAAAAATGCTCAGAAAGTGGGGGGAAGGGGCAGGGAGGGGGTCCCCAGGGACAGGGTGGGGAGAGGCAAGGGTTTTTGGGGGGGGACAGGAAAAGGGGGGCAGGGAGTGCGGGGCAAAGAGCTGAAAGCACCTGAGCTGGAGGAGCTCAGAAGGGCTTCACCTGTCGGCGGCCATCTTGAAAGAAAGAAAGAAAGAAAGAAAGAAAGAAAGCAGCTTTCTCCAAAATTTTAGTTTCCAAAAATATGTCAATGATTACATTTCATTTTGGTTATTTTTTTAACTAGGTTAAACATAAACAGAAATATTTATCAATGAACATTCATTTTCTAGCTTTTATTAAAAAAATAGAAAAAGAAAAGCAGAAGACTTGTTCTACATAGAGAAGGATGAGGGAGACACTGCTAGAGACAAGATGCATATGGAAGACTTACTATTCTTCAGATACCTTCTGCTCTGCTCCGTCTCAGGGTCCTACTGAAAGAAAGAACACAATGAAAAAGTGTTCAAAAGACGAAAGTATGGAAACTGTTCCCTTCCTCTTACTCCTTGAAAACACCAGACTAAAGTTCAAGCATCTTAGGAAAAATTAAGCCAAGGAAAAAAACAAACAAACCCAAAAGAATCCCTGGCCCATAACTAGCTGAATTGAAGGGCAAAAAAACTCATTTTGGGGAGATGCCTGCACCCTGCCCCCAATATGTGACACCAACAGTCAAGTTCCCTAGCCATCCAAAGGCAGCAATTAAAGAAACGCAGCCAACCCACATGAGTATCATAAAAAGACTTCCAGGGCACATTACACAGTTCATCCTAACTAGCTACCACTATACTATTCTGAAGCTACCCAAATCCAGCTACAATGAAGTTCAACCTACAACATGTTTTTCCCTCTACCAGACCACTGCTCCCATGAAAGTATAATTAACTTGCTTTTTAAATAGGTACAATAGTTCATTCTGTATTTCAGTTTACATGGGTTTAGATTGTTTGTTCTCAACTAAAAGAGTTGCTTTCTAGGATTCTCAGCAGCTACATAGTTTGTAACTTCATACTGATCTTAGGCTCCTTATTTTTTTGTTATGGCTCAATTTAAGAAAGAAGTCAAAGTTGTTAAAAATATTTTTTTAGGCTGATACCTGATAGATTAATTTTTATCCCAGCATAAATGTATACAGCTGAATAGACACCAGAAAACAGGTTTTTAAATGAAAACATTAACACAAAATTTAAGGTTAGCATCATTAGAGATAGTTGCTTTCTTCCCACTTATTGCTTCCTACAGTTTTAATTAGCATTCTATGCTTTTTTAATTTCCTTATTGATGAACTAAAATATGACAATAACATGTGTGGTTGATGTCATTTTCTTTTTATGTCAGGACTGAAGGGGAAAAAAAAACAAGAATAAAAAAATAAAACTACCATGTTACAAAATTATTTTGCAGTTCTTTGACTTAATCGAATTCAATTCATTTTTTCACAAAAAAATGCATGCATTAGCAATACATATTAGTGGCAACATTATCATTTGATAATCTGTAACCATTAATACCTCTTTATACTAATTATTTTTGTATTTAAATTGTGGCAGCACAGTTTAATATAAAGACCTCAGCAGAAATTGCCTATCATTTCTACTAAGTGTACAGTTAAAATAGGGGCAACATTAATGTTCTGCAGATTTAATTTAAAAGCTTTATTATATGCAAATGCCTCCCTGCAGGACTAAACACATGGTTATGATTGAAGAGCCAAATTGTGCAATCTTTCTTGATTATACACAAAGGCAAATCTCCCATTCATTTCAATGGGAATTTTGCCCAATTCTGGGTGCAGAATCTGAACTGGGAGGGCCACAAAACAATTCTGTCATTATTTCAAAGGTTCAGAGTGTGATTTCATTCTTCATTTGTGCAAAAATTAGATCTTACATGTTTCTGTGTAACATTTCTGTTTTGATGGAGGGTCTGGAAAAAGGAACAGATTTTAGGGGACAGGAATAGATGTGTCAGCTTCTCTATGGTAACTGTCCATATAGGAATGGCTCTTCCTCTGATGTAAGTGAAAGCTTCCCCTACAGTGGAGGAAGAACAGGCATACATATTAGGGCTGTATGAAACTTTGGTTGCCGATTTGATTCGGAGGAGATTTGGCCCAATTCGGCAGTCAAATTTCCAAATCCAAATTGAATCAGGAGACCAATAAAAAGGTCTGAATAGATCTGAAGCCTCCAAATCAATTCAGAAAAAGATTTGGAGGAGATTTGGAGATTCAGTGATTTGGGCAGTCTCTGCTCGCCACCGCAGGGAGCTGGACCTGGCCTCCATGCCGGTAAGTAGGGGGTAGGAAAGGGGGGGCTGGAGGAGTGGGGAGGGAACCATGAGGGGACCCCCACCAGGCCCCATCCCCTGCCTGTTCTCCCAGCCACCCTGAGTAGCCCCCAACCCTCGCCCACTCTCCCAGCCCTGTCAATGGCTGCCCCGCCTGGCCCCAGCGTCCCAGCACTTAAAAAAACAAAACACAACAAACCCACACTCATTGGCTGCTGCACCATCCGCTGCCTATGGGGGCTCATAGCAGAGCCCCGCACACAGCACGGGACAGTGGGGGGCAGCAGGGATGGCCCCCCCACCTGGCAGCAGCTGGTGAGTGCGGGGCTTTTTGAGGCGGGGTGCTGGGCAGGGCAGGGCAGCCATTGATGGGGCTGGGAGAGCAGGCGGGGGATGGGGCCTGTTTAATTTGGAGAGTCAGCTGATTTGGTGGTGGCCGAATCTACAAATCAGATTCGGCAGAATCGATTCAGGATAATGATTCAAATCACCAAATTGAATCACTGTCCCCTGAATGGGCCAAATCCGAAGCCAATGAATACTAGCTGCTTTGCATAGGCCTAATGTGTATGACTTTTCTGTGAGGCATCAGATGGCAATAGCAAAGTTTGACTTAGGATTTTTACATAAATTGATTACTTAACCTGGGGAAATATTTTCTGCCTGGGTATTCCAAAGGGAATAAACTTCCCCACTGTCAAGCAATATTAAACTATAAGAGGGTTTATTGATGGGGAAATGGGGAAATCTGACATTAAACAGATTTAGGAAATAATTAATAGTAAGTAGCCCACCTCAACCCATTATTAAGAGTTTAGCACAGTCAGTATGTGCAGAGTTCTCACTTACTCCCATACAGGGTGAACAGTGTGGTCAGTAGAGCCAGTGTAGCTGCTGGCCTAAGGTTTCCCTTGCCTCACCACAACTGGGAGGTGCTGTTCCTCCACTGCTGTCATTCTTCCTCCCCTTGTGATTCCTAAGCAGAGGTTGCCTTCACCTTAGATTTTCACATAAGTCAAAGTGAATACAGACCCCTCAGCAACATTTACCCAACTTTCTCTTACAGCATTAGTCCCCTTATGGACTTTACAATTTTAGAAGGCAGGGCCAGTGTACCCAAGTCTTCTTTACCTGGCCTCTCATATTCAAACTGTTAAAAGCAGTTGAAACTTGTTATCACAGACAAAGCAAACACAAAAGAGTTTTTCATTCATACTTGCTCATGTATACCAATAGAAGATATAAAGATAAGGGACACAATCCCCTGTAATCTGACTTTACATACCAATGGTAGTATAAAAGTGAGCATCAGGGAGAGGTTGTCACACAAATACAGTAGTGGCAGAGTCATGTCTGGACTATTCCAATCCTCTTGCAGAGAGGCAGGTTTAAGTATAACTAAACCATTACTTCCAAATGTTTATCTAACCCAGGGGTAGGCAAACCCTGGCATGCATGCTAGAGCATGGCATGTGAAGGCATCTTGCTTGGCTTGCACACCTCAGGGCAGATGGTGGGAGAGCCACAAGAAGCCCAATCCTTGTTGTGGCAGTGGAGTCGCAGGCTCTTTCTTGCTGTCTACCTTGAGGTGTGTGTGCACCCCGTGCTGGCAATGATCTGGGCCAGGGCTCTGTGGCCCCCAGTGAAGCTGCTTGCAGCCTCCCTGTCACCTGATGTGAGCAGCCAAGGATCTGTGGCAAGCAGCAGGGGACTGCCCAGAGCCTGGACCAGCTGTGGCAGGCAGCCAGGAGGCTACAAGGAGCTGTACCAGGGCTCCGCTGGCAGTGGGTATACACATGCCTCGGAACAGATGGCAGGAAAGGGGGCAGGGCCACACTGCCACAACAAGGATCAGGCCCCATGCAGCTCTCCTGCTGTCCGCCTCTGGTATGCCAACTTCTTACAAGTTGAGACTGTGGGTGTTTTCAGCACTCTGCCCAAAAACATTGCTGACCCCTGGTCTAACCTTTCCTCAAATATTTCTAATGAAGAAATTCTACAACAGAGGCCTAAGGAAGGGTATTGTGGTTGCATCTACAAATGCTATTAAGGCAACACAATAAACTGCAGAGCAGTTTGAGTCACTGTTAACTGCTCCCAGGCACATCATTTACATATATACGCCCAAGACTGCAGCAATTAGAGCCAGGGCAGAGAAGCTCTTGGCTAACAGGGGGCCTTGGGGGGTCACCCCCCAGCTCTGGGTGGTAGTGTCAGGTGATGGAGGGGCTGTCAGGGGCTGAGGGTTTGGCCCCTGCCTACCTGAGCTGACCAGGTGCAATTTGCACCTGGTGGTCACCATCCACATGAGCGTTTGATCCAGTTAATTACTCCACTGTCCGAGCTAATTAATTTACTGCACCCTAACACTGGTGCACATGTGGATGGTGATACTTTACTGCAGAGCTACTTAGTCAACACTGCAATAAAACACATGTGTAGATGCACCCTATGATACCTAAAAGCTTACCTATATCTGTACCAAATGTACAGTTGGTCCAACACAAACA
Source organism: Alligator sinensis (assembly GCF_000455745.1). Taxonomy (NCBI): domain Eukaryota; kingdom Metazoa; phylum Chordata; order Crocodylia; family Alligatoridae; genus Alligator; species Alligator sinensis. Next base: position 2,230,272 of record NW_005841960.1, on the reverse strand, counting down.
TAACACCCACAAGAATTCTTGACTCTTACAATAGCTGTATGCAGTTTATTTCACTGTTTTGTTACCTTAATACAGAAGAAAGTTTTCTGTAATATTCATTTTGGAACTTCTTTGCTGCAAATTAAGATGATTTCTTTTTTTCCTTTCTCCAAGTGGACTTAGATAATAATTTATTGCTCTCCTTTAAAGCAATTTTATATACAAGTGTCCTGACCTCTTTAGTGTTTTCTTTTTCTTAGAAGAGAGAAATCAAATCTTTCAATTTGTCTCAAAGCTTTTTTTTTTCTCTTTTCTTATCATTTTTGTTTTCTTTTTGCTTTCTTTTGGAGTCTCTCCAGATACTCTAAACATTTCTTCGGCTTGCAGCCTAAGGACACAATACTCCATATGCACAGAGCAGAATTACTTACCATGCCTTATACATAACACTCCTGTTAATACATAGCATGATGAGATTTGCCTTTTCTGCAGCAGCATAGCACAGTAGATCATAAATATACCTGGGTCAACAATAATCCGTAGATCCTTTTCTACCATACTTCTGCTTCACCAGCTGTTCCCCATTTAGTATATGAAGATTTGATTTCTCCTTTCCTAGTGCAGCACACTGCACTTGTCTTTATTGAATTTCCCTTGTTGATTGCAAAAACATTATCCAATTTGTAAAGATGATTTTGAATTCTGATCCTGTTCTCCAGTGTGCTTATAGCCTTTCCACTTTGGTATTATCTGCAAATTTTATAAGCATATTCTTTCTTTCATTATCCAAGTTGTTAATGAAAAACTGAATATAATCCAGCCAGGAATAAAACTGTGTTGGAAATGAAATTTAGGCTAACGGGTCTATAGTTATCTGGGTTCTGTGTCCCTTCCCCTTCTCTTTGAAAAAGTACATAGTATTACTATACTATACAACCTACAAAAACTTTCCTCACTTTACTTGGGGTGAAGATAAAAAGCATTGATTCAGAGATTATTTTGGTAAATCCCCAAGGCTAGGGACAGACATTATACATAAAGTATTTCAAGTGATCAGAAACTGTTTTAAACCTGTAACAGAACAGATGTTCAGTACACATAAACCAGTTTTAAAATGACTGAAAGCAGTTTGAGGCAATCCTGGTTGAATGTAGTATCAGACTTACCTGATTTGGCTCAAACTGGTTTATGCAATGTCTGTCCCAGACCCTTGGATGGATTTAATCAGGGCTTGCTACCTTGATCTCTAATCTATCCTATCTAAATGCTCATTAGCTTGTTCTTCCTCTATTCTGAGTTGTACTCCCATCTCTTTATTAAATTAATTGTGTTAGATATTTGGTAACAAATAAACCCTTTTGTAACAAAAAATATTTTTAACAGTGGAGATTTTTACTTCTAGTGGAGACTCTGAGGACCAGGCAGGAAGTAAAGAGAGGTTGCTTCTCTACTTGACTCCTAGTGGCTGGGCACTAGGGCTGTGTGCAGCTTCAGTCACTGATTCAATTCAGAGGAGATTTGGCCCAATTTGGTGGCCAAATCTCTAAATATGAATTGAATCAGGAGACTCATTAATCTTTCCAAATTGAATCGGAAGCCTCTGATTCAATTTGGACAGATTCGATGATTCGACCATAGATGCAGCTTTATATGGGTTTTTTACATATCTCAAGGTACCAGGCATGAGTCATGAACACTGAGATGGTGGGACAGATGGAGCATCCCACAGGAGCACGGCTGACCTGGAAGTACTTCTGGTCCACTTCTGGGTCCATCACGGAGTGTGTGGGTGAACCCCCTTACCCCCCAGCTCAGTGACTGGTGCCTTCTGGATCGGGGTGGGGGGGCACCCAGGGTCTCCCTGAAGCCAATTGCCAAGCTGGAGGGGGGGGGGTGCAGGGACCAGAAATGGATCATAAGTACTTCCAGACCACTTCTGGGTCCACTGCCAATCATGCGGGGGACTCCTCCACATTCCCATGGGATGCTCCATCCTCCCCACCATGTCAGCATTCATGAGCTGTATCTGGTACCTCAAGGTACATAGAAAAAACATATAAAGCTGTGTCTATGGCCAAATCACTGATTCTCTGAAGCAGAACTGAATCTTCATATTCGGCCGAATCAAATCAGGACAGTGATCTGAATCAGTGAATCAAATCACTGTCCCCAGAATCAGGCTTAATCCAAATCAAATACTGCTTACTTCACATACCCCTACGGGGAAATGAGAAGAAGAGCAGCCAAGCAAACATCCTTCCCCCTCCCCCAGACCAGTGACTCCAGTCTGGGGAACAGGTGGGGAGCAGCAGCTGTTGCTCCTCTCCTCCTAGTCTATAGGAGAGGCTGGAGAAGCTGCCCTCCAAGCCTTCTCCAGACTGGGGTTACTTCAGTCTGAAGAAGGCATGGGAGTCTTTCCTTGCCATTTGACACTTCCTAGCACTGGAAGGAGATGAACAGCAAAAGTTTCCCATGCCCTCTCCAGAATGGGGTGGCCTAGTCTTGGGAAAGTGTGGCGATTGTTTCCCCAGGAAGAGTCAATTGATGGGAAAATTCTCCAGGGAGAAATTTCTACTGAGTTAGGGGTTATTTTTTTCTGTCAAAATTACCATTTTTGTTCTAGGTGAAACTGCGTGAATGCCTGTATGCTCATAGTTTATACTGGAAGAGCTGTGATTATCCTGGTAGAAATGTAAGGCCATACATGGCCTGAACCAAAGAAGGTATTAAACTTGTCAGTCTTCCCTGCATTATCTGGTATTTTCTCTCTTTTTCTGTTTCTCTGTCTCTCCCTTTCTCCTAATGTAGTTACATTAATAGAGAAACTTCATTAAAGAGAGCACCTCGGGGCAGAAAAAATAAAATCAAGAACATAATCCTGGATGTTCCACAAACCTTCAGAACTGGGTGGTTTAGTTTGCTAAGAAGTGGAGTAAATGAACCCAGCCACAGCACCATAGGTATGTAGCTAGACTACTTCCAGTTCAAAACAAAGACAGAATAGCCGTGTTCATACAGGCTACACCATGCCCTTGAACCAGAAGCAGTCCTACTTTTAAACTGGAAGCATATTTACGAGGTGCCAGGAAATATTGCATTATATTAAACCAACTTCTCAGCTGAAATAGAACAACTTTGCATGGCACCAAAAAGTTTAGGGAGAATTGATTGAGGCTAGTTTTCCATATTTGGTGAACACCCAGAACTCAGCCCTGAAAGTTGAGACAGTTGTCACTTTTGTCATTTTCTTCTTTCTTTTTTTTTCCTCTGTTATTAGAATAGTGTCTGTAGTAAACTGGATGCGTCTGTGTGTGTAATTAGTGCACATGAATAAACTCCAGAGCTTATTGCTTCCGAATTTGTTGCTCCTGGGTGCACTGTTTGAAAGTTCTCCCAGGGCTACAGCTATGAGTGACTGGTGCCTCCTGAATCTG
>NW_005841960.1:2225609-2226828 GCF_000455745.1 Alligator sinensis | reverse complement strand
GGGGGCGGCCACCCACAGAAGCTACTGACAGTGGCAGCCCTGTCAGGGGGGGCACCAGCCCTACCGACAGCATCACTGTCAGCTCTGACCAGGCTCAATGTGCTATGGAGGGGCTGGCTGAGGAATAAAGATGCTCCAGTGTAGGCCAGTGTTGGGCCCCATCCAACTGGGGCAGCATCTACACATGTGCTGTTGTCCATGAAAAAATTCCAGAGCAGGATAGTATTTGTATTTACAAGTACTATCCTGCTGCTGAGTTTATTAATTTCTTGTGCCTGAGTAGGGGCACACATGTAGACACTGAGATATTTACTGTTGAGTTAATTAGTCGGCTCTGCAGTAAACATTTAATGTAGATGTGCCCACTGTCTGCTACATTTTCATTTTTCTCATAGTCCTAACTTACTGAGCTTATGCTGACTACATACAGGATGGTTTGTTTCAAATTTGACTGAGGGAAAAGGGACAGCTTACACTACCATTCAGGCCAAGATTCTTAAAGGTATTTAGGTCTAAAACTGCCACTGAAATCCATGAGAGTTAAGCAACTTATGAGTTTTTGGAGATGGGCTTCAATGTCTATAGTAATGATATACATGTACCACTGAGAACAATATTAATAGGGAGATGCCTCACATATCACCGTAGAAGTCTTCTGGAGTCATGAGCATACTTCAGAAAAATATTAATTCAATCACATTATTCACAAAATGCAATGTAAGATACTGTAAAGAGTTATCAGTTATAGAAAAAAAACCCTTAAAAGTTGGCTTTAAAAAGTACAAAGCAAGCATCACATATTTATTGAACCTCTAATTGGTATTCAATTCTAGTTTTTCCTGGGTAACACAGAAGCAAGGAAAATGGAAAACAAATTATGAGGACTGGCAATATTTAAAATATAGATGTCACTTAACTCACCAAACTCATTATGTTCTTTTTCTGAGGCTATAAACAGCTTAGATGGCACTGCATGAAAAATAGTTCCTCTGTGTGGTCATTTCTGTGTATTAACATATTTTTTATATTTGCCAGGGAATCATTCTGAGTCCAATACATGCAAAAGGCAATGGTATGTATCTATGATTTTTTTCCAGCTGAGTAACTTATATTATTCCCCATAATTGTTAGTTCTATTTGATAACCATAGAGCTTTCTATGTATTAAAGTTTTCTTATTTCATTAATCTGGTGCCTAATCTAAACTTTATCTTTCAATG
>NW_005841960.1:2220584-2225599 GCF_000455745.1 Alligator sinensis | reverse complement strand
GGAGAATCAAAAAAAAAAAAAAAATGGAATCAGAGAATAGATTCAAGTTAAATTTGTTACTCTGTACTCCTAATTACAGAATTATTTATATTGGTGCTTGGCATAGAAACCCCTTGGCACTCAGTCTGTATCCTTCACCATCAGAGACTACAGTCAAAATTTCAAAAGTGACTGGAAAGTTTTGGTGTTCAATATTTTAAGTGTTCAAACTGAGGCCATTTAAGTGTTTTTCAAGATTAAAAACCACCTACTCATGAAAAAACATTTTTCTTAAGGTTGAGTGTCCAAAATGTTTGGCAACCTAAAAGCACTAATCTAAGAGGAAGTATCTATTTAAAAGTCTGCCAAATTCCTGGAAGACTCATTCAAAATAGTAGTATGCTTCAGTTATACCCAGGACACATCTGTAAGTGCACTTAATACACACAAATAAATTTATTGCAGCAATTTTTTTTGCTCCCAGGTACACTGTTTAAACATGTACCCAGAAACAACTCCAGAGTATATCGCTTTGGTGTTTATTCATGCACAGTATGCGGAGCCCAGCTGGAGCAGCAATGGCTGGGAGCAGCCAGGGACTGCTCTGACCAAGCTCAATGTACTGTGGAGGGGTGTGCCAGGGCACAAGGGTGCTTCTGCATGGAGGTAGCTGGTAGGCAGCCCCCACACTGAAGCACCTTTGTGTCCCAGGCACCCAGGCAGTATCTACACATGTGCTGCTGCATACAACAAACAAACAAACAAACAGCTCCAGAATTTATTAATTTTGTGTGCCCTAATAAGGGCACAGGTATAGATAGAGGCATTTACTGAAAAGCTAATAAGGAAGCTCCATAGTAAATGTCTCATGTAGACACACCTCCAGTGCACAAAAAAGGATGAATGAACACAGTTCTCTCTGGTAGTTCAGAAAGTTAGATGCTTATCCCCCAAAAAACAGACAGTGCAGCAATCTAGAAGAATGGGTTAGAAATGTTGTTAGAACAGACAGTTTATGAACAAAATGAACTGGGCTGTATATACATAAACTCCTTCATCAGGTTAAATTGGAAATAATATATCCAATCTAGCTCAGCTAATCAGTGTAGAAATATGATAAAAATACAAATAATTTTGAGAACAAAAACAGTTAACCAAACATTTAAAAAAATGCATAAATGTTTCATTTTTAATGATATCTTTGTCATTATTTACTTATCACACTGACTTGCTATCAAATTTAATAAAAATTGAGATCCAGATCTAAGACATTCTTTGAACAGAGGATTACTTAACCGTAGATCCAGCTCCAAAATTTCCCAACTTTTAGGGGTGTTTGGATCTGGTAGTTTTATTTCAATCCCATCACTACACCTGCATGAATCATGCTCAAAAATGTGTGCAATGTATTATAAATTAGTAGGACCTCATGCTTTAACATGCTCCCATCTATTTTTATCCCCATACGTTCTCTTACTGAAGTCAACAGATGCATGAGTGTGAGCTAATGTTTGCAGTATGGAGTCATTAGTTATTGTCTGGGATGAAAAATCTTAGTGGAAACTACTGCCCTACAGGTTATAAAGGTGACTGAAAATGTGATACGTGTCTCAAGGTTTAAGATTGAGGGTACCCATTTGTTAAAACAAATGGGCTGGCAAGGGGCAGAATAGTTAATACCGTAGAAAAATTTTAATTCAAAGTTAATTTTTACTTCAGAATCTCATCTCAGACAAGTTGATTGTATCAGGCAAAGTGTATGTTGTATACAGAACAAATAATAATAGAATTGTCTTCTTCCACGCATAAAGTATATAAATGAAACAGGAATCCATGAAAGTACAAGTTAAAAGTAATATTAAAATGATGTATTAGTGGCAATTATATTTTTATGTGTCTGTAAGTGGCAGTAAAATACCATAGGGCTCTAAAAATTCCCTACTTTAATTACATTTTTAAACTGAGATATCATCGTTCTTATCATTCTATCATTAGTCACTTTGTGACCTTTCCATGTAATAAAAGGTTAGCTCACACAATTTGCAAACAAAGTCTGCTTACAGCTGAAGGAAAAAAAAAAAATCACCTTGGGTAGGCAGAAAACCTCCTTTTTCACCATTTATCTTCTAAATCCAACTTGAGGTCTAAATAATGCCTAGAAGCCAGCATCTAAATTAATGAATTGTTCTGAACTGACAAAGCAAGCTGCTTTCCTAACAACTGGAATTACACAAACTCTCTCTGGATAGTTCCTGAATTAATTTTCTTTAATTCTGCAGTCATTTGAGTCCCTGAGTTACTAGCTAGATATGCGATTAAAAAATTATAAGCAATGATGGCTAGATGATGGAATTTTCTGCAGTGCTTACAAATCAGTAAATGGTAGAGATAAATAGAAATCACATTGTTTTTAAACACCGACTGGAAATTCTTAATGATAATTTCAGTGGCCGCAAGTTGTATATAAGCAAGAGTTTTGCTACATGCATTGTAGCCAAAATATACTTTCAATGAACTATAAGTACAGTTCTGTCAATAAACCTCTATCATATAGATATATTTTAAAGGGGAACATAAGAACTTTAGTTACATATCTTCCATTAAAATTACACTAAAACACTGCATAATACTTTATTTGTGTTCACGACACAGTAAGAGATGGCCTATTCAGAAACAGGAGCTACTTGGGGTAGACTGTAAAACAGATTTCATGCATTGTTCTAATTTTTAATATCCTTTGGGTGTGATCTGCATGGGTTTACTTGAATCATCACTGTCCATGAACCAAAGGAAAACAAAATTAGGGTGATATTTTTTGTCTGAAAGTCCATTCATAGAAACAATTTAAATGAAATTTGGATTTGCTCCAGGACAAAAACATTTATTTCCTCCTACTTTAGTTAACATTTATAAAGCTTGTCTTTCTGCTTATCCAACCCACCTACTAACTTTCCATAGTTCCTGGAGAAGATACGAATGAAAACAACACATCAGGGAATACATTAAATCCAGAAGCCACAGAGCTTCTCATCGCTCTTTCTCAAATACCTCTTATGGCAGTCCTTTGAATTTCCTCCACTTCTGCTTTTCAAAGTATTAAATTCACCTCTCTCTTCTTCCTTTGCAATTGAACTCTAGTAATTAGTTTCCATTTACACCCATTTAATGTTATGTATTGTGACTATTTCTATTGATTTCTCTAAAGTCATGTGAAGTCAGTAGGACTTCTCATAATGAATAACGTAAGTAAATTTGTAGAGAATTTGGGTTTGAATACAAAGGGAAAAGACTTTAATTACTTTAATGATGATCTCAGGAAAAACTTTCTGAATGGTAGAACAGTAAAACAATGGACTAGACTGACCAGTGAAGTTGTAGAACTTCCTTCATTAGTGGTTTTCAAATGGACGCATTTGACTGAGGTGATGGGGAAGAAGATGCCAAATAAGCATTTAACTGACCGAGATGCTGAGGAAGAAGATGACAACCTTCTCGTGGTCTTCCCTGTTACATGCTAAAGCACAACCAAAGTCTTTAACTTGATGATCAAATGCCTGTAAAGGACTCCTAATCAGGATGGCAATGCCTAAAACCTTTTTCTAGGCCAAACTTATCACAATGTGCGACCACCACTACATGTGTGCCACTTAGGCTAGGGACAGAAGTTACCCATAAATGGATTTCAGTGTTCAAAAACTGGTTTAAACCTATAACAGAACATAAGTTCAGTGCACATAAACCAGTTTCAAAATGGCTGAAACTGGTTTAAGATAAACCTGGTTGAATTTAGTATCAGACTTAACTGATCTGGGTCAAGCTGGTTTATGAAACCTCTGGCCTAGATCCCTTCCTGCTTCAAGTTAAATCATAGTCCCTCAGCATCCCACCATGCTTTACAGCCCTGGGCTGGGCTGGGCTGAGCTGGGCTGGATTGTCTGCACTAGAGAGCAGAGTTTTCTAGTTGGAGCAGTGAGGGCAGGCTAATAAGGAGCTGGGGAGTGGGGGGAGGGAGGGGGAGAGAAGCTGGCTCTCCGCATAGTCTGCATGGGAGGACTGCCCCCCAGGCAAACCCTGGATGAGGTCCTGCAAAATCCAGAAACCTCAGGGGCAGGAGGAAGAGGAAGTGAACACACAGCCAGAGAGCCATGCTCTAGCACCACCTCCCCCCCCCAGCTTCTGGTCTGAGCCACTATTTCCCAAATCCAAGGTAAATGTCTGTTCACTTCTGTTTCAATTTAATATGTGCATCTTAGCCTAACCTACAAAGGCTAAATCGATTCAGCCTCGGGCTTTTTGACTGTCTGTACCTAGCCTTCAAGGTGGCAAGCCTCAAGCCCCAAGTGTGATTCCTTGGGAAAAATCTTCAAACTCCATAAGACTGAGATGCTACTGCTTCAAGAAACCCATACAACTAACACTTAAAGAGCCTTGAAAATGAAAATCCCAGGATTTCTTCTAGTCACAAGCCACCATTATCCCAAACATAGACTAGCAATGTATGTGAAATCCAGTCTTAAAGATGTCACCACAACAAATCCAGAAAACAATACACCGCCCCTGCTCTCCCCAAGACAAAACGTAAGGTGGGAGACTCCCTCCTGAGGGGGACTGAGGGGCCAATCTGCCACCCCGACCATTTAGCACGGCAAGTCTGCTGCTTCCCGGGGGCCCGCATCCGGGACATTACTGAGAGGATCCCAAAGCTCCTTAAACCCACAGACAACTATCCCATGCTCCTTATTCATGTGGGCACCAATGACACTGCTTGGAGCACTCCCAGCCAGGTCATGAGGCGCTACAGGGATTTGGGAGCGGGGCTTAAGGGTCTGGGGGCACAGGTGGTGTTCTCGTCGATCCTCCCAGTCTCAGGCTATGGGCTGAGAAGGGACAGGAGGATCTATGTGGTCAACCAAAGACTGCAGCGCTGGTGTCGTCAGGAAGGCTTTGGCTTTCATGACCACAGCCCGCTCTTTGGCGAGAGAGACAGCGAGCTGCTGGGAAGAGATGGCCTCCACCTCTCTCCCCTAGGGAGGAGG
>NW_005841960.1:2206826-2218243 GCF_000455745.1 Alligator sinensis | reverse complement strand
TTGTACTTGGCCTTAGTGAGGCCACAACTGGAGTACTGTGTCCAGTTTTGGGCTCCACAATTCAAAAAGGATGTGGAGAAGCTTGAGAGAGTCCAGAGAAGAGCCATGCGCATGATCAGAGGTCAGGGAAGCAGACCCTACGATGACAGGCTGAGAGCCCTGGGGCTCTTTAGCCTGAAAAAGCGCAGGCTCAGGGGTGATCTGATGGCCACCTACAAGTTTATCAGGGGTGACCACCAGCATCTGGGGGAACGTTTGTTCACCAGAGCGCCCCAAGGGATGACGAGGTCGAATGGTCACTAACTACTTCAAGATCGTTTCAGGCTGGACATAAGGAAGAATTTCTTTACTGTCGAGCCCCCAAGGTCTGGAACAGCCTGCCACCGGAGGTGGTTCAAGCGCCTTCATTGAACACCTTCAAGATGAAACTGGATGCTTATCTTGCTGGGATCCTATGACCCCAGCTGACTTCCTGCCCTTTGGGCGGGGGGCTGGACTCGATGATCTTCCGAGGTCCCTTCCAGCCCTGATGTCTATGAAATCTATGGCTATTACCATTAAAATGTGGGATGTATCCATGATACATATATATAAACCTCCAAATGCCACATGGATTCCAAGCATGCTGCCTACCGTTAACTAACCAGCAGTTTTTGCCAGCAATTTTAACATTTACCATACAGCTTGGGGCTACACAGCTGACAAAAACTGTGAACAGTTCATTGCCTGGGCAATGATAGAAAACATGTTCCTTCTGTTTGATGCTAAAGATCATAGCACCTTTCACTCCTTATGATGGAGAAAGAATTCAAACCCTTATCAATGTTTTGTTACACACAATAGCTTGGGTGAACCTTTGTGTGCTTCAGGAATGGGATTAAGTGATTTCCCAAACAGCCAACACAGGCTGGTCCTGGTACACATAGGGGTTCAAATTCCAGTAATAACGTCCTTTCCCATGCCTTGAGATAACTTTGGAAAGGCTAATTGGGAAGATTTTACTGAGGCTATCAAGCGCACTATTTCTTAGATTCCTCCGAAACCAGACAATTTTGAGCGCTTCATGAAACTTGTGCTCAAAGCAGCCCAATTACACATGCCCAGGGGCTAGCAGGTAGAATATACTGAAAAAAATGAAAGCATGAGATAACCTTGTGAATAAACTGGCTGGAACGACATGGGGAGCTAATGCAACCACACTTCAAATGGTTAGTCTAGCACTTGTTTTCTCTGCAGAAGAATATTTCTCCCCAGTCTGGAACAAAAGCATAAATAAACAGATTGTTGATACACAGTTAAATGCAGCTACGTGTATTATATCAGGAACACTACAATGTACACCGTTGCCATGGCTTCCAGTCCTAGTGAGCGTTGTTCTCCTACAGGTCGTCCTCAATGACACATGCATGAGGGAATACCATAAGGCCATTGATAACCAAAACCTCACAATCAACAAGGACATCACCACACCACCACCAGATAGGCTCAAATCTAGAAAAAGTTTCTGGAAATACACCAAGATGATGATAACAAGATATGATGATAATAAGAGCATCGAAGAATAATGGAGGGAAGCCTAGGTAAATACCAACCTGCTGCAGAAATGTATCGTCAGCGACCCTACAATCCCCTAGTCAGAATTTGACCTATCAAGAAAGATTTGGTCTTCCCTATATCTCATCTAGACACTTTATGGAATATGTGGACACCCACTCCATAAATGGAAAATTAAAGAGAGTCTGGTTTGCTATTGTGGTGCAATTTTTCAGACAGTGCAACACATTGTGAACAATTGTCCAATTAGGTTATTTATTGGAGATCTAAAAATCAGTCCATGCTGTTATCCCTGAGGCGATCAAATGGCTATCAAATTTAGATATTAATATATGAATTTTGTAATCCTAAAATGTTATATGAAAGAGAGAGAGAGATAGACAGAGTGAGATTATTTATGAATAGCATTTGATTTTTTTTTAAATTTTACTTAAGAGCCATTTCTGATTTGGAAAATGAAAGAAATTCCATGGTTTAGAATTTGGTGGTGGCCCTTTAGAAAGGTATTTAAGAAAGTAACAATTTTGAAATAAAATAATTTTGTGTGCAATTATTGGGAATTACATAGCAGCGGGGAACACTGACATTGACAAATGCACCCATTTATGACTATGAAGATAAGTGATTTGGTCCAGTTAATGATCATTGTACATAAAATGCTTTTATTTTGAAATAGCCATTACTTTCTGAAATACCCTTATATTTTAGCTTGTTTAGCATCTGTCATCAAAAAGACAACTGTAGGTTTCTTTTTCTGTAAGACTAATGAGAAAAAGCAGTCAAAGAAGGTCATAAACTTAGGCAACCCCAAGAACACATAACTTAGCTATAAGGAATATTTTATCTTGCCCTAAAATAAATTGCAAAATATTTGGGCAAGTTTATTTAGGGGAATATATTTTGAGCAATAACATGTATACCAATATCAAATAAATATATTTATAAATCATTCAGATGCTTTATTTAATGACTGTGGTGTCAGAAGCAGATAATTATATTTCATGGAGTTGTTTTATTAATTCATTTATTTACAATATGCTGAGCTGCTAGTTTTATCAAATGCCAAAAACCGGAAACCAAACAAACAAATGCTGTTGGGCAAAGAATGAGGAGTTCGCATCCAACATAAATGGGTTTCCCTTTTTCAGTCACTCCTGTCAACTTTCAATTATGAAGTGTGGTCTATGAATGTGCAAGAAATTAATAATGATAATAAAAACAATTGAAGATCAAATTTACTCATTTCATAAAATATACTTAGATTTATTGTGCACATCACACACTGCACAATACAGGCTATCTCCTGTGGCTATTTGGCAATGACTTCTGCTTCTTCTTTGAAAATGGAGCTAAATCCACCCCTGTCCTATTTGTCTTCTCCACAAGTCATAATGTAAGTGATACTCATACTTTTGTGCATAAGACTAGAGGGATGAAAGGAATTGAACTGTGAGTAACCATAATAGAATGGCTCATGTTCTTTTTTTCAGGCCCTGCACAGAGGCATATATGGCCAATGGACTCTTGGCTTCCAAAGGCCTCAAAGTTAATTTCTCTTCTTTATTTTATTTCACATGTACGTGAAATCTTTGGGAGATCTGATAAAATTACTGAAATGTCAGCAAAACGTGAAAGAGACTGTAGATCTCTAAAAACATCCTTACAACAGCTATACTTCTTAGGCCCTTTCTACACATGCAGGTAAAGGAGCCATGGGATCTAATGGCTCATCAACATCATCACCCCCCCTCCCATGCCACAAGTGCATGGCAGGAGGCGTGATTGTGGGATGGTGCATTAGATCCCATTGTGCCCAATTGCTGGTGTAGGGGGAGTCCAATCCTCTTGATAGGACTCCTAGCCAGGGGGACTATGCAGACCTAGAGCTGAGAGTTCCACAGATGAGGGGACTCCCAGCCCTGACTCCACATGTGGCACAGCCAGGACCAAAAGTCCCATCAGCTGTGAGACTCTTCCAGCAACCATGGGGCACTATTGTGATCTCCTAGCCCATGGGGTATGTGGAGAACCCTGTGGCTGGGAGATCACAACGGCTGAGAGACTGCAGAAGGTGCAATCTCCTAGCTACTGCGTACAGTAAACACGCAGCTGGGAGATCTCAATGGCTGTGATCTTCCAGCCTTGGGGGCTCACTGTGTTCCCCAGTGGCTGGGAGATCTCAGCAGCAGAGGTCTCTCAGCTTCAGGCTGTCTTTATGTGCAAATAAAGCTGGATAGAAACCAACTATAAAGTTATTATGATTTTTCAAGCAATAACTTTGTATCTGGCTGCAGCTTTTTAAGGCTCTGTAGTTAATGCGCACGTGTAGCCAGTCTAAATTTATTGGGCAATTAACAAGGTAATTCCATAATAGATATAGTTGTAGAGGGGGCCTTAGAAACATGATCTGCCTGCTTCTTCAATGCCTCATTAAAATCAACATTTAATAAAGCATATGACTAGTAAAGCATGATAATGAATGACAGGCAGAAATGGACAAAAAAATAAACTTACTTTAGAGGGAGGATGGAACCATTAAGAAAAAAAAATTCTCCTAGCTATTAAATATCCAGATGGTGCCTTTACTGTTGCTTAGTTTTGGATCATGAATCAAGCATAAAAATCATAATATCCTCAATGGTTTGCATTTTAAAGGGTTTTGGTTTTTCAGCTGATGTTTATATTAAGAACAAAGAAATCCAGATCATCACATTAAATTATTCTGAGTAATGTTCCCTCTAACTTTTTAGTGTGTATTTATTTCTGGCCATTCCTATATATATGGCAGGTTTGCTGATAGGTATCTATGTGGAATATAACAAGAAAACTGCTGATTTTCACTGTGTAGTACTTTAAACTGCACATGCTTTGCAGGATATAGCTGGATGGTGGATAGTTATAGATCTTACAAGTAGCAGCAGAGATGCTTGGGAATGAAACATCAATGTTGAGACAGGGCTTTGTACAGCTTATAATGGATGTCAAAGAAAAGCATTTGTCCAAAGCTTTTAAAGGGTTGGATTCGAAGTTTATAAGATATCTTAATAACATATATTTGAGAGAATTTACAGCAGTTAAATATTCAGTCCTAGATTGTGGGAGACAGCTGTTTTCAGAAAATGGAGATGGATTTACCTCTGCTAAGGTCAGCCTAAAAAAGAACCTTTCATGCAGCTAAAGAGATATTGGATTCAAATCTCAAACATAATCCTCTGAAACAGCCCAGAGATAAGAGCCCTGGACTGGATGCTTAGTTGTATATAGCACCCTCCACAGTGGAGACTGCTTTTCTGCTTGCTTTATTAATCCTTTCTAGTATAATATATGGCTTAAATTGTGCATTTATTGTAACATGCCATCTGTTAGGCACCTTCTATAAACATTCCATCTGATTATGTTGACACATGGATGCTGCATCCAGCACAGGTTTTTTGACTTCTTTTAAAACAATATTTTCTATATAAAGAGTACATTGAGTGATGATGAGTATAGTAATTTGAATACATAAAATATCCTGTGGAAGTATTGTAAGACCTTCCCATTTGGGTAGGCATTTAGCAAGCAAGGCTAGGTAGAGATACTGTTTAAAGAAACTTTTATTTTATATTCTACTCCATTTGCTGGTATATGATGTTCTCTCTCTTACTGTAAGCAGCCCTGAGCCATTTTTGGAATGGAGATATATAAAATCTAATAAATAAATAAATAAATAAAATAAAAGTCTTACATTACTCCAAGTGACATACAGACGGTTTATCTTAGTTTCACTTCCTGCTTGGAGGCTATTGAATGCAACACAAATGAGAAGACTCATTTCAATGTTAAATGCCCAATATCTCAAGTTTCCTCTATGGGTGCTTGTACACGTGAGGAGGGTTTAGCTCCCCTGCATTGAAATGGTGGGTTTTTAATTTTGTGCGTTTTTAATTGTGACCCACCATTTTAATTCAGGGGCATCCATCATAGTGATAAAACAATGACGGCCTGACATCAGCTCACCCTCCCTGCCCTGACCCCTGGATGGCCTCCACCGGGAAAAAAAAAACAAACCAAAAACCAGCAAGTGGCCCAATACTTTATTTTTCCTTCTGGTGCAGCCAGCCTGCCTCATATGCAGCCAGGAGGCAAGCTGCCAGTGGCCCTTGAGCTGTGGCAGGGGGCCTGGTCCTTCCCTCCCAAGGTGGCACCCACCTGCTAGCAGCCTGCCCAGGTGGCCCCAGGAGTGCCACTGCCATGGAGGGAAGGACTGGGGCCCAGTGGCAACTTGATCAGGCAGGCTCTCCTGAGAAAAAAACAAAGCAGTGAGGGGCCTAATTTTTTTTTTTTTTTGCCCCCAGAGCTTGTCTGCATCTCCCATGGCTGGGGCATGAGCTACCAGCAGGCTGAGTGGCCCCATAGCTGTGGGGAGCCCCCAGGGCCATGTGGGCATGGTGCTAGCTATGCAGGTGTTGCCCCAGCTCAGGGGCACCACCCACTGGATTCAACTCTTCCTGAAGCCCATGCAGGGAGCAATGACTGGCGGATTTTCAGCATGCAGACTCAGGGAAGAGATGGATCTGGCGGGTGCTGCCTGTGAGCTGGGACAGTACCCATCCTAGCACCCTGCCCGGGTAGCTCCAGGGGCCACCACTGCCACACAGGGAAGGACCAGGCAACTCATCCCACAGCCACATGAGAACTAGGCAGACTCCACCAGAAAAAAAAAAAAGCTGGCCCCTTGCTGCCTTCCCCCCGCTCCCCCCCAGCAGAGCCTGCCTGTGTGAGCTGCTGCCAGGTCATGCAGTCCCTGAGCTGTTGGTGAAAAGGTGGGGGGGGGGGACGTTTCCTGTTTTCCTCTGCAGTGTTGATGCCCCCTGGGGCTTCCCAGGCAGCCTGCTAGTGCATGGGTGCTGCCTCATCTCACAGGCAGAAACTGCCAGATCCAACAGGCTTCCAGCACCCTGTGCACCATCCCAGCCACCTTCCCACTGCCTGGGGCTGCCTGGAAACGTGCTGTCTAGACCCTGGGGCATTGCAGGGGGGCAGGAGGAGGGTAGCTGGGTGTGCTGGTGGCTGGAGATGGCAGTGGGGATGGTGAACAGGGTGTTGGAAGCCCACCATGCCAGAGCTTCCCCAAGCATGCCTGGGCTTCCAGTGCCCTGTGCACTGTCCCCACCGCCTCCTCCAGCCATCAGGCGTGTCCATATGCATGGGTTTTTTTTTATTTACAATGGGACAATTTGTCTCGATCAAACTAAAATACGTTAGAGGTGGTCTAAGTTTCCGTGCTGAAATACATTTTTACATGAAAAAAAAATCATGCATATGTTCATGGTGATGCCATGACATTAGACAAATGACTATTTCTTGTCACTTTTTGTCATGTGTACATGGCCCCACCATCACATATACAAGCCCCCTATCTTTTCAGCTTTCTATGTCTCTATAGCATTTACTGGGTGGTGTGTGCTGGATGTTCCATTTTCTGTTTGAGGTCACTTTTGGTGATGTAACATATCCTACAATTTAGAAATCCTTTCCACAAGAGAGCTTTTTTTCCCCATACTGCAATGAGCTTCACAGTAGGAAAAGGTACCTAGAAACCACATAAACAGTACTTAAGGAGTCTGGTGAATTTTATGTGGATCATGAGATGTCATGTTGGGAGAATCACAAGTTGATAATAATTACAGTACCTGTCTGCAAATTATTGTCCATGAAAGTAATAAAGTACTTTGCTCTTTCTCCCTTGTTTCATTTATTTTTTTGGTCTACTGAACACAGTAAGTAGAGTGAAGAGAGCAGCAGTTGCCAATTTAGAGAGGACGCCACAGTGGCAGCCCACGGGGAGCCATGTGGTAGCAGCAGCAGCTGCAGTGCAGGGAGTCTAAGCCACAGTAAATGCAGCCAAGGCAAAGAGTGATCTGAGCATCATTCTCCCTGCCCCGCTCTCCAATATTCTGCCCAGGTCACCATGCCTCTGACTATACAAATAATAGAGCTTATAGCCTATAACAAAGAGATTTGCCTTAAAATTAAACAAACCTCCACTGAAGTAGAAGTAGCACAGGCAAGTTTTATCTTCAGTAGATGTGGCTGCATGATATACTTTCAATTTTTTTTGATGTAGCAAATTCATGCTGCCATTTTAAAAGAACTTTCTAATTACTTCAAAAACAGTTGATTTATTCATGAAAATATTTTAATCCTAACATTTATACAACTATTAGCATGGATATTTGCAACTGGAAATCGAAAGCTGAACTTCATTATCTTTTATTTGTTACTCAGTGAAATATCCAACTGGCCACATGACTTAAGTGACCAGTCTTGCACCATAAATAATGAATAGTTTAAGGGAATAACTAATGGATACCCATATGCTGACATACCTTTGTACAAACCATTCAGCAAATGCTAATGAATAATAAATAAGTGTATAGCAATCAGCAGCAATTTGCAAACAGTTCATAAAATGAAGAAAAAAAAAGTTCTAAGTTTGTGGAATAATTTATTTCACAATGAATAATTCAATCAGTACTATCTATCAAGGCCATTAGTTCCACCATTACTTTTATAAGGGGAGATTTACCTTGATTTCCCAAAGTAATTTGAATGAACAAGAATAATCCAATCCATTCCCCCCAGGCGCATGAAACTTGTATCAATGATTCCCTATGGTCACAACATACTGAAGGTTACACACAGTGCTTATTTGTTCAATTTTTCAGGAACCTCTTTGACAACCTCCCAGATATTGCCTAGGGCACCTTCTACCCCACTTCTTTGTTCCTCTCCAAATCCATTGAGGGATCTCTCTGCAAACAGTGACAGTTACTTACGAGGATGACATGCCCTTTCTCTGGCCTTCAGGGTTCTATCACTCTGTGGATGGCACTGATAGCTCTGTGAGTGTCTACTGAACTTTTTAAATAGATAGTTTCCTCTCTCAGTACTTTAAACTCAGTAGGACAAATTCACATCTGGTGAAAGTACACCAGGGATGGATCTTGCCAACCAGATTTAAAACTAAAGAGCTCTTTCATATTCTCACTGCTCACTCACAGATTGTTCATTGCTTTGTTCTATCAGAAACTTTGGAAGCTGTTCTCTGGAAAGTATCCTAGACTCTACATGTATGTGAAACTTTATTTTTATACAACAGACTCAGGTACAAAATGTCTCAAGCCCTGCATCAAAACTATGCAAAGTTTATTCAAGAGATTGCACTTTAGGTATTGTTATTTTAAAGGATTTTTTTAAAGAGAAAACAAGCTGAGCAATTCACCTTCCATCTTTCTGTTCCTGTTCAAGAGAAATGGTCTCTTTCTGTTGAAAGAAGAATAAATGAAACAAAGAAAAGCCTCTTATCTCACTGTCTCCTGTAACTCCTGTCTCCTACATATCCTCCATAGCAAAGCAATAGTTTTGAAGAGCTTTTTAACAATTAAACATAATACAAGAGGTAAATTTGAGATTCTTCTCCCTGGTTATTGAAGAACAAGGAGGGTCAAGTTATATCTTGGGGCTGCTTCATATACCAAGAGGCTGGATTTCATTATGCTGGAGATCCTTAAAAGTCCCAAACTCTGAAAGTTATACTTTCCAAACTAAATCTTCATTTCATATTACCTCTAGATTATTTAAAAATCACTTGCCACATTACAACCATCCTCTTCTTCCTTCTCCTTCCTACATTGTTGATTTTTGTCATCCACACTTTCAAAACCCTCTTGAACCTTTGCTTTTATCACACCCTGAAAACTTTCCCTTCACATCTATTTTCATCTTTTTTTCTTCTTCCTGCTTTTTCCCCCATTTTTTACCATGCTTTAACTCCTCTCAAATTTTGCTTCCTTCTGGGCATGTCTATATGTGTCATTAGGGGGCAGCAATTAACTATGTCATTACTTATTGCTCTCAGGAAGCTTCTGGGCATACATCTGTACATGCACATGCACCTGGAACACGGCACATTGAGCTGGGTTGCAGCAGCCCCAGCTGGCACCGAGCCTGGGGGGTGTCAGCCTGCCAGCCTGGGGCTGCTTTGACTGGGCTCAATGTGCTGCAAAGGGGCTGGCTGGGGCACAAGGGTGCTTCAGTGCAGGGCTAGTCAGCAGGCAGCACTGGCATTGAAGCACCCTCATGCCCCAACTGGCAGGTCAGGCTGCTGAGCATGAAGAAAACTCCGCAGCAGGTTAGGACTTGTATTTACAAGTCCTACCCTGCTGTAGAGTTTTTTAGTCTTGTGCACCCAAGCAGGGATGCACATGTAGATGCTGAGACATTTACTGTGCAGTTAATTAGTCAACTGTGTAGTAAATGTCTTGTGTAGATGTTCCCTCTTTATAGTTTGGAAGAGCTTCCACATTCTTCATTCTCCTTTAGATACCTCTTGTCTTTCTCTTAACAATTCCTAAACTGTTATGACAAAGTCTTCATGATTCATTGAAAGAGAGATGTTGTCTTATGTATTATAGCTTATATCCCAAGTCTTTGGGGGCACAGAACTTGTCCTATTTTGCTTTGTAAAGTGTTTCTAGAGTGATTTAAAAATCACAATTTTTTTTTCTTTCAGTGTCCACACAGTCTTTCTGCTATGAGAGTGGATTCTATAGGTCACAAGGTCATAATAAAAGTCAGTTCATGGAAGTGTCATGCCTTTCTAACTTTATTTGCAGATCAATACAAAAAACAAGTTGTTTTCATTAATGAAAAAGGTGACTGTGACAGGGGTCCATCCCCTGGCCTGTCTAATGTAGGCCCACCCCTGTCTCTGGGCTACCTGCCCATCTATCTCACCTACCACACCTTGATGGAACAATAATTATGGTGTTACTCAGGTGGGAGGCTGCCCATTTACTACTGCAATGCTAAAGGTCATTATTCACCACTCCAAACCTCCCCTACACGGTGGTCCATGCCTAGCAGATGGTATATAACTGTTGACCTGTGCCCTAGGGCATTGGGTTGTCTCACTCCCCATCACTATGCCTCTTAGCACTGAGGTCTGCCCCCCTGTCTCTGTACCTCCTGGCACTGTGCCCCCTGGCACTGGGGTCTGATCACCCCCCCTGTTGCTGCGCCCCTCAGTGCTGGGATCTGATCACTCCCCTTTTGTTGCATCCCCCCTGGCGCTGGGGCTTTGCACAGCAGTGTGCCCCAATGAGGCCTCCTTCTCCCCAAATAGCCTCAGTCCAGTCCACCGGATAAAGCAATAACATAAATATGAGCCCCTGGGCTACAACATAATACAAGTCATAAAAGCCACACTCTGGCTTCTTTAAATCCCAAACTGCTCCTTGCGCATTGAGCACCCCTCCCACCCCACCAGCTCTGGGTACCTTATAGACTCCTAAAGCCTCATTAGCCACAGCATTCTTGGGTAGTTCTGCCATGCAGGAGCTCTCTTCCCCTGGCCACTTGCCAGAGACCGTTTCCTGCTAGCCTCAGCCCTGGGGTTTATATGTGCCCAGAGGCCTATCGCCTTCCTGTCAGCTGACTGGCTTGGGTGGTTGGGCTATTAACCCCTACCCTCCTGGTGCTTGTTGTTCCTGTAGACTCTAGTCTTAAAGGGGTAGCTCTGCCTCTTAGTAACAGGGCTAGGTTTCCCTGTTACAGTGACCTACATTGCATCAGTAGAAAACCTCAGTAAATTAACACATGAAGCTTCATACATTGCACGGTATGAAGCTTACAGAGATAAAGTTCAGAAACACAGGACAATTGAGTCTTTGGTCATATTATAAAGACAAGATTTTAGACCCAGCTGTCTCCCTCAGACTTGTGCATGATTTACCAGCCAACAGAGAGTTAGTGTAATGGCATGTGACAGGCTGCAGCAACCATTCCTGGTCATTAGTAAATAGGATATAAATCAAACT
>NW_005841960.1:2175304-2206795 GCF_000455745.1 Alligator sinensis | reverse complement strand
TCCCTACTACTCAGGAAATGTAATAAGAAATGGCTGAGGAATGTAGCTCAATCTAGCTCCCCATAAGGAAGGTGGGAAATTCTACATATGAGTAATTCTTTAAGGTGCAGACCATGTCACTACCACAGTCAATACCATGATGGGGTAATAACCTAGACTGAGGTTTAATTTGTTTTTTACTAACATGGAAATTATTTTGTTTCAGTCTGAGTGAACTACAGTACCTGCAGGAAATAAAAAAGCTTTAAAGATGAACTTTGTTGGTCAGAAAATACTATTTTGTTTTGAGTATTATACAAAGTAAGTTATTTCACCAATTTACAGGAGTATGAGAAAGAACCTTTATTAAAGAAAAAATCCTAAGTCAATTAAAATAAAAAATCAAAAAAGAAATGAAATAGAATTAATACAGTGATGTCCCAATACCAACAATCCATCAATAGTAATTCTATTAGGTCACCAAGTTCTAACTCTTTTAAGGCTGAAAACTGAGACATAAAACTAATGACACGATTTAATAATTTCTCCTTGAATATCAGCAATAATCTTCACAAAACTAATAACATCATGCAGGTCTGTGAGTTAATGATTTTGTACAGTCAGTAGATGGCTCTGTTTTTTATTAATGTTCACTTCAACCATTCCAGCTATGCAGCTACAGAGAAAGGAGTCAGCAATGGTATTCAGCTGCAGCAGTTTTTATCTCTGCTTCTAGAACACTAACAATAAAGAGAAATCTGGACCCTAAATATATATTATATATTATTTTCTTTTTTTCTGGGTATATACTGGAGGCTGCTAATTTAAGGGGTCATCTACATGAGCTAAAGTACTTTACTTTGCTGTGCAGTAAGGGCACATGTTTACACATGCATACCCTTATTGCACAGTAAAAATGGCTAATTGCAACTAAATTTGATACCTGCAAATTCAGGTATCAAATTTAGTCTCAGTTAGTTAATGTGCAGTAATAAACACATAGACATGACCCAGCACTAAGTTTAGTGCCGGGTCCGCCCTGCCATTAGGGGGCTGGCTGACCCTAGCCACAGGGCTCCTTGCTGTGCCCCTGCACTGGGTGCTGCTAGCAGGTGTCCAGGGATAGCATCACAGGGACAACCACATGGGAGCCCAGAGAGCTGGCACAGGATATCATGTCCTCACCATCCTCCCCATTGAGCCCTGGCCCTGCCCACATGCACACTCCTATGCCAACTACCCAGGCCCCCAACTGGAGCTGGGAGGAGGTTGGTGGCCTTGTGGCACTCTGGGGTGATGCCGAAGTGCTGAGGCAGTTTGAGCAGGTTGAGCGTTCAAATGCCCACATTTATCAGACCCTGTTAGGTGATATACAACAACAAGGGCACTTCTGGTTAGTGCTGCAGGGCCGCATTAAGGTCAAGGCCTTGAGGGCACAGTGAATGGCTATGACCAAATAATCGTCAGGCTAATCGGTCATGCCCACAAGACCATGGCCTTTATGTGGGAGCCAACCCAGACTTTGGTGCCCCGGGACCCAGGCAGCAACCTTGGGAGTGTCACCATCAGGGGCGACCTCACTGAGTCCTTATTCCATTCTGACCCTTCTGGTGACACATCCCACCTTGACCTCCTCCTGAACTGTTGCATCCATTGGCAGCTTGGGGAGCCCTGGCCAGCAGCTGCCTCACCCTCAGTGCACCCTCAAAACATGCCACAAGGAGTGGCCAGCAATGTCACCACAACCACCAACAGCATCAGCTCCTCCCTGGGTAGCGGGGAGGTCCCTGGCTTGGTGCTGGACTGCCATGCACCACAGGCTGTGGACATTAGGCACAGCCTGTCACTTTTGCCAATGGGGAGGCCTGTGCCAACCTGCCAGCCACACCAACTCTAGACACATGGTAAGTCCTGCACTGAAGGAGGGCCCTCCCAGTCCTCCCGCACTTGCCCCTGTCCTGGCCCTGGCCCCCGGCTCCCAGCCCTGGCCCCTGCTCCTGGTCCCTGCCTGACCCACCCACACTCCCCTGGCCCTGGGTTCCCCCCACCTAGCACACAAAGTTGGGACACACAGTTCAGAACTTTATTCAGCAGCCTGTGTCCCCACTACTGGGTGGGCATGGGCCTTTCACACCCTGAAGGCATCAATGCCAATGGCAATATCCTCCTCATCAGAGTGGGGCAGGGGTGCATAGCATAGCCACAGGTAGCCCTCCAGGTGCTGGCAGAGGTTGCGGAGCAACCTGGGCTTGCTCCCCATACCGTCATAGCTCAGGGTCCCAAACCAGGAGTGCAAGTATGCCCAGAGCACCAGGAGAATCATCATCAGGAGATTGTAGCAGCACAGGCACCCCACAGCCCGCACAAACAGCTCATCACATACCGTCCAGGGCACACACAGCAGGGTCATGATCAGGGCACAGCTTTACAAATGATCTGCACTGCTAATAATAATATCCACTAGGCCTATGCGAGTAGGCAGCTATTCAATCCAGCTTCAGATCTGGCTGCTTTGGATGCCAGGGATCTGATCTGGAGCTCCGGACCAGGTTTCTGCTTCGTTCCAGCCGAAGCAGCTCTGAAGCTCAAAGCTACTTGTGGACAAGCAAAACTCATATCATGGGTGATATTGTGTGTGTTAAGGTGCAGCAGGATGAAAGCTGCAGGGATGGCAGCCCCTGCTGCGGCCACGATGCCTGGCAGCTGTCGAGGAGATCGGTGCAGGGGTTCTGGGGCCCTCCACCCCTAGCTGCTGACAGGAAAAACTTGTGGCATGGGTGCTTGTGCAATTGAATGTCTCTGTCTTGGGGGGAACTACTGCAGGCGCTGCAGCTTTCACCCTGCTGTGCCTTAACACACACAGTGTCACCCATGTCATGAGTTTTACTGTCAGCAGCTTGAGGTGCAGTTCCCCCCAAGCCCCTGCACTTATCTCCTTGAAACTTGGCAGGCTTCGTGGCCTGAGTAGGGGCCATCACCTCTGAAGTTTTCAGCCCACTGTGCTGTAACACACACAGGGTCATCTATGTCACGAGTTTTGCCTGTCAGCAGCTTGAGTTGCAGTTCCCCCCAAACCCCTGCACTGATGTTCTTGAAACCTGGCAGGTTGGAGGCCTCACCAGGAGCCACCACCACATGCAGTTTTCACCCCCTGTGTTGTAACACATAGAAATGATACAAATCTTGCTTTCAAGAATTTGGGGTGCAGTTTCCCCTGAACCCCTAAATCGATCTCCTTGAAACTTAGCAGAATTAATGCTCTCATCAGAGGCTACCACCCCTGCAAGATTTATCCAAATTAGACAAAAACTAACAAAGTTATAGATATTTCATTGATTCCCCATGATACCCTATGGCCGGATCTCCAAAGTGGCTCTGAAGCTTTTCTGAAGCATTTTGGAAGCTCCAAACTGCTTCAGAAAGCTGAATGAAACCAGCACTTTGATCCAGACATGCTGCTTCAGATGCTGAAATGTCCGAATCTTCTCCGGATCCAAAGTAGGGTCCGAAGCCTCGCACAGCCTTAATATGCAGTGGTCCACTGTGTTACAGTTTCTCTAACAGTATCAGAAGTTCAAATTAATCCATTTTCTTTTTGTCCTACATTATGTAGTAGCTTCCTATTTATTTTCCATGTTAAATGATGATTTGATAAAGTTAAGTTCCTAAGAAAAAGCCAGGTGCCTAGTTCTTAGAGCATCTTGGGGGGGAAAAAAATCATTGAAAGAGTCATAAACATCTAATAAGTAATGGACACAAACAACATTTCCCAAACTTTGAAAATTCAAAAACCAATATTTCTATTTATATAAAGAAAATTGTAATTGTTTTTCAAATGTTTCCTCTGCTTTCAGACTAATTAATGAGACAGTTTTGAAAGGAAAAAAAAAAGAAATCACAAGTTGATTAAGGAAGAGCAATTCTAAATAGACAAAAATAATTTTTTAAAGGAAAATGTAAAAAGGAATGTGTAATTAGCTTTATAGCAACCAAATATGTTTTACCAGTACACTGAATACTCTTGCCTCTTTGTATTGGTTTGTATACACTGGAGACATATGATTCAACTTGATAATAGGATGTTGGTTTTGAATGAAAATTTGCAATATATATTGTGATAACTGTTGTCACATTGCTTCTGTTTGAAAGATTAGGTTAGATAAACATTTTGGCCTTAATTCGTGAACAAGAAGAGGAATGGAAAAGTTCCATTATATTTGAAAATATTTGCATAGATGTTCAATCAGTGCTTATTTTTCTGGTCAACTATATACCTATACTGCTTCAGAAGAGTAAAAAGGTGCTACAATAGATTTTTGGCTGTAATTTTATTGTCTGCATCCCCTTCATTATTTACACATTTTCCTTAAGTAAATTTTTTCCTAGAAAAGACATGAAGTAAATACTTTTCTCTCGCTATCTGAATTTCACTTACAGATATAACTTTAATAGCTCAAAAACGTAAAACTAGGAGAGGCTTATTGTTTATTTAGCTGATAGTTATGATTAATTATTTAATTTGTGTTAATTATTCAATGTTCTCCGTGTTTATAACATTTAACAAGCTCTTCATTTATTGAAGGGGAGTTTTTGGCTCTGACAACAAGCTTTTGTTAAAGTTTCTACTCTATATTAATTCAATAAATTATCTCACATTTACTTTCCTTGGATCATTTCCTTAACTGCTCTGCTATTTCCCTTAAGACCAGTTTCATACAGAAATTTGCCAGTGCCACTCACTCACAGCATGGATTTCTTTGGCACCACTGAAATGTTCACTCAGCTAATTGAAATAATTGCAGACAAATGATGTGTAGACAGCGCAGGGGGACATACACAGTTTCCACTGTGTGAATCTGTCAAATAGTTACTCCATAGTGGGTTAAATGCATTTTACATTTTTTTTACAATAATTATATATGGTTTATACTATCAAATCTTTGGTATATAAACAACATGGAAGTTTGAGATTTGTAATTTTGCAAAACCCTCAGAATTTATCCTAGAAATTATGAGAAATCTATATTTATAGTAAACTGGACTGGAAAATGGGTAATAAGGCTCAAATCTGGTAAGAAATGAACAATTCAAGTTTGTGCTTTTTTAATACATATCTTCTATTGCACCAACTACATAGTTGGAAGAGATATTAGACAATCTTTGGGCAAGCCCTACATTCCCTCCCATTGGCTCCACACACCCAGAGCCAATGCTGTGCTGCCTCAGCTGTTAAATGTGCACCTGGATTGGCCCCCTGCCACTGCCACATACGTTAATTAACATATTACTTAATATAATGGATGTTAATTACTAATTATATAGTATAATAGTATGGAATATTCTTACTAATATACTATTGTTTTAATTTTAAGCACCTTTAAAAATATTTTTATCTTTGCATGTCAAAAACACTTATTTTACTGATATGAGTAATAAGGCAAAACAAAAGTGAATTAGTAAAATTTTACAATGTTACCAAGGGCAAATCATGCCTGACTAACCTGATTGCCTTCTATGATGAGATAACTGGCTTTGTGTATTTGGGGAGAGCGGTGGGCGTGATATACCTTGACGTTAGCAAGGCTTTTGATACAGTCTTTTACAATATTCTCACAAGCAAGCTAAGGAAGTAGGGGTTGGATGAATGGACTGTAAGCTCCTTGTTCTGTCCTCTGTCACCATTAAGAACAGTCTTTCTTCATCCTCTTTGTAACCACCCTTGAGGCTGCTATTAAATCCCCCTAGTTTTCTCCAGTATAAATAAGCACAGTTCCTTCAGTCTCTTCTCATAGATAGGGCCTGGCTAAAATCATGGGCCCAACTCACAGCATGGCAGGTCTTCTAATCTTGGAGCTGTCCCTGTGTGCCCTCCTGCTGCTAACTAGCAGAGGAGCCCAGCAGCCCTGGCACTTGCTGTTTTTTCTTGATGGCCATAAGACAAAAACCACGGTTTTAAATATGCTGAGGGTTTGCTTTCTGCCTCTTGCTGCTGACCCAACAGGAAGTAAAAACCACAGCATATTTAAAACCATGGTTTTGGCCTCCCAGCCATCAAGAGTGATCAGCAAGTGGCAGGGTCATGGGGCTCTTCCACCAATCAGCAGCAGGGAGAGCACATTGTGGGGGGAACTCCAAAATTAAAGTTGCTGCTGTGCCATGCTCCACTCCCTGGCCGGTGCTTGCAGGGGAGGCACTGGTGCTCCTGCCTGCCTCCACTGCTGATTACCTAAGCAGTGAGCGCGGCTGGTCAGGGGGTGCACTGGCGCTCTCAGGCAGTGTATGTGCACCCCCATGCATCCCCTATGCATCACCACTGGCTTGTCCCATGATTTAAACCAGGCCCTATCTATGAGGAGAAGCTGAGGGAACTGTGCTTATTCATTCTGGAAAAAATAAGACTAAGAGGGGGGTGGGATTTAACAGCAGTCTTCAACTACCTGAAGAGTGATTACAAAGAGGATGGAGCTAGACTGTTCTCAGTGTTGACAGATGATAGAACAAGGAGCAATGGTCTCAAGTTGCAGCAAGGGAAGTTTAGGTTAGATATAAGGAAAACTCTCTCATGAGGAGGGTAGTATAGCACTAAAACAGGCTTCTCAGAGAGGTTGTGCAATCTCCATCTTTGATGATGTGATGATATACTTAGGGATCATCCTGATTCGAGCAGGGGATTGGACTAGATTACCTCCTTAGGTTCCTTCCAATACTAATTTTCTATGATTCAAATCAGCGCTCTGATAAAAAAGGGGGCAAAAAAGTATGTCAGTGTTACTCCTGAGACATCATAACAAAGTTATATATCATGATACTAGGGTCTTCAGTGTCATTAGAGGAGCAAAGTGTCTCTGCATGGATGCATCCTATCTATTTATATATCGCAGTGTTTTATATTGCTGCATATTGCCAGCCACAGTTTCTGAATGCCTTCAGAAGAGACTGGAAGTCAAATGCATCTTGTACAAAAAGGGTCTAACTATCCAATCTGCTGCAGGCATGTTTATAAGTCGTGAGTGGCACTATTGGCTGAAACCTGGGGCAGTTGCATTAGCCAGGGATGAGAGGCAAGTGCACTAACTCAGTTGCTTGGCTCAGCCAGATGTGCTTGATCAGAGTACTCCACCCCCTTATGGGGCCATCTTCCAGCTGGCCCAGGATCTGATTTCTCTGGGTACTTCTGGTGAAAGTCCTGTACTAGTTTGTGTGTATGAATGTGGTTGTCTGGTTCCCAAGATTGTTCTTCAGGGCCATAGCCCTCCAAATATATCAGGTAGTGCAGCCTGCCTTGGACATGCCTAAAACCTGCTTGACAATATACTATTCATAACCTTACACTATCATGGAGCTGGGGTGGGTGGGGGCAGGTTCAGTTAGGAAAGGAATTTTCAGTGAAAGGTTTGAGCAGGGATACATGAAAAATTAGGTGTATGTTCAATGTCTCTGAAAGCTGGAACTTGAAAGTTACAGGGTGCTTTTTTCTGCCACCTTAAATGGGCCCCAATTCTGGTGGTCCAGTTTGGCTGATGGTCTCAGGGTCTTTATATTTTTTTAAGAAAGCCAGACCTTGTCACCAACTGAAAGGGTAGGGCAAGGTTGATGATGTTGGTCACTCTGGTATTTATATGCCATTTTGGTGACATCAAGATGGGATTTTTGTTCTTACTGCACCTGCTGGAGGTGTTATACAAAGTTGTTTACTCCAGGAAGCTGCACCCCCTCCCTTGCTCCCTGTGCCTGGAATGTGGCCACACTGGGCCAGTGCTGCACTGTGTTCTCATGACCCACTTAAGGCCACATGGGTGAAGATTGAATGGCTGGCATGGATCCTGCCTGACACGGGTCCATGCCAGGGACCTGGGATTGGGCAGGAGCTGCACCAGGGTTGGGCAGGAGCCATGCCTTCTACTCCAGTTGTGTCCACATGGGCCAGCCTGAAGCAATACATGGGAACACAGTGCAACACTGCTTTAACTTTGTCTGCAACCGTACTAGGCTCTGGTCTAGTCTGACAGGGCCTGGATAACTTGCAGTTCCTGGCCCTCATCCCCTTGAAGCCCCTCTACTACCAGCAGGGAGAGCCATAACTGAGCTTCAACTCTTGCTGGGGGCCAGGCTTTCTGGTCTGCAAATGAGCACAGGATTAAAGAGGCATGCCAGCCTCGCTGGACAGAAACCTGGCCAAGAGCTCAGCATCCCCTGCCTTGGAGTGTACACTAGGGGCTGGAGAGGAGGCCCCACCAGGCCAGGCAGGAGAGTGGCTGCCTAGTCACTGGAGCTGGAACTGGAACTGCTGCTGCTGCTGCAGCAGCCAACTATGGCACAGAGATGGGAGAAGGGTGTGAAATGCTGAAAACTAGGGCATCCATGGGCTGCATACATTTCTCCTTCAGAGGTACAGCTGTGGGCTGTATAGAATAATTTGGTGGACTGGAACTGGCCCACAGGCCATATTTTGTCCACCCTTGTACTAAGTTCAATAAGTCCATCCAAGGTAGCTGGGAGCTCCACCCAGAACAACTCATCTTTAACATGACCCTGCACCCCCTGACAGAAGTGCAACTGTTGGACTGCCTTGTTCCACTTGGTATCAGTGACCAGCTGTCTAAATTTGGCAACAGATATTGCACCCTTGCTGGAACATCTGGAGAGCTTGCTCTATAGTACAGACATGATGCAGATCTCCAAAGATCTTCACCATGGCCTGGATAAAGCCTTTGACTTGTTAAAGAGGGGTTCTGCTGATTCCAGAAGTGGGGAGGCCCACGCCAAGGTATCACCACTCAAGAGGCTGGTCATCAGTTCCCCCTTGGCCATTAGCTGAAGGATAGGCTTCAGTGAAAAGACAATAAGTGAGCCAACAATATTAATTAATCCCTGGAAGCAGTGGCAATCCCCATTGAACTCGGCAGGCCTTGGAATCTAGGATTTGGAGTGCAATAAGTGGGCTGTCTACCCCGAAGGGCCTGGAGGTGGAGTGCATTGGGCCTGAAGTTCTATAATCTGGGTTTGTAACCTCTGTAGGGCAGTTAGCAGCTCATCCCCAGAAATCTGTCCTGATGATAGGTCCATCACCCCATGCTACCATGTGTCTATGAAGCACACTTTACTGTAAGGGTTTGGCTGAGATGTAAGTGGCCAGATCTGTGAACAGGCCCTGAGAAACAAGGAGCAGGACAGTAGGACCTGGGCATAGATTACTGGATTATCAGGTCAGGGCCAGGGTCAATTGATCAGAGAGCATGGGACCAAGTTCTAGGGAAGCCAAGAGGAGAGATCCGAGAGTTCGTCCAACACATAAGCCAAAGTCAGGAGCCAGGAGTCAGACAGTCAGTGCCAAGTTCCAGGGAAAATCCAAGATCAGGGTCAAGGAAGCCAAGCTGTCAGGATGTCAGGGAAACTAAAGAGAGCACAGCCAGTGCCGAGTTTCACGTGAGACCCAAGAACAGGGTCAGGAAAGCAAACACTGGGGACAGAAATCAGGAAAACTAGGGAGATCAGTGAATGCAAGGCTTGCCGGAAAAGAGCGAAGTTGTGTCAGGGCACCTGAGGCTGCAGATGTGCTTATAAGTGGTGAGTGGCACTTTTGGCAGCCAATCTAGCTGCAGAAAGCTGGGGAAGTTGCATTAGCCAGGGATCAGGGGCAGGTGTGGTAACTCACATGGCTGGCCCAGTTGGGCTTGCTTGATCACTGATCAAAGACCCTGACACTGAGTGTAACTGTGTTGTCACAGAGAGTGTTTATACATGCGTTCCAGGAGTGGGCGGGGTGGGGGGGGACTTTAATTAGAGCAACTCTAATTAAAGCACCTTGGAGCCTCATGTGTATCAGTGTCCCAGTAATGAAAAATGGCAGTGGAGGCGCTTTAACTAAAGCTCATAACACAGGCTTTAATTAAAGTATCCCATCACCATTTTTCAGCATGGGGATGCTAATACACATGATGCTAGAGTGCGGTAATTACCATGCTCCAGCGGACTCAATTAATCAAATCTGCTCCAACATGCTGTTTTTACAGTGTATTGGAGCAGCCTCACTGCATGTGTATAGTTGCCCAAAGTTAAGATTTTTCATAGGAGGGATATCTCCAAATTGTAGTGATATATTCAGCTATCATTGGACTACTCCACAGAGATAATATAAGTTCAAGATTCTGGTGTAGCACAGAGGCTGGGACCAACAATCATCTGACCGTCAGTTCCAGTCTGGGGATTTTACCAACCAAGGTTTGTGTAGTGTGAGGGCTGGGACTGAAAATTAGCTGATTGTCAGTACTGGCCCCAGCATTGTTAATCCAATTCAAGCCATTGGTGCACTATAGGGGCTGGAAATTTTATGATTTAAGCGAAATGCCTTTTTTTCTTCTCTTAATGAGCACCAAAATCAGAAGAGAAGCAGACAGGAGCTAGCATTTAGCAAAGAAATTAATATTAAATGCACATATTTCTCTAGTTCAGGGATGTATTTGGTACGTGTTGGTCTGAGACAAAAAAGAAATGCAAAAAGCTAGAACTCACGGTTCAGAGATGATACTTTTTATTAGACCAGCTGAGAAATTGCAGAAAAGTACATTTTTTTTGCAATTTCTCAGTTGGTCTAATAAAAGGTATAATCTCTGAACAAAGTGTTCTAGATTTTTGAATGTATATTTCCCTGGAATTTGTATAATATTTTCCTAAAATGCCAATTTATTTTGACTGTGTCAGCATGTATCATTTACAGTAGGACTTTTTCCCCCACCTGGTTTCAAGAGGGATCTCTCCTCTGGGAAATTCTGTGGAAATACCTGACATGATAAAATCTGTTGGCTTCTAAAGGCAAAATAACTGCTTTTCTAAAGCATGTTTATAGCCCCAGAGGTGTCATCTGTAGCAGAAGTGATATATCAGTATCCAGGGAAGAGATAAAAATGAAACTAAACTAAATTACCTCTATTCTGTGGTTTTTTATTCAATCATTCATGTATGCATTTATTTATTTACTTTTCTAGATTTTGGCCATAAGAAACCTGAAGATGTGCCTGGGGAAGACATGGGATAGCAAGTTTTAGTGAGCCTCAATAAACTGGTTCCTCTGATGGGTTAACTATGGGCAGGTCACAAATTTCAGTTGTCCTATCAGTCAAAGAGTAAAAAACAGCAATTTTGTGGGGATTACAACGATGTTGAATCTGTAAAAGATTTAGAACTCTTACCAGAAACTGTCTAGCACATTCTGTTCCCAAGATAGTAAATGGAATCAGCAGAGAGGTAGGAGGAAACTGGGTAGATGACTAACTGAATTTAGCCAGCCATATTTATATTAGTTGTATGGGGAATAAGCTATAGCCTCTGGGATGGCATTAGAAAGTATTCATTAAAACTAATCTAATTGGCATTTTGGTGCTACTGCTGTTCCACAAAAAATATTCTGACAGACCATTTTTCTGCAGACTCAGAAATTGGTAGGTATGTAGTTACAGGGGATTTTAGATTTAAAAAAATAGATGGACATCCTGCTTTAAGTTGTTATTAATATGTGGAAGTAGGATAGCAACATACACTTGAAAGTACAATATTCTGGGTCTATTAAACTCGTATAAATCCCAGAAGGCTTGGCAGAAACTTTAAAACTATTCATTTATTGGTGTTGCCTGTCACATCTGCAGTGTTCAAAGTATTGTGTGCAGATATCCAGACTGTATGAGGATGTTGCCACATGGGAAATATAAAAACATGAGCATGCAATCCAATAGTCCTCCATTTACAAGGGTTTTGATTAATGTTGCAATAAACAGTTGTGAGATTAGAAAAAATAAGCAAACTCAAATATTTTATCAATGACCAATTTCACTATTATAATTCTTTCTCAGGGAAGTTAACCCTTGTATTATTTACAGTACTGTTAATATTATTTATTCAAGGTATACATATGAACCCTAGTCATGCACCAGGGTCCATTGTGCTAGGCACAAACACAGAGCAAAATCATTTTGGATATACATACATACATACCAGACACACACACACACATACATACACACATGAACAAAAAATAAAGTATACACATGGAAAAATATAGATTGGAAATTGGCTTTTTGTCTATGAAGAATATTATCAGTTTGTTAATAATATATAGAATGAGTTTCTCTCTGGTGTATGAGAAACATCACAATGAAACACAGGTATAATTTAAGTGTTGCTGAATGTAATCAAAAGTTGTAAAAGCAAAACAAAACAAACCATATTTGCCTTTCTGATCAATAGTGTTTGTCTGCTATTGTTTGCTAATTATCTCAATTTGGGATTGTTATTTGATTCTAGATTACTGTTGGGCAATTACCGTTTCCATCAGTGGCTAAGAGGGCCATCTTTTGTGGGGCAGATTGAAACTAATTCTTTCCGGCATAAACATAACTCTGGGTGTATTTACACATGTGCTTAGTGTGGAGTTGACTAATTAGGTCCACAGTAAAGCATCACCATCTACATGTGCACCCATATTAAGGCACAGTAAAGTTAATTAATTCTGCGGTAGTATAGTACTGTCTGAGACAAGTACTGACCAACAATTGAGTAGTTTGTGCACCAAAATGCACATGTAGATGGTGACTACAGTTAGATGGGGCTATGGTTTGGGGACTGCCTGCTGGCTAGTCCCACACTGTAGCACCCTTGTGTCCCAGCCAGCCTCTTCCCAGCACACTGATGTAGGATGAAGCAGCTCCCAGGTGGCAGGCTGACCCAACCTTTTTCCCCTGCCTTCTCCCTCCTCGCCTCCAGTCCCATCCCCTGCCAGCCCAGAGCTATTCTGTCCCAGATCAAACTGCACCAGAGTTTATTGCTACATGTTAAGTGCACCTGTAGATACACCTACTATGTGATAATTTGTGTCTTTCTATAGGACTACCTCTTAAAAACATCTAGAGTCTAAATCTGGACTAATATATAGCAGTCTTTTTTAAGATGTGTATCTTTCACTAAGCATATTATAATAGTGCTTTGTGATCTGAACTGAACCTGTGATATAGAATTTGAGGTGCCAGATTGAATGATAAAGGCTTAAAATAAACTGGGGCAGGCTCATAAGTGATGGTGTTTCATCTCATATGCCTTTTCCTTAGGTTAAAAGGAAGCACTTCTGCTAAGTAGCTTCTTGGGTGGAACTACTGTCTTTGGAGCTTGTTAACCCATTTGATATGAGACAGCTTATTGACCCTCTAGGCACGCTACAAGGGCTATAGTAATAAAGGAAGGTATAGATATCGATTGAAGTGTATCTATAGAAAGAATGGAGTATTAAAGGTGCTGATTGATACTTTCTAAATACATTGGGGGGTGTTTTCTTACTGGGTTTTAATTAATTGTCAACAATAATTAGGATTAAGTTGTTTACTTATTTTACATTGTTTATTATTCATATAGATACCCAGTTTCAGTTTGCCTAATAAAAGATATCAGATTTACCCAAAGAACCTTGTTTGCCTATGTCCTTAGAGCAACACAGCTACAACTTATACCCCAATCACCCTTTTAGCACATAACAAAATCATTATTATGCTAGCATATATCAAATTAAAGACAATAAAACTTCCATGGGTAGATCAGCAGTCTTAACAATCCTTGCAATTCTAAACTCTTTTATCCTTTTTTGGACCATTTCCTAGAGTCATATTACACAAGAATCTCATTTTTTTAATTAGTTTACAAAAGCCAGGGCTATATCCTATTTCACTTTTCTTGCCTGAGAAAAATTGAGCAGTGTTTCTATGTCATGCTACCCATACATCTCTTCTGGAAACTTCTAAGTGATGTCAGTGTTCTGGAGCTCTTGAAGTAGCAACCAGCTTCACCTACCCCAAGAGGGTGCCAGTGCCTGATGGCATAATCTTCATCAAGGAAAGGAAGCATTATTCCACAAGTCACAACAAATTCTGCTTCCTATTTCTATGTCTATGTGCAGCCCTAGAGAAGCTAAAAGGCACCAAATTTGCCCAGCAATGACCATATTTTCATTCATTTTCAGTTTGTCTTTTAAAAACTATTGCTTTGGGAAATACGGCCATTGATTTTGAAAGCAGGTTTATTAAATCAATAAATACGAACAGTACTAAATAAGCAACAAGAAGAACAAAAAAAAAGGAAGTAAAACAATAAAGGTGAAGTTGCAATTTAAAATGCAGGATGAACTTTTATTATTTTTTCAATATTCTATAGATTTGCACTGCCTAGCTTTTGAGTGTAAATAATAATTTCTGGGTTTGGGGGGTGGGGGAGGGTTCCTCTCTCTAGCTGCTGAGCACATAATCGGGAAGTAAATGTGACCCACTGCTGGCTCATTCATGTCAGATTTTATACTGTTCATAGATCCATTGCTTACACTCCATTACACCTCCCCCTGCCTCTAAATGTATGTTTAGACACCCCTGGCTACACAGTACAGAGACATACTTTGCATTAACCTTCTTTTTCCAAAATCTACTATAACCTGAAAAACAAAACTGAGCAGTTATTGGTATATAACTGCATTCAGAATGATGAATGCCGCTGGAGGGGGCCAGAGTATTTGACCTGATATTTCTGTGGGTGTTAAAAAAAGATGTACTGGTGAGGAGTAGTTACATGGAATTGTAATTCATTTACTGTACTGTCTCTTTGGAAACTTAGGTACTCTCCTGATTGAAGAAATGTTTTTCCTTTCTTCTTTCTTTTGATTATAGAGCCTTGAATCTCCCTCTGGCAGGAAACCTTTTTTACAGGCTTGAACCTTTTGTTAGGGGGAATAGAATTCTTTTCTTTTCACTTGTAGCCACGCAAAATAGCTTTAAAACACACATACTGTGGACTTTTATGACTTATTAACTGTAAGTTATAAAAGAAATGAGATCATGCCATAGCACCCTTAAATTTTTCTTTGTTCTTAAAGCAAAGTATCTTTGATTTATCAGAACTTTTTAAAACCAAAAGTTAATTTAATTTAAAAATAACTCCCTTGTATTGTTAAGCTTACAACTCTCTCCAAGCAGATAATTGTATGCTTAACAATACAACTGTTGTAAATATTGCACCACAAGCAAGTCCAATTAAAATTCAATTTCTACATTTTTTTCCAAGAGAAAACAAAGCAGCAATTTCCCTATTCCTCCAAGAGAAAACAAAGCAGAAATTTCCCTATCCTCCCCCGCCTCTACTTCAAGATAACACTATTGTGTTCTTTTAGAACTTTACCTTATATGCTTACATGTTAAAATAAAACATTAACCAAGTGAAGTAAATACAACATTATTAGCAACAGGCTTTAGAATTCTCAAAATAGTATGAAACTTTTGTCATATATACTCTTTTAATTTCCATTATGAGGCTGTAATTTAATAGGGGAAAATATACATACAGGCAGTTCTCAGACTTATGACTCATTTGGTTCCTGAAAACCACATCTTAATTTGAAATATCGTAACTCAGAACAAATGTTCCCATAGGAACAAGATTATAAATGGGTGATTGGTTCCTTTATGATACTTGATACAGCTTTATCCAGCTGGTAAGTCTGTTGTGGTGGAAAGGAGAGTGGGGAGGGAAGGGGTGTGGGAGGGGCAGATCAACATCCCTGCAGTGAATGAAGGATTGGGGCTGGGACAGGGGCTGGGGCAAATGCTGCCCAACTGAGGTGGTGGGGGACATGGGACGAAGGTGCAGCTTGTTTGAAGGATGCGGGGAAGGTGGGGGGCAGTTCCTGCCGCTGCATGCCACTGGTCTGGGAGCTGCTCATCCAGTGGATCCCACTGCTGCTCTCACCACTCGTCCAGGAGGGCATGGGGGGGGGGGGGGGGGGGTCCCTGGTGTGGGGGGGGGGGGGCATGTGCTCCTGGATCTGGGAGGGACAGACAAGGCTGGGGCTGCAATGTGATATGCTCTGGATGGGCAGCAGGGGCTATGGGGGGGCTACAGTGATTTTTTAGGTGGCCGCAGCCCCCCCATAGCCCACACTCCATCCCCCAGGCCAATCCAGGGGCACAAGCTTCCCCATGCCTCCCAGCACTCATTGCTCACCCAGACAGGTGTGGGGGGAGCACTGGACAAAGGTGCAGCTTGTCCGGGGGGCACAGAAGGGGGTCAGCTCCCACAACTGTGCGCCACTTGTTTGGAGGCAGTGCAGCGGCTTCGTCCCATGCCCCACCCCCCCGACCCCACCTCAGCTAAGCAAGTGGTGGCAGGTTATATCCCCTGCTTCCAGCACTGCTACACCTACCTGTAGCACAGCATGGTGCAGCCCTGGCCCCAGCCACCCCATGCAGATCTGGGGGCACATGCCCCCCTGTGGCCTCTGGGACAAGTGGCAGGAGCAGCAGTGGGAGCCACTGGATGAGCAGCTCCCAAACCAGCAGCATGCAGCTGCAGGAGCTGCCCCCACCATCTCCCATCACCCCCTAGCTGAACTGCGCCTTTATCACATGGCCCCCCACCCTAACTGGGCAGCACTTGCCCCAGCCTCAGTCCCAATCCCTCCTCTGCTGCTGGGGCATTGATTTACCAGCTGGATGCAGCTATATTGAGAGTCGTACAGTTGAAACTTGCTTCTGAACCTTGAAATATGGTCTAAATTTATAAAAGTCATAAATACTGCTCATTGTAAATCAAAAAGTCGTAAGTCGAGGAGTGCCTGTACACCCATTTGTCAAAGAACAACTCCTCTGAAAACATAGTTCAGAATATTAAGTGAAGAATGCTATCAGATCCAAGTAGAAATGAGGTTTTAAAAAGCATGTTAATTACATCTTAAGTTAGTTTCCATTTAACTGTGTTTTTGAAATACATTCAGTAGATCTGGTTCTGAAAAAATATGTATTTCTGGTTAAATACGAAACAGTTTGCTTAGTTTTGACCCTTTTGATTCTTTAAACTTAGTGAACTGCTTTGCGGTGACTTGTCATTTCACAAAAACAAACCAAAACACAAGATTTTAATTCTAAAAATGTCAAAATGCCTTTTCCATTTTTTTTCTTTACAAAAACAAAATTTCACCACAATAATTTTATGCAAAATGATGAATGAATAAAAATGCCTTTTTAGGGTAGAAACATGTTAAGCAAAACATTTCTCACTTGGTCTAACATCCATCACATTTTTTTCTAAATACCACTAGAGGGGTGATATTTAGTTAGACACTGCTAAATTTGACCCTGTTATAGCTTTAGCAGGGCACCTTCACTTTACATGTAGGGAATCTATGAAAAAAGCAGCCTAAAGTGGAACAAATTTGATTCACTGAGCTATTCTGATGGAGGTGAACTGAACTAAAGACTGACTTTCAAACACATGGCAGCTTTGGCTAACTAATAACTGGTTAAGAAATACATAGCTTGAGCTGTTTCAAGTATCTTTTGGCATCTCCTTCTAGAATAAGTCCAACATCCAGTGAGGATGTATACTCCCCCAGGCTGATGCAGGTTTTCCTTCAGATTTAGTTAGTTTTATGAAATTGGAATTATTTTGTATTTCAAAAGTACACTGTAAACATACTTCACAAGTTGTAATGTCTTATTTTTTTTTCTAGTTAGCCTGTTTGTTTTATGCTAATCAAGAGGAAAAGAACAAACTTAGTTACGTACATTTGTGGGACAATCTTCATTTAGAAGAAGAACCACAAGTCACAACAAATTCTGCTGAAAATCATTTCCATCATTTCTAAAAGTGTGAACCTACAAAGATGCTAAGCCCCTTCAAGGTTATGTTTCCAGAAACACAGTTCAGCTTCCGAGTGAAATACATTATTTATTAGCCTGGAGGGTGAGGTACTAAGTTGCATAATAGATACAGCAATTAAAAGTTGATCTAATTAACCACATAAAGCAGGCAGGGTAATCAACTGTCTATTGGTAAATTCTATGTAAATTGTTTTCTTTGATTCTTGTTTGTTTTCAAATAAAGTTGTGTCAAAAGTCCTCACTAAAATTCTAAGACTGACCACTCGAAGTGCTGGTAGCCCCGTTATACAGGTAACTTATTGGCAATACTGAGCTGTGAACAGCATCAAGGTATTCTCATTAAAAAGTACATTTTATTGTTGCTTCCAAATTAAATAAAATATCTGAAACTTTTTTCAGCCTTTTATTTGAGCAGACCAGGACTGGAGGTAGGTTTTCTATGTCTACAGGTAGAAGTTATTTCTACCCTGGCTCATAGGACCAAAAGACTGTATTGGTATAATCACAGTATATGTGCAACACCACAAGAATGTTACCTTGTTGCAAAATATCTTACAGTTAAAGGTTCAGAGTCTGATGGCCTTTGCACATCCCTGCATAGTTGTGGCTTAAGGAGCTCTTGGAGCTACACAATGGGCTTCCACAAGAACGACCATTTCATTAAAAAGAGCACAAGAAAATGTTGCCACCTGCTGCCACTGTAGTTGAAATGGCTTTTATTACAAACCCAATCCCCACTGTGTTAGGTGCAGGACATAATGACTGGAATGGAAGCAAAAAATATTTGATTCTAGTGTTCACTGGGCATGTTTTATTCCATCCCAGCAACCATGAATGACTAGGGATGAGAAACACTCCATGTAATCTATGTCAGGTGTTGTGAGAGGAAATAGAATAGAGCAATTGACAGCCTCTACAGCAGTGGAGGGTATATGTTGTATCTGGGATCTTCTGGGGTAGCTGATCCAGTATAAAAGCAGAATGACCCCTTAGGGGACCAAAAAATTGGGCCCAGAATATTCAAAGAAAGCATTAAAGATAATTAATGTAGAGCTTGATTTACTCACATATAATAAACAATGCTTTTCATATGGCAGCATATTTTGCATCCAAAAATATTTTGCTCCACCATACCTTAGTGGTGAAAAGGTATTTCCTAGCTTTTCTCCACTAACGTTCATTGGGTTGTGTTCAAGTTTTAGGGCTTTATGAAACTCTGTAGATACTGTGGGTCAATATTTTCTATGAGCTTTTCATTACTATAAGAGAATTAACTGAATATACAGATTGCTCTATTATTTCAATACTTCCTATTTCTTTCTATGGTATCAGGTCTGCATTTTCCTTTACCTGTGAGGGTAAATTTAATTTTCATCAATGAAAGGAACACTAGACTTATGATCTGTATATCTTAATGAGATATTCTCTTTCTAGTCATCACAGACCTTGGAAGACATCTGGGAATTCTATTTTGTCCTGTCTTTGTTCTCACTTTCTGTCATTCTGTGACATTTACAGCAACAATATTTTTCATTAACTTCTGAGACAGTCAGTACATTTGCCCTTACCATAGAAATTCTATTAAGTGATCCTAGTTTTTAATAGAAGCTGTCATAGTTATTCCCTTTGCTTTGGTACGGTGGTGTCCTTTAAAAATACAAACAAACAGCTTTTCGGTTTAAATAAAAAAAACCCCAACATGTTTAACTCAGTTCCTACAATATTCCTTTATACTTACCTAGGTTTCTCCTAGAAAAGACCTCATATATTGCAAGTACTAAGAGAATCTCGCTGCATATAGTTATATATGTCCTGATCCTGAAGTGAGGTCCATGTGGACGCATTCCTAGAAACACTTGGAAAGATTAAGAGTTCAGTTATTTGGCAAAGTTTGTCTAAGACATTAAAGGCTTTCCTCACTGGCCACGTGTACATGAGATGCTGACTGCACACTAGCTCATTACTACTGCACAGTAGGGATGTGTGAAATGGGCAGTATTCAATTAGGATACAGATCAGGCCTAATTTGGGGGACAGTGATTCAATTCGCTGATTCAGATCACTGTCCTGATTCAATTCGGCCAAATCTGAATCTGAAGATTCGATTCCAATTCAGAGAACCAGCGATTTAGCCATAAACACATCTTTACATGTTTTTTCTACATACCTCAAGGTGCCAGGCATGAACACTGAGAAGATAGGGTGGATGGAGCATCCTGCAGGAGTATGGGGGGTGGGGCCCACGTGCTTGGCGGCAGACCTGGAAGTGGACTGGAAGTACTTCTGAACCACTTCCAGGTCCACCACTGCGCACGTGGGGGACTCTCCCTCCTCACGCTTCCATGGGATGCTCCATCCACCCCACCATCTCAGTGTTCATGAGCCATGCCGGGTACCTTGAGATATGTAGAAAAAACATATAAAACTCTGTCTATGGACAAATCAATGAATCTCTCCAAATCGATTTGTAGGCTTCTGATTTGATTCAGAGAGATTAATGGGTCTCCTGATTCAGTTCAGATTCAGAGATTCGTCCGCTGAATTGGGCCAAATTTCCTCCTAATCAAATCAGTGACTGAACCTTCACACAGCCCTACTGCACAGTAGCTCATTACTACTGCACAGTAGCATTGCATGGCATGAAGTGTGATGTTATGCTTTTTGCCATACACTACATCCCAGGGGCCCAACTGGTCCCAGGAAGAGACCGCAGACCTCATGAAACCAGGGGATAATGCCACGGTCCAGAGTCAGTTTGCCCAGGGTGCATGCTCCAACACCCATAACTATGAGGCCATTGCAGGCTGCATGCAGGAACTCAGGCACAAGCGGTCAGCATGGCAGTGCCACATAAAGATCAAGGCCCTGTGGGTGCAGTGGTTCTATGTCATTGACCACAACCACTGGTTGGAGGCTGCCCACAGGACAATGCCCTTTATGTGGCAGCTTGACCACATCCTCACTCCCTGGGCCCCTGGGTGGAGCCACTCTGTGTTCTCCAGCATGAGCAGCCTGCCAGAGCCTCCACCACAACTTGGCATCAGCGATGAGTCTTCAGTGGGGGAGAGCCTCTTGGGGCACCAGGAGCATGTCCT
The DNA here is from genome assembly GCF_000455745.1 of Alligator sinensis. Classification (NCBI taxonomy): domain Eukaryota; kingdom Metazoa; phylum Chordata; order Crocodylia; family Alligatoridae; genus Alligator; species Alligator sinensis. The sequence continues at coordinate 2,186,043 of NW_005841960.1, read as the reverse complement.
GGTGTGCTCCCTGCCCCTGGGCTCATCCAGCACCTCTGGGAGCCTGGGCCAGTGGCTGCCATGCCAGGTTTTGGTGCACAGCTGTACCCAAGAAGGCAGCCCAGGGATAGCACCACCCACCCTGATGAGCTCCAGCTCCTCCTCAGAGGGGACCACTGCCCAGTCAGCTCGGTGCCATGCCCCTGCACCCCAAGGTACTGGTGGGAATTGCACATCATTGTTTCCAGCAGGGACAGAGCTGGGCTGCTAGGTATGTTTGCCATGCCCATCTGGTAAACCCTACAATGGGAGGAGGGCCCTTCTCTCCTCTTCCTACTATCCCTCCCTGCCCAGCTTGGCTCAGCTCCTCCCTGGCCCCTTGAGTTACCCACCACAGCATGAAGGGAGGTGGGAGGCAGTACAAAACTTTATTGAGCAGCCAGTATCCTCCCAGGTAGGCATCCATGGACCTCTCACATGCAGAGAAACACATTGATGGCTGTGGTAATTTCATCCTCAGCCACAGGGACATATAATATAGGCACAGGTACCCCTCCAGGCAGCAGCACACATTGTGGGAAAGCATACACTTGCTTGAGTCACCGTTGAAGCACAGGGCCCCATGTTACGTTCTCAAGGGTGCCTGGGACACCATGGCAATCATCATCAGTGGATCATAGTAGATCAAACACCCCTTGGTGCATGCAAAGAGATTATCAAGGTGCACCCAGGGAACTCTCACCAGGGCCATGCTTGGGCCATAGGCCACAAATGGGGAGGATCCTGCTCTGGACTTCCTCTCTGGAGTAGCCCCCTCCAGGGGGAAGGAAGGAGCAGCACCAGCTCCACATCACAGATGGGTGGGAACTTCTCTCCCACCAACCCCAACTGTCATGGGCCTGGCAGCATGGAAGGAGACTGCTTGGATGACAGAAGGAAAAGAGGGGAGTGTGTCTGGAATATCCATGGTAGATGCTGCCAGGAACCAGGTGTGTCCTGGCCTGGGAAGGAGGCAGGAAGGCAGGCTTCCTGTAGCAAGAACCAAATGGGCTGCCTGCACCCCTGGAGTGATCAGAGATGGAGAGCTTGGCCAGTGGCCATCTGTCCCAGGACCTTCCTGATTCACTTAACATGGTCCCTGGGGACCTATGTGTGTGCATGACTCCTGATATGAGGCTTTGCCGGTCCAGCAGGTGTATGCAGGGGAGAGACATCAAGTGCTCTTGGGGATATACCTTCAGGATCACCGTCACCCTCAGCCAGGGCTCTCCATATGTGCCAGCTCTGTCAGTGGTGGATGGACTGAAGAAAGGACTCTGTTGCTGGATCATCTGGTCACCATGGGGGAGGAGCAGCTGGCAAACTCAAGGGCCTGGCATGCTGAGGATATCACACACAATTGGGAGAGGGTCACACACAAGCACGATGGGGACTGAAAGAGGGCCTGAGAGGACTGGATATTCTGCGAGATGCTCCTGGCCCTCGAGGAGAGTCACATTGCCCTCATTGAGAGGATGGTGAAAGACCAGGCATGGCACGTCACCATGGTGGCCAGAGGAGTGAAGGCCATGGAGGAGGACCACTGGGTTCTGGACACCATCCTGGCCTTGGCAGTCTCTTTCATGCCATCCGCTGCCTAGGGCCTGGCCCTGGCTCTGCCTGCTCCCTGGCAGCCACCTTACACCCATCAGCAAGCCCCTGAGTGGGCTTGGGCTAAAGTGCAGCAGCACCTCCAGTGTCCAGGGCTCCTTGTCCTAGCACCTGCCCTGGGTCCTCCACTAGCTGGGCTCCCTGCCTGGGTCCCCCCCCACCATGTGGCTCCTGAGCAGGAGCTGCCTGCAGCAGGGTCAGCAGCACACATGAGCCATAGTGGCCCTGGCCACAAGCTACAGGAAGGGGATCTGGCTGTGCTGGCAAGACAGCAGATTCCCTCACCTCCAGGTAGGGACCCCACCCATCAGCCTTGCTGCAGCATGCACACCCAGAATGGTGCAGGCAGAGGCTAGGGTGCTGGACACCACTCCAAGATCTACCCGTAGGCACCTCCCCTACCCTGGGAGGGTACACAGAGCATAATGTACATAGTTTGCATGGGAAAAAGCATGGGTGACTGGTGCCTCCTGAGTCAGGGGAGGCACTTGCCCGCCCCCCCCACAAGTGGCCAGTGAGCAACCAGGAGGAGGTACCCCCATGGCCAATTGTGCCAGCTGGGGGGGGGGGTTCCCCATGGCTGCTGGCACTTCTGGGTGCTTCTCCTGGTGCCCCCACTCCCCAGCCAGTGCTCTTAAGGGGGGCACCAATGCTCTCACCTGCCACCCTGCCTGTCACCTTAGCAGGGAATCCTGGATGTCAGGGGATGCAAAAACACTCTCAGGGGGTACACATGCACCCCCTTGCATCACCACTGCCACTGGAGAAAAGGGTGATTTATTGGTGGTGGGTGGGGTGGTTGGTGGTGGAGTCTGTGCTAAGTAAGTGTGGTTCTGGGGGTGCACAGTAATTATGATAAATAGGGAGGCTGCCCTTGAGTACATGTTTGGACATGGTTCTGATGAAACCCACTGAAACCTGTGGGTTCCTTAACCCCTTTTCAGGCCTGGCTCAAAATAGATGCCCTCAGCCTTATGGCCTAGATGCGCAACTCCAAAACCGCCTCTTTATAATGCCCCATGGCTCACAGATGGTATTCAAATGTTGTCTCTCTGAGGCCTTGCTGTAGCTCAGCTTCTCTATGTCGCTGGGCTCACTGCATTCCTGTCTCTGTGCCCTCACTGGTGCTGGGCTCGCTGCAGCCCCTTTGTCACTGCACCTCCTGGCTCTGCATCTGCTGGTGCTGCTGTCTCCACACTGTAGTGTGCCCCAATGAGGCCTCCTCCTCCCCATAGCCTCAGACCAGTCCACCAGTTTACAAACAACAACCAAAATATGAGCCTCTGGACCATAACATAACACAAACAGTGCAGGGTGCACTCTGTTTCTTTACACGAGGCAAACTTCTCCCCAGGCATTAAGCATCTTGTAGCCCCGGGTACCTGGTGAGCTGCTGGAGCCCCATTAGTCCTGTAGGCAGCATATCAGGTGGCCACCACATCTCTGGGCAATTCTTCAATGCAGACTCTTCCCCTGGTTACTGTCAGAGAACTTACCCTTGCTGGCCTCAACCCTGGGTTTATATGTTCCCAAGGCCCTGCCTTTTTCTGGTCATCTGACTGGGTGCAGGTGCAGGCTAATTCCCTCATTAGCCTGCTGCCATAATAACCTATACCTGTGGGGTTTCTGCCTGGTAGGGCCCTCTCCCCAGGCAGTTTCTGCCCTTAAAGGAGCAGGCACTTTAGTCCCTGCAAAAGACAGCAGTGTGGTGCTTGCGCACCTCTCACCGCCCGGCCTATTGGGGTGTAGCCCCTCCCCTCAACTCAGCTGCCATGACTTTGATGTTAAACACACTTTAAGAGGGGTCTGCAGTGGAGATCTTGCTTGGATGGGCCTCCCGATAGACGGTGGTACTTCTGATCGTCTGACATGATGTTCCATGGGGATCCACCTCCCCTACACCCTGTCCACTCACCAACCGGTGGGTGATGCGTTACAGATGTTTTCTGGCCCTGTATGACGGCCTCAGACCGGTCCCCAGGTTCCGGTCGCTCTCTCTCCCTTCTTGGGGAAGATTTCTTTTTTTATAGAAAATACTCCTCTAAGTAAGGAGGAGCTGCAGGGTTGTCTCCTTTATCCCAGCCCCCTCTTGGGTTCTCAGGTGCCTCCTCTCCCCTACTGCAAGCAGGGAGCTCCCTTGCCTCCTGGATGTAAGCCTCTTCTGGTGGCTGTGTGGGTGCTCCTGCTTTGCCTCCTATTCTGCCTCCTGCTTTGTCTCCTGCTTTGCCTCCTGCAGGAGGCTTAAAGCCTTTCCCTATGCTGCCTGCTTGAGTTCCACAGGCTGGATTATCTCCTCCCTGTGCCGGAGCCCGCCTCACAAGCTGCCAGCCCGTGCTCTCTCTCTCTGGCTTTCTCCCCGGCCTTGCTCTGACGGGGTTTTTAAATCTTCCCACAGCGGCCGGTATGGCCGCTGGGCGCAGCTGTTCCCCACACTGGAAACAGCTGATGAAACAGCTGGCATAATGCTGGTTCATGCGGCTGTGGCCGCAGGCGTGGCTCCAACTCCGGCTGCTCTCTGGGAGGTACGTTAGCCCCTCTGGGGGCTTGCTTTCTGGGTCTGGGGTCCATAGGCTCTACTCTCTCCCCTTTGAGAGCCTGTGGGGGCACCTCGCCGCCACACACAGTAACAAAGGCACCATAGGGACATGTGGCCCATGTTGGCACATCCAAAAGGAAGTACTAAATGATGGCGCAGTAACAGCCCATAGTGCACCGTGCCGGTAGTGCACAGTTATTTTTAAACCCTATGTTGCCGTAGCAATCTGCTATAATGAGGGAGTGCATTGCTACAGCAATGTAGCTGCAGCATCATGGTTTGTGCCCACTGATGTTACATCACCATAGTGTGTTGCTATGCTGATATAGTATCACATGTAGATGCCCCAGGGTGTCCAGATTTTAGGCAGAATTAAAATTAATCTGACATTCTTGACTAAATCTAGTCTATTTTTCTAAATTGCTTCATCTCTACTCCCCCTGCCCCCAAAATGTTTTTCCCAGTGTCCCTATTGCCAATTTCTCTTTTCAAATAATATTTTAACTGCCTCAGGTTAGGAAAAGTACCAATTTGGTTCAAGCAAAGTAAGCAAGTTTACAGTTAGTTAATATTTACTCTCTTTCTTAGAGTGAAGGACAATGCCAAGGACATTATATCTAATAGAAATAAACCTTACACACATATATTTCAATAACAGATTTTCATGGTTAAATGTTTTTCACCCATCAAAATAGCTATTTACATAATATTACCAGTTTCTAAAGGAAATAATGAAGTTGAGTCTCTCTGTGAAAGCTCTCCTGCAAAGCAACATCTAAGAGCTAAAATGTATTTCATCACATTTAGTACATGTACTACAATGGCAATACAGTACTGAACTGTTACTTGATGGGAAACTTGGTTGAATTTGCCTTAGGAAAAAAAGTAAAATATGTTTTATCTCCTTTCAATGTCAAGTACACAGTAATGCACAGAACAAAACTACCATGCTATTCCCAAAATTGGTACTCTTTTCTCAGGGTGCAGTTAAGGACTGAATGGCTACTTATATTTTCTTTCTCCTTCAGGGTTCATTGTTTGGGTGTTTGAGGGAAACCTGCATTGTACCATGCTGATGATGAGAAGAGTCGTGTCTTAATGCCACACTGGCAACACCTTATGCATAAGTTATTTTGCAAAAAAAAGACTATATTTAGTAGGAATGGCATTAGTTTCAGAAAAAACAATATTTATTTAGACAATGCAAGCAGCAGGAAGACTTATTGTTTTTCTGTCAGAATCTATATATTTGGTAAATGCTAAGTTTTATGTTAATATTAAAACCACATTATAATAAAATTGCAGATGTGATTTTGCACATCAGCAAAAATGATGTCAAAACTGGAAATTTGTCCTGAATACCTTCAGTTATAGGAACATGTCATATTAGAACAGATCGGTAGATCTATGTGCTACAAATATTGTATTTTTAATAGTGGGTGGCCCCAGAAGATTAAGAAGAATGAATAAAAATCAACACAGTAGAGAGATACAAGCTGTGTTGGCCCTCATGTATCTATCGAATCTTTCATAAAAATGTCATAGATTTCATAGATTTCATAGACATTAGGGCTGGAAGGGACCTCAGAAGATCATCGAGTCCAGATCCCTGCCCCAAATATCCAAATTTCTCATGAAGGCATTCAAAGTAGGTGCTTGAACCACCTCCGGCGGCAGTCTATTCCAGACCTTGGGGGCTCAAACACTAAAGAAGTTCTTCCTTATGTCCAGTCTGAAACAGTCTTGGAGGAGTTTATGACCATTCAAACTTGTCATCCCTTGGGGCATTATGGTGAACAAACATTCCCCAGATCCTGGTGAGCACCCCTGATAAACTTACAGGCAGCCATGAGATCACACCCAAGCCTGTGCTTTTCCAAGCTGAAGAGTCCCATAGCTCTCAGCTTCTAACAATAAGTTCTGTTTTCCTGACCTCTGATCATGTGCACGGCTCTTCTGTGGACGCTCTCAAACTTCTCCACATCCTTTTTGAATTGTGGAGCCCAAAATTGCATGCAGTACTCCAGCTGCAGCCTCACCAAGGCTGAGTACAATGGGAGAATGAATTCCTGGGATTTGCTTGAGAAGCATCTATGGATGCAAGCCAGTGTTTTGCTCACTTTACTAGAAGCAGCATCACACTGATGGCTCATGTTTATCTTGTGGTCAACCATGACCCCGAAATCCCTTTCATCCACAGTGCTAGCTAGTGTAGTACTGCCGAGCCTATAAGTATGCTGCGGGTTTTTCTTCTCAAGGTGGAGAACCTTGCATTTTTCAGAGTTAAACACCATCAGGTTCTCATCTACCCATTCCCTGAGCCTGTCAAGGTCTGCCTGGATCATCCTCCTGTCCTCAAGTGTGGATGTTTTACCCCAAAGTTTGGTGTCATCAGTGAACTTGACCAGTCTGCTTCTGACTCCAAAGCCCACATCATTAATGAAGATGTTGAATAATGTAGGTCCAAGGACATAACCTTGAGAGACCCCACTGGTAACAGCGCACTACGACAATTGACTTCCATCAACCACCACCCTCTGGGTCTGACCACGGAGCCAATTTCCCAGCCAGTGGATTGTGATGAACCAGAGGCCACAGTTGGCCAGTTTTGCTAAGAGGTGACCATGTGGTACCAGATCAAAGGCTTTTTTAAAGTCAAGATATATGATATCAATCTCCTCTCCCTTGTCCAGGTGATAGGTCACCTGGTCATAAAAGGAAATAAGATTGGTCAAGTAAGACCTACCCGCAACAAACCCATGCTGGCTATCCCTCAGGATGTTGCCATTGGCCAGTCTGTTAAGAATGGTCTCTTTGATAATCTTTTCTAAGACCATCCCTGGGATAGAGGTCAGGCTAATGGGCAAGTAGTTTGCCGGACCCACTTTGCTCCCTTTCTTGAAGATAGGCACCACATTGGCCTTCTTCCAGTCTTCAGGCAATTCACCAGAGTGCCAGGAGTTCTAGAAGATCTGTGCCAGGGGCTAAGCTATGATGCTTGCCAGCTCCTTGAGTACCCTGGGGTGTAAGCTATCAGAGCTGGCTGACTTGAAGGTGTCCAGCCTTTCAAGGTGTTCCTTCACAAAGGTCAGCACTGATGGAGGGTAAGGAATCAACCTCACCCAGGCCTTCTCATCCCATAAGGGGCAGGGGCATCCCTTGGGACTGGTGAAAAACTGACACAAAGTACCCATTTAGCAAGTTGGCTTTTTCCTGGGCATCGGTTGGCAGTTGTCCCATCTGGATTAGCAGGGGTCCAATGTTACCTTTGTTTTCCTTCGGCCCCCCTCATATCTAAAAAAGGACTTTTTTTATTGTCCTTGATACTTGTAGCTCATTGGAGTTCTGTTGCAGCCTTGGCTTTCCTGGTTCACTCCCTGCAGGTCCGGACCAGTGAAGAATATTCCTTCTTGGAGTTGGATCCAGTCCTGTGCTGAAACCATCCCATGATCCCAGGGTTTCCATGGAGACCAGCTAGGACCCACATGGGCAAGATGCATGGCTGGGTGAATGGTTTGGGGTCATGAGTGGGAAGGGAACTGCATCTGGGGCTGGAATTTTGGGGTGGTGACAGTGCGAGGCTAAGGCCTGGGGCCAAACCAGCACAATTTGCTCCCCATATGGCCCTGCATGAGGAAACTGTTGCCATTGCAGGGCTGTGTGGGCAGTGGATCATGGCACTGCTCCAGCCCTGACTCTAGCTCCGGTCCCGGCCCCGGCCCCGGCCCTGGCCCTGATCCATCACCACCCCAGGATTCCCACCATGATCCCAGCCTCAGTCACCTAGCCCACTCCAGAACACCACTCTTTGCCTGCCTTTGTCCCCATCCCATCCACCTGGACATGCACTCTGTTTCAGTGGGTCCTGCCCCAGCAGTAGGTGTGGGCTGGATGGGCTGGGGTGCCCAGGTAGTGGAGCCAGGTCCAGCATCAGCAAGTGGAAGGAACCATTGCTGGGGCTGCTGGGAAAAGGAGGCCAGCCACCACCCCACCCCAGCCCTGATGCACACCAGAGGGTGGTGGGACTGGCTATGTGTGTCATGGCCTGGGTTGCCCCCTGCGCCTGGGCTGGGTAGGACCAAGGGACTCATTATGGGCCAGACATAATCCCTCAGTGGGCTAGATCTGGTCCACAGGCTGTATTTTGCCTACCCATTCTACCACCTCTCTGGGTAGCCTATTCAGTGCTTTACTACCCTCCTTATATGCAACCTAATCTTCCCTTGCTGCAATTTGAGATTATTGCTCCTTGTTCTGTGATGTTCTATTGCTGAGAACAGTGTGGTTCCATACTCTTTGTAACCACCCTTCAGGTAGTTGAAGGCTGCTATTTAGGCTTCCCTTCTGAATAAATAAGCCCATTTTCCTCAGCTTCTTTTTATGAGCGGAGCTCTCCTCTTTTGGTCCAATCTTCCATTATGTACCATATCAATCTGTATATCTTTTTAGAGGCTTTATAAAATGGATTTCTTCTGAACAGATTGTACCAGCTGTAATAATTATCCAGTGAGTTATTGGAACAATTATAACAATGATGCCTTGAGTTGATTATGAGCTGATTGATTTTGTATTGACACTGATGATGCTGTCTTCAGATATCTTTACAATTCATACAGACTCTCCTTATAGCTAGAGCCCCTGGGCCAGTGGGGGACCCCAAGGATTTGGTGAGGGAGCAGGGACAGGAAGAGAGCATGGGAACCCTCCTGCTGCCTTTGCTGTCCCCAGTTGTTCTGGGTGGGGGGTAAGCTCTACAGTAATGTCTGACATGATCCTCTGCAACCTAAAGGGAGCAGTTGCACAGGGTTCCAGACTTAGCAGAAGACCATGGTAGGGGTGGGCAGATTCCTCCTTCTAGCACCTGTTCCTAAGCCAATGGGAAATGCCTGGAAAACACTTGGGGGAAGAGTGTGTCAGAGTGCAGGCTGAGGAAGAGAGAAGAGAGATCTCATCCTGGATGCCAATAGTCACACATCCTTCCATGCCATATGTGCATATGAGAAAATGCAATGTTTGGGAACAGGGATCACTTTTTTATCCTAAGTAATTGTGAGACTACCAAAAATTAAGCCCAGCATCAAGGAACTGTCCCTGATACCGCACCCTGATGCTGCACTTCCTACAGCACCCTCTCAAATTGCAAGGTCACATGCACATGAAGCCTTGGACTACAATCTTTGCCTAGGATTGTATCATTGCTGAAGGGCTCCCTCTCATCCAGTGAGTTTGTACCCACACACTGGGGAGCCCTGAATGACACATGGGCTATCAGCTCCCCCTCCCTGAAACCTGTAAAGCTTAACATTGGGAGTTGTATGACGGGCTGCTTGGCACATGGCCTTAAACTTCCTGGGCAAGGGTAGCCCATCGGTTCTTCATCACGCGTTCAATTAAAAATGCCTTACAAACTGTGACAAAGTTGTTCCACATTAAATGAAACTTCCTTGTGGCTGGCTTCCTAATTTGTGGAGTGATACATTGGACATTGAACTCATGGCATATTACCACTGTTAACTTAATAAATGTAATATCTGTCAGTGGAAGGGTACTATAGGACAGTGGAGCAAGACTGAAAAAAAATGGGTTTGCGCTGGTCAAGACAGGCTGCAAAAGGACTTCACAGTGTTGCCCTTTTACATCAAGACAAGAACCAGAACCAGACTGCACTTTGGAGAGACATGCCAGTGACCCCACTCCTAACATCAAGCAGCTGAACCCCCATTCAACTGGCCATTGATCGAGGAAAGCATGATCTGGTGGTGTATGAATGAATGAATGTGCATGTGTGTGTGTGTATTAGATGGGAGTAGGGTTTTTATTAGAAATAAATATATAGACTCAATAAACTTACCTCTTTTTAAAAGAAATCCAAGACTTAGTGCCTTTTGTTGCATTACACCTTCTCCCTCTCTGAGGCTCCCCCAGTTTCCTCCACCCTGCCTCCTGCCTCCATCTCACCCTTGGGGCATAACTTACTTGTGGCTTCCCATGCTGTCTGTGCCATGGGGGCAGTCAGGGAAGTGTTAACCTGCCTGCCCAGCTATGGCTATTGCTGGGTTGCTGTTCTTCTGGCCCAGAGAGCAGCAGCAATGGCAGCAGCCTGCACTTTGGGACAGACAGAGCGGGCAGCCACAAGTAAGTCGGGGAGAAGGGAGCAGTGATCTGGGATCTGGGGTGCTGGAGGGGAGGAAGTAGACTCAGTCTGGGCCAGTGGGGAAATGTGTGTGTGAGGTGTTTACTCTAAAGTGTATCCTAGTATGGCTGCACCTTAAAGTAACATGAATTTTTTGCATGGATCAGACATAATCCTACCCTGGAGTGGCATAACTTTAAGTTGCCTAATGAATGCTTAAAAACAGTTTCAGGTGTTAATGTCTGGACAATCCAGGGGTTAAGAGCTCCAGGAGATGCCCAGAATTACTGTGTAATAAGGCCCTTATAATTCATGAATGCTGCGTGCCCCTGGCGGTAATGGGGGCATGGCAGCAGCAGGAGCATGGCGGCAGTGAGTGGGGAGCCTCCACAGACACCACTGGTGCTCTAGGTTGTGGAGGGGGGGGGGTGGCAGGGGTGG
>NW_005841960.1:2166019-2175273 GCF_000455745.1 Alligator sinensis | reverse complement strand
GCGTTGGCCAGCGGGAATCCGCCACCAACAGTGTCGGCAGTGCCTTTTTGTAGGGGATGCACGGCCACGCTCAGGGGATGTATGTGCACCCATGTGCACCCCCTACGTGCCCCCACTGCTTATAATCAAACAATACCCCACAGCATTTTCAAATAAAGAACACTGATGTTTACAATTGTTACAATGGGCAGCTGGCCCAATTAATATTTAATGTTTTACAGAAAATAGCAACTGATTGTTAAAACACACAATACTGGACTTAAATCCCAGTGGTATCATTGGTAGAGTAAATTTCATTCATAGGATATGTATCACAGATTTATTATCTTTATATTGTTCTACTAACTTGTCCATAAGATCCACTGACATAGGATGAATCAATATGCTGCTTATATTTCAGTTCTCAGTATTTTCTAATTCCAATATGAGATTCTCTCTCTCTCTCTCTCTCTCTCTATCTATACATACATGTATACATATATATTAAGCCTGCGCGAAGCAGCTAGTATTTGCTTTGGAATCAGATTCAGCTGACTCAGGGGACAGTGATTCAATTTAGTGATTTGAATCACTGTCCCGAGTCAATTCAGCCAAATCAGATTTGGAGATGTGGCTTCTGCTGAATCTCCAAATCATGCAGGCCCATCCCCCACCCACTCTCCCAGCCCCACCAATGGCTGCTGCATCCACCCCAGCTCCTGGCCCTTAGAAAAAAAAAGTCCTAACTCACCAGGTGCTGCCGGGCATGGGGGGGGGAAATCCCCACTGCCCCCACTGCTCCACACTGTGGCCCCCCAAACTCCCACCATCCCAGCCCCACTCATGGCTTCCCCACCTGCCCCAGCTCCCAGCCCTTTAAGAAAAAAAATAAACAAAAAAACCACCAGACTCAGTGGTTCCTGCCCGGTGGTGGGTGATCCACACTGCCCACCACTGCCCTGAGCTACATGGAGGCTCTTTCACAAGCCCCCTAAAGCCCCGAGGCCACTGTAGGAGATAGCAAGTCCTGGAGTGTTTGGGGTTTTTTTTACTTAAAGGGCTGGAGCTGGGGCCAGCGGAGCAGCCATGGTGGGTGGGGGCTGGGGAAGTGGATGGTGCTCAAGGGAGCTGGGGGGAATAGGCAGAGGGTGGAGCCTAGTGGGGGTTCCCCCATGGTCCACCTCCCCCTCCAGCCTCTTCTCCCCTGCCCCCTACTTACCAGCTCTGAGTCTGGCCCCAGCTCCTTGCTGCAGTGGGAGAGGATTCCCTAATGGTCCTCTTCCTCCTCCTCCATCCTCTTCTTCCCCACCCGATCCTTGACAGCTCTGAGTCTGGCTCCAGCTCCCTGCTGCAGTGGGTGGGGACTGCCAGATCATTGAAGCTCTTCAAATCTTTTCTGAATTGACTCAGAGAGCTTCGAATAAATTTGGACCTTTTTATTGGTCCCCTGATTCAATTCAGATCTGGAGATTCAGCCACTGAATTGGGCTGAATCTCCTCTGAATTGAATCAGCACCCAAAGCTTCGCACAGCCCTAATATATATAGATATATAGCCCTAATATATAAAGATATATAGATATAGGTATATAGATATAGATATATCTACATATAGACACTTTAACACAATATTTTATAATTAAATATGGTTTCTTTCCCTTACTTTTCCAAGCCACATGCTTTTCAGGATACCAGTCCTACTGTATCAAAACCATGATAGGCATTAGCTGGTTCAGTGTTGTTTCAATTAATTGAATACAAAAATAAAAGTTTTTTTTTTCATTAAATACACCATTAGCATAATTGTTTTTGCATTGTTTAGTTCACTGAAATTTGGCTGAGTATCTTATATATATATATTCTGTTAGTCTGTGTTTGTTCTGCTTAATGTGCTGTCTATCTATCTATCTATCTAGAGAGATAGCAATAGCACATTAAGCAGAACAAACACTAGCAGATCAGACTAACAGAATATATGTATAACATATTTAGCCAAATTTACAATCAACTAAACAATGCAAAACAATTATTCTAATAATTTATTTAATGAAAAGCAAACATTTAATTTTTGGATTCAGCCAACTGATCTCTAATACTGAGCCAGTTAATACCTACTATACCCTTGATACAGTAGCACTGGTATCCTGAAAAGATGACCTGAAAAATGAAGGGAAAGGAAACATGTTCACTTAGAAAATATGTTGTTAAAATAGAAGTCATAGGAAAGGATTAATGTCATGTTGAACAACTATAAAAAATAATCACGTTTATGTTACTGGTTCATTTAATTTTGACTTTTATTAAAAATGATTAAAATAATATTATTTTCTTAATTTAAAATTATATAGATATTGCATTTTAACATAAATAAAAAACACTTTCCTTATCCCAATCAACATTTTCTGAAACTTCTCTTTGAAAATTCTCTTCTTTCAAATATTGAAATGTTCAAAATTTCACTTTGGCATTCAGATTATGAACAAATAACTTCTGCAATTTGAAACTGGAATATTCCAACAAAAAGTTCAGTTTCCTTCCAGCCCTAACCTCCCAAATACTTTGTAAATTTATCTTCTATTGAACTCCAGTAATTTCAAGGACAGAAGTTGTCATTCAGTTTGAATAATGTACTTTATTTTTAATTATTAGCACCTAATGTTCTAGATGATGCATAAATATAGACAATAGTGAAAACTGGAGAGGATGTGACAAAGGCAACCAGCTTTTTATACCAAAAAACAACAACAAAACAAGGCTTAACTCAAGTCCCTTCATGTCAGGGGCCTGAACAGGAATCCCAGCCTAGACTAATTACTTAGTTGACCAAACCTGCCTAGGAGCTCTGCCTAGCAGCCCTTCCCACCGCAGTTAATGATTCTAGGTGTCTACTGTTAGGGCATCTTGATTGACTGTTGGGGAGAGCAGCCTCTCCATCTAGTTCCACCTGGGACAAATGGTTTCCAACAGAAGTTGGAAACCATATTGAAGATGGTTTACAACAGAAGTTGATCACTGGTGCAGCATTTGCTGACCTATCTGCTGCATATGGTACTGTCCAACACTGCATCACATCATGATCCACAAACTGTACCTTATGGCTGATGACTTAAATCTAAGCCAGACCATCCATAGCCTGTTGGAGAACAGGTGCTTCGATGTGGAACTAAATGTCCAGAAAAGTATACGGTGCTTCCGAAAGAATGGCTTACTACAAAGCATTGTGCTTGCCCTACTTCTATTCAACATCTACATTAATGATCAGCCATTTCCAGCCAAATGTCATCATTTCATCTATGCTGACAATCTCTGCATTACCACACAGAAGAAGAACTTTGAGGACACAGAGAAGATCCTGGAGAGGGAACTGAACAGATGTCAGATTATTACCTAAATAATTATCACAAAGCCAACACTAGCAAAGCCCAAATCTGTGCTTTCCATCTGAGAAACTGGGATGTGGAACAACATCTGAAAGTCATCTGGGGTGACCAGTCTCAAACATCAGAAATACCCAGTCTACTTAGGGATAACACCGGACCATATACTTTGGTACAAAAGCACATATTAAATACCAAAGCTAAGGTCAATACATGAAACAACATTCTGTGTAAACTTGCAAATTCCAAAGGGGATCACATCCTTCCATCCTGCACACTACTGCCTTAGCACTTTGTCCCACTGTGACTGAATATGCCTTCACCACCTGGAGATGCTCAAATCACAGTAAACATATTGACACTGCCCTAGATGATACGTGAAGAATTATAAAAGGCCACCTAAAACCCACCCCTGTTTCCCAGCTATACGCACTATCTCACAAAGCACCTCCTTAAATCAGGAGGAAAGTAGCAGGCAACATTGACCTGCAGGTACGTGAGTCAGACAACTAACACTCATTATATGGACATCAACCAGCGCACCATCGTCTCTCATCAAGAAATAGCTTTTTGTCTTCTACCACACCATTGTCCACAGCACCAGAAGCAGCCAGAACTACCCTCTTGCAAAATGAATAGGAGAAACAATGCTGTGGAATGGAGCTGGCAAGGAATTACCCCCAGTTAAGAGCTAGCATCCAGCTGAAACAACAACTGGCATACATGGCAGAGGCTAAACTGATTGAGAGGGTCTTGGAAGATGCAATTTTCTCAAGAAAGTATGGGGCCTTAATGCAACCAACCAATGTGTTTGTCAGGAGAAGCAAACCATGGATCATCTCCTGAGATGCCCTGTAGCACTACAATGCATCCCACAAGATATGGCAACACCAATACCAGAATCAGTGGCCTGTGCAGAATATTGGGAACAGAGCATATAGAATGGTTGGATTGGAGACATGACAAAGAAGAAGACCTGTGGCAGAAGGCTGCAAGTCAGCCAACAATTCTGAAAGTCTGTTTTGGTAAGTCCTTCTGATCCCATACTCCTTTTAGCTCCTCACCCTGATTAGTTCTATTCCTGGACTCTGCCTTTTTTAATATTTATCTTGGAGCTGGTAACTTGGTCTTTGACTCTTGGTTCACCCTAATTTTGGTTCTGACTCCGGGTGTGCTCTGATTCCAGCTATGTACCTTGACCAATCCTGCTGTAGCTCTACCTGCTGCTTCTGGTTCTCACTTCTAGAGTACCTTGCCTTCAGGTCTGGCTCCCAGCTTATCCTGACTTTAGTAGTGACTTCTGAATCATGAACCCTGACTTGGCCTGTGTTTTGGACTCTGCCCCTGGGTTTTCATTTGGATCTGGTAATTTATCCACCTATACACATGCAGTGAGGCTACTTCGATACTCTGTAATTACAGCACATCATAGAAGACTCAATTAGTTGAGTCTTCTAGAGCATGGTAATTACCGTGCTCCAGCAGACTCCAGCGTCTCATGTATCAGCATCCCACAACTGAAAACTGGTGGTGGGACACTTTAACTAAAGCTCATTCAACAAACTTTAATTAAAATGCTCCTGTCACCATTTTTCAGCATGGGGACGCTGATGCACAAGACACACAAGGTGTTTTAATTAAAGTGGCCTTTGGAGCTGCTGTAATTAAGGTCCCCCTCAGACACACACTTCCTGAGCACATGTATAAATGCCCTTGGATTCTAACTCCCACATTTACCTGGTGGCCTAGCCACTGGCAGTGGAATGTCTTCTGTATCTGTAGATGGTACATCATCTGGAGTTAAGCCTTGCATCTGATTGACTTTTCCATGAAGGGTCTTGCCATCTAGAGTGTTATTCTTGTAAGTTAATAATCCTATAGATACAAAGACAGTTGCAGGCACCCACTGAGACCTGGTTACACAGCTTTGGATGTACATTGGATTACTTGGTTTAAAGGTCCACAAAGGTGAAATAGCCTGTTTCATACAGAACTCAATTTCTTGGTTTACTGGTGGCTTATCTGCAAGTCCTGGGTAGAGCCAATCCAAACAACTCTTCAGTCAGTGATTCATCAGCAGGGATCCTGGTTTTCTCTGATTTAAAAAAAATCCTCAATTTTCAGTTAAAAAAGTAACCCCATATACACATTTTTTCATGATTTAAATGAAACACCACTAATATATAGATATCTATATAGTGCTGTTTCATTTTAATCATGGAAAAATGTGGATTTGGGATTACTTATTAACTAAAAATGGTTTGTTTTTTTTTAATCGGAGAAAATCAGGTTCCCTGTTCATCAGTAATGCAACAGGGCTTTGGCTTGTAGCTGTGCATGGAGTTACATGCTGCCATAGTAAGAAATCAGGCACATGTACATTCCAATCATCATCAATGATATGCTGCAATGCACCATTAGTAGTTTGGACTATCTGCCTGGCATAGACATTGGATGATGGGTGGAATGGTAAAGCTGTGATATTGCAGATAAAATTTCCCTCCATGAACTTGTTATTATTCAGAAGTGAATTGCGCATCATGAGCCATAATGTTAGCTGAAAGACTATATCTTGCAAACAGTTTTTGTAATACTTGGATTATGGTGCATGATGTCGCTGATGCAACTGGAACAACTTCCAGGCACTTGGAGAGGAACCAACAAAAGTAAAATTTATATGTAGATGGATTGATCATGACATCCTTATCACCTCCCGTGGATGTGTAGCAAAACCCCCAGTTTTTCTTTTCTTTTTTTAACATTTTAAAATACATTCCCTCCCCTTCCCCAACCATTTCTGACTTTTCTCTCCCTCGCTATTCCCTATAGATAAGTATAAGTGAGCTCAAACTTAGGATAAGCTTTAAGCATTTTTATTTTGGTAGCAAGTTTTTGGTTTGGGATATCCATTGTTTTATATTTTATAATTATTAGGTTTGTATTCATTTTTACTATTGTATATTGTATTATTATCATTTTTGTATTGATTTTTATTGTTTCATATGGATATTGTATGGTTTAGGCCTGTGTTTGTATGTGAACCAAAGTCACGTCAAGTTTCCATTTTATATGTCAAGCCTCCATCTTGTATCCCCTGCCTGGGCATCCCATGTTGCAACAATATGATTCATTGTACCCCTCCCATGTAAATTGGTTCCCCAATGAATGAGAATGATTGGGAATGATTGAAATACAATGGTAGCAGGCCTCTACAAAAATGGCCTGTAATGAGTGGGCCATCACCTCGCATTGATTCATCTAGGAACCATGGACCTCACCCAGGAACAGAGAGAAGACCAGCGTTTGAAAAACAAAAGACCCTGAAGAACCAGCAACTCTATCATTGTACCCCACTGTTACAGACACCCGAAACTGCACATCCCTGCATGGAGCACACATGCTCAGTATCTCTCTCTCTCTCTCTCTCTCTCTCTCTCTCTCTCTCTCTCTCTCTCTCTCTCTCTCTCTCTCTCTCTCTCTCTCTCTCTCTCTCTCTCTCTCTCTCTCTCTCTCTCTCTCTCTCTCTCTCTCTCTCTCTCCCCTCCTGGACTTCAGTGGACTTCAGCCCCTGCACCAAGCCTTTTTAACCCCTGCAGCCATTGTGTGTGCGTGCATGTGTGTGTGTGGGTGCAAGGGAACCAATTTGACATTGTGTCACCATCTCCCCTGTTCAGTAAAATCACTGTCATTTGCAACCCTGAGTTGGGTCATGTTTTACTGAATCCCAGTCCCTTCCCTATTTTACATTCCAGCCTCATTCTCTCTCTCTCTCTCTCTCGCTCAGCTTCAGTTCCCATCCTCTCTGCTAGTTTCCCAATCTCCTCCCAATTCCATCTCCCCTTTTCTGCCACCTCTCAGCCTCTCCTTGCTTTCCTGCTGTCCCTGCTGCCTGCTGCTTTTCCTGTGATTTTCTGTTGTCCATCTCTCTGTTTTCAGGCTTCCCCCGCACCTTCTTTAATCCTCGCCCCCCTCTCCTGCAGCTTCCCACCTCCACTTAGCTGTCCAGCAGTTTTCTCCAGCACCTACTGCTGCTCCCTGCAACTTCTCTAGCTGCCCTGGAGCCATCCTCTGGCTCCCCACACCCAGAGCCCAACTTTAACACCCACACTTTCCCTTAGTCCCATTTTTCCTGCCCCCATCTACCTTTTCAGCTCCCCCGTAGCTCTGGCCCCAGTTCCAGATTCTGTGCCGGTATGCTTTCCTGTTCTGCACGCTTTGGGTGTTGTCTTTTAATCAATTAAGATCAATTAACCTAAAGTTACACCCAGCCTCAGTTCTTCAGCCCAGGCTCCTGTAGTCTACCGGTTCTAATCCTGGTAACTTTAACTCCCTACACTTCTACTTTCTTACCTTAACCTTTCCCCAGGTATCCCAAGTACACCAAGCACATACATACATACATATCACAATACCCAACTTAGGGACTCACTTGTGTGTATGTGTAGGTGGGTGGTATGTGTGAAAATTTGGATGTGCAGGTGTAGGTAACTGGTAACTGATTCTGTCTAAATTTGGTGTGTGTAGGGTGTATGGGCTTAAACTGGTGATAGCTGTGCATGACTAATTACTTTGAACTTCTGTGTATCTGAGCTGCTAGTGTGAGTGTGTATGCCTAGTATGGGTGTATGCACTTAGTGAGTGTGTGTGTGCTTAATTGAATTTTATGTGTGCATGTGCAATTGTGCACCACTCCCTCCTGTCTAACAGCACAATATTGACATCCTGAGTGTTGGCTTGACCCCTCAGAGCAACAGATGGATAGGAGCCTTATTTGGTCCATGACTTGGTTTGCACTTTATGTTTTGCTTAATGTCAGCTTCCATCTTTAGCCATGAGATAACTTCTGGAAAGATATTTTATGAGAAAGATTCCAAGATGTCCAAAATGGAGAGCATTTGAACTTTGCTTGGGATAACCACTTTGTTACCCTTTAGGAAACATACATTATACATACAAAGTTTATATTGGTGGGTAATAAATTACTTCTATTATTCTTCTAGGATGGAAGAATCCCATGCACTGGTACAGGCTGGAAGCTGGCTGGCTGGGCAGCAGCTCTTCAAAAAAGGACCTGGGGGTTACAGTGGACAATAAGCTGAATCTGAGACAACAGTGTGCCCTTGTTACCAAGAAGGTTATTAGCATACTGTGCTGCATTGGTAGGAGCGTTGCCAGCAGGGCAAGGAAAGTGATTATTCACCTGTATTCAGCACTAATGAGGCCACATCTGCAGTACTGTGTTCAGTTTCAGGTCCCCCCACCCCACAGAAAGTATGTGCACAATTTGGGAAGAGTCCAGTAGAGGACAACTAAAATGGTTAGGGGCCTGGGGCACATGACATATGAGGACAGACTGAAGGAACTGGGCTTATTTAGTCTTCAGAAGAGAAGACTGATAGGGGATTTAATACCAGCCTTCCAGTACTTGAAGGGGGGTTCAAAAGAGGGTGGAGCTAAACTGTTCTCAGTGGTGGCAGAAGACAGAACAAGGAGCAATTGTCTCAAGTTGCAGCAAGGGAAATTTAGGTTAGATATTAGGATGACTTTTCTCATTAGGAGGGTAGTAAAACACTGGAACAGGTTACCCAGAGAGGTTGTGGACCCTCTATCCTTGGAGGTAATTAAGACCCCGCTAGACAAAGCCTTGGCTGGGATGATCTAGTTGGAGCTGGTCCTGCTTTGAGCAGGGGGTTGGACTAGATAGCTCCCTGTCATGCATCCAAAGGTGCATCTCAAGCCGGTCCAGAGAGGTGATACTCCCCCTCTATGCAACTTTGGTCAGGCCGCAGTTGGAGTACTGCGTCCAGTACTGGGCATCGCACTTCAAAAGGGATGTGGCCAGGCTGGAGAGAGTTCAGAGGAGGGGCACCCGCTTGGGGAGAGGGCAGCAGGAGCAGGC
>NW_005841960.1:2160863-2165681 GCF_000455745.1 Alligator sinensis | reverse complement strand
TGGCAGGGGGTCTGGCTAGATGATCTGTTCAGGTCCCTCCTGACTCTAGCTACTATGACCCTAGCTAGCTACTATGACTCCTGAGGTCCTTTCCAACCCTAATTTTCTATGATTTTAACTGCTCTATCCCACCCCTCCCAGGACTTGTGCTAATCCGTGGTAGTCAAGTGAACAATATTGTCTACCAAAAGAGGAGGATCAGGATTTGTTTTTAGCATTAGAATTCAGACCCTGGAGTAACAATAAATTCAAGACTGGGTAATAGCAAATCAGTTCAATGTTAGACACTGGTTATTGACCTTCTGGGGAGAGGGGTGGTATTGAATTTCACTCTCAGGCCCCCTTTACATGTTGCAGGTATTGCACAATTAATTGCACAATTAACTTGAGACCAGCTTCAAGGGCAAAGTAGCTATCACATGATAAAAAGCTCCAACCAGATATAAAATTAGACCTTGAAAATGTGTACTCACTTTATATCTGGTTGCTATTGAGCTTTAATTTGCTTGTGTGACAGGTTCTCCTCTGCAGCTGGCGGTCCCATCAGCTGACAGGGCTCCCAGCTGCAGGGGTGTACAGTGCCCAGCATGAAACTCTGGAGGTTTTCTCTAAGACTCGGGGGTGCATGAAACTCTCAGGCTCACATGGATCTCTTAATCTGGCTGTACTTCATACACAGCCAGGACCCAGAGTCCCAAAGCTGATAGGACTCTTGGTGTGGGCTGTGCACAGTTCCCATGACTGGGAGCCCCCTTTACTAAGCCAGGGGTCAGGAGTTGAAAGGGGTTAAAGGGGCTAAAGGGGCTTCCAGCCATGGGTGCTTTCCTCTTGCTGATGAAGGGGGAGCCCCGGATTGCACTAGCAGCTTCCTACTCATTGGGTGCATTTACACAGGATGTTTACTGCAGTTGCCTAATTAGCTCTACAGTAAAGTTTCAGCATGTATATATGCAGGCCTATTAGGCCACAGGAAACTAAATAACTCTGTCACAGGTTAGTACTTGTAAATACAAATACTATCCTATGGCAGAGTTCTTTAGTGATCAACAATGCTTGTGTAGACATTGTTGCGGCTGGCTAGCCCCACATTGGAGCAGCCTTGTGCCCCAGCTTGCTCCTTCATGTATGTTGAACTGGGTCAAAGCAGCCCCAGGCTGGCAGGCTGACCTCCTGGGCCCCCAGCCAGAAGGGGATGCTTTGACCTGGCTCAATGTGCTGTGGTCCCAGGCACATATTCAAATGCAGCGCATGAGACCAATAAATTCCAATGATATGCACTGGAGCTTATCACTTTGTGCTAATAGCATGTGAAGATGCACCTATTAGGATCCTGTCCTTATCACTAGTTTAGTGTATTGGAGAGGTTTGTTTGTCCCAGTGGAATCAGACATGTAGCAACAGGGACTGTCAGCTTTATTGTACAAGCAAAAGGCTTAAATGAATGTTCTTTAAGACTAACAGCAGGCAGCAAGAGGAGAAGAATGCAAAGTAGAATATCCCCCCGAATTGCAGAAATGCACACACATAACACTCAAAGCTTATCAATCTAAATTGCAAAGAGAAAGGTGGGGATAGAAACTGAGGCCGAAAAAAAGAAGCAAGTTTCTTTCACACAATGGGGAACAGCAAGGAACCTGAGTCTTTTGCTTTCCAATTCAGTGACATAATCACTATACCATCTGGTTCAACACATCATTTTTAGATAGAAAGTTATAGCAACAGTTTCACTGTGAGCTACAAGGCAGACACTGGAACTAATAACAGGGACAGTTAGTTTGGCATTTGTGGTTCTGATTGTTATAGGATGTACTATAGAACTTTCTAATAGTACAGTACACAACTCATCTCTGCCGGACACGAAACCACAATGCAACTTCAGTCACTAAGCTTATGCTATTATATTAGCAGGAGAGAAACAGTGGCTGTGATTTTTGATTCTCCTAAGGTGAGGCTGAGAATGTATTAGGGATAAGGATATAGATCCAATACAGGTTTACTCCAGTTCTAACAAATACTTCTAGAAAAAGTTCTCAACACAATATATAATTTTCACAACTGAATCATTTCCAAATGACTGTAGTGTTTGCAAGAATTTTCAGCTTGACAGTACTGAAAACTGAAGATCATTTTTCACATGGAATAGGTATATAGTGTCACAACTCAAAGCTGTGGGTTTTTTTATTTGAGTGTGCTTCGGCATCGCTAAATCATGTTCCCGCCAAATTGCAGCTCTTTTGCACGGTGGAGTGTTCTGCTGCAATAGAGAACCCGCGTGCAGGAGCTTTTCCTGCCAGTTCTGTAGCTTTCTTTGCATAGTGCATTTCTTTTGCATTATAGCAATGCACGATGCAAGGAGTCACTGCCATTTGTATTAAGATTCGCGCCACATTATTGGCCAGTCTTAATGTAAGCACACATGGCGGCTAGCTGTTGGGTTCGTAGCCGTACAAAAGGCTTGGGTAGTTTCCGCCCAAATCGGAGAGGGAGAAATAAAGCACGTGGAGTTTGGGAAAGGAGCGTGAGGATCTCTAAGCGCTACTGATCCATATGAACCCAGTTTTTTCCTTAAGAAGGCAACAGAGGTTTAATTTATCGAACCCACGGAGCTTCAACAACTCCGCGGGACTTATTTACCGTCCCCTCAGAGCCTTAACGACTCCGAGGCAACTAACCTCTAGCCTCTCCCCATCACCGATCGCAGCCCAGATGTATCCCTATCCTAAGGACCCAATTGTTGAGCCCACGGAGTTTAACAGCTCCGGGGGACCTGGGAACCGAGTAACACTCATGGAGATACAGCTGCTCCGTGGGAACGAATTCTTGAACCCCGCGGAGCCTGAATCACTCCGGGGTCAAGGAACCGAGTGTATTAGAGTCCTCCACCGAGAACTCAAGTGGAGCTGAGCCTGGAAAGCTGACCAGCCTACACCGCGACCACCTTGGGTGTAAGTAAATAATCTTTTCAATCAACCATTACACCTCCGTGACTGATTCTAGCTAGAGCGTGTCATACCGCACCGCGGTCTTTTCCAACCCCGTGTACCCGGGCTACCGGCCACAGCCTGTGTACACACAAAGACGGGTCCCCGGCTCGCCCCGGCTCGCACATGGCGACCCAAATGGGATCGGGAGAGAGCTCGCACATGGCGATCCAGGTGGGATCGGGAGTCAGCCCGCACATATAGTACTGAAATATTCTTATTACTATGATGGCCAGTAAATGTTATATCATTTGAATGACAATTGCAACAGTAGTTTTTTGTGACATGGATACCTGCCTACTAAAAACAGAAATGAGACTTCCCAAAATTCCACCAGGACCTCTGGGAAAAACAAAAACACCCAAAAGTGAACTGTCAGATAATATATTCACTCTGATTTAATCCAAATTAAATCCAGTGACCCAGATGGAAATAAACCACTTCTCAGGCAAATATGAGCAGGTGAGACAGATTCCTTCTCTCCTGAACTGTCGCACTAGATGTGTAAATGTTGGCTCCCTGTCTTTTGGGAAAGAAAATATTTATTTGTTTTGGTTTGCTTTTGGTACGGTGAGAAAGGATAATGGATCAGATACTTATTTTGGCGGTTGATGCAGTTGGCTGGAAGCTTAAGTCCTTGTTACACATTGCACTTAGCACATGCTAATTTTAATGAGTGTTAAAATTAGCACATGCTTTGAGCAGTGCAGGTTAAGGATTAATACCTGCCCACCCCCTACTTTATGCTGCTCTGACCTGCCTGTGGAGGGATGACAAGCAGGGGTGGGGATAAAAGCAAAGTTGACTCTGTGCCTTTAACTGGGTAAACGTTGCTCTCCCTGAATGTTGAGACTTGTGCAGAGCAGAAGTAAGATCACGACACTCTGTTGTCCTATCATCTTGGTAGTTTTGAATTACTTGCTTTTCTGGTATGCTTGAAGAGCGCAGTATCTTTGTTCAGAGGAACGCAGGTCCTGTTATTCATTTATGACTCTTGGATGAGGGCCAGATCTTTACTGTGCCCTTCCACACCTTCAGAGCTAGCTTTGTCTAACCTGATAGATTTAGATATGCAAGTGCTCAAGCAACTGGAAACATTTTAGAAGTTTAGAATAATTTTCAATTTTCTATTTGAAGTGACATATCCCTATATTACTGTAGTAGGGTCTTTTATATTTCAAAAGTACAAATTCATGTATGATTGTAAAATATGGTATACCGTAGTTAAGAATGTGTCACATTTAATTTCTTCAGCATCACTCCAGTTCTTCTGTTGGTTCATTCAATTTTGAGCTCAACTCTGATGAAATATCAGTAAGAGAAAATGTGAGTCATTTTCCTTACTATGAACTATTTCTACAGCAACTCTTCTTTTCAGCTGAAAAAAAATAAATCAGCTGGTTGTCATAGAGAAAAGAGTACAGAAGCTTACATTACTAGTACTTTGTAATACCCTGGGGTGACAAGAAGCGGCACCAGGGACTCCAAATCCTAGCCAGTAGGATGTTTGCAACCAAAATATTACAGATATACTTGTCATGAGTTCACAAAATGGTTCTCTCAGCTGAAATCAAGTGACAGATCAGTGCAGCACCAAGAGGGTAAATACATCTAGTCACAGGTAGATCCAGGATTGCAGCAACAGGGGTGTGGCCACACTCCCTTCAGCTGTGTGGCAGCCTATAGCAAAGAGAGCTCATTGCACATGTGCTACACAGTCAAGAGGCTGTGGCTTCAGCTACTTGCTGTGATCCTGGATACCTGTGAGTTCTCAGAGCTCGCAGCTATGTCAACACAGCTCCTGCTAGAGATCTGCATGTACTGAGCACTCTATGAG
>NW_005841960.1:2155253-2160853 GCF_000455745.1 Alligator sinensis | reverse complement strand
GAGGGGATGAGCAGGGGCAGCGTGCAGCCCATGGGGTTAATGATAGCAATTGCCGAGTGTCGCTGCCACTACCAACACTACTGCTGCTGCTCCTCCTCTTCTTTTCCCTGCTGATAAACTGAGGGTGGGGGAAAGGAGAAGGTGAGAAGAGCAAACTGCAGCAGGCTCCAGACCTGCTTGAAAGCAGGGAATCTGGGCAGACCAGCTGGTGAGCTTATAGAGCTCGTGGCACACACAGATCTCACAGAGGGTGCTACAATGACAGGCATGGAAACTCTAACAGCAAACTGTACATGTGGTGAACAGCCAAAGGGGGTGGGGAGGGTGCAACCACACCATAGATCTAGTACCTTAAAACAACCATTCTGCATTTCCATATATGATAAATAATTTCTTCACTTAAGCCCTCCAATGTGGACTATAATAAAAATACTATGTACTCCTCAGTACCAGAAAATCAACACAAGCAAAAAAGAAAAAAAAACTTTTTTTAATGCAGAAGATGCTTCTGGATCCCTGAGGCTGTCATCCTGTGTACCTTTTCAGTCTGTCGTTGCATGGGATTCAAATATATAATAATTTATAGCTGAAGTGTCAAAATTGTTTGCCTCCCCCAGCCAGATCTTGATTATCAGGCTCTTTGTGGGATAGAACTGGACCCAGCTCCAGCAGAGAAACAAGCAGTAGTGGTATATACCACTGCAAGTGCCTGAGCCACTAGGTTGCTTACAGTGGTGGGGATTAATGTAGCTATAACTCATCCAACTACTGCCAAAACAAATCCCCAGTGGGGCTCTGTACATGGAAGTCAATGGCAGAATCCACTTCTGTTCATACTACCCCCATGTTTTCCTCCAGGAGCACCATAGTTAGCTGAAATAGATCTGCAGGCTAGATCTGGTTCACAAGCCCCATGTTTGACACCCCTGATTTACAGAACTATCATAAAAGTAAGACTTTAACAATTACATCAAAATACCATCCAGCCACTCTTTCTAGTGCCTTCTGCCTGCAAAAGAAGCTGACAAGTTGAGTTTTCTATTAATGATACAAGGAAGTTGGGCCTGATACAATGAAGCATAATCACATGAGTAGATCCACTGAAGTTTAAAGTTATCAAGTTCTTAATTACTTTCATGTATTGAGGCCAGGGTATGTGGCACTTCACAAGAGCACTTCTGAGTAGTAAATCTATATAGCAATGAATAGCCCCCTAAGAAACCTTTCCTTAGGGAATAGAAATCTGAAGTGATAACATTTCTTTATATCACTAAAAAGTAAGGAATAAAATTCATTTTGTATAATGATTAATTGAATGGTAAAACATTAGAATATAATAGGAATTATTAGTAATCATCCGTTCAATTGCTATTGAAAAATAGAATCATAGAAAACTAGGGTTCAAAGGGACCTCAGGAGGCCATCTAGTCCACCCCCCTGCTCAAAGCAGGACCAGCCCCAACTAAATCATTCCACCCAAGGTTTTGAGCTGGACTTTAAAAACCTCCAAGGATGGAGATTCCACCACCTCTCTAGGTAATCCCTTCCAGTGCTTCACTACCCTCCTAGTGAGAAGGTTTTTCTCAATATCCAACCTACACTTCCCTTGCTGCAACTTGTAACCATTGCTCCTTGTTCTGACATCTCCCACCACTGGAAACAGTCTAGCTCCATCCTCCTTGGAACCATTCTTCAGGTAGTTAAATTGCCCCTCAGTCTTCTCCTCTCCACACTAAATAAGTCCCATTCCCTCTGACTTCCCATAAGTCATGTGCCCCAGCCCACTAACCACTTTTGTTGCCCTCCACTGGATTCTTTCCAACTCTTTCCAACATGTCCACATCCTCTCTGTACCGAGGGGCCCATAACTGGACACAGTAGTCCAGATGTGGCCTCACTAGTGCTGAATAGAGGGGAATAATTACTTCCCTCAATTTGCTGGCAACGCTCCTACTAATGCAGCCCAGTATGCTGTTAGCCTTCTTGGGAACAGGGGCACACTGTTGACTCATATTCAGCTTATTTTCCACTGTAATCCAATGTCCTTTTCTAAAGAGCTACTGCTTAGCCAATTGGTCCCAAGCTTGTAGCAGTGCATGGGGTTGTTCCATTTTAAGTGCAGGACTCTGCATTTGTTCTTGTTGAACCTCATTAGATTTCTTTTTGCCCAATCCTCCAATTTGTCTAAGTCACTCTGAATCCTAGCCTTACCCTCCAGCATATCTACTACTCCCCCCAGCTTGGTGTTATCTGCAAACTTGCTGAGGGTACACTCCAACCCATGTTCCAGATCATTATTGAAGATATTGAACAAAACCAGCCCCAGGACCAACCCCTGGGGCATTCCATTTCAGGCTGGTTGCCAACGTGACATTGAGCCACTGATCACCAGGCATCCTGGTTTTCTGTGATTTAAAAAAAAAAATTCAGATTAAAAAAAGTAACCCAAAATCCACTTTTTTCCATGATTAAAATGAAACACCACTATATACATATCTATATATTGGTGGTGTTTCATTTTAATCATGGAAAAATGTGGATTTTGGGTTACTTTTTTTTATCTGAAAATTGGGGACTTTTTTTAAATCAGAGAAAACCAGGATCCCCGTTGATCAATACCCACTAAGCCTGATGATCCAGTCACCTGTCTTTCCACCATAAAGTCCATACATCCAACCCTTATTCCCTTAACTCACTTGCAAGAGTGCTGTGGGAGACTGTATCTCCCATAGTTTTTTTTAATTTAGTTTAATTTTTTTATCTTTTAGAATATATTTTAATATATTGTATTACTGCCTTAGAGTGAAAAATGGCTCTCCAGAAGTGCAGAAAAAGGCACAAAGAGGACAAAATGACTAGTAAAGAATGGAAGTCAAGATTTTGCCTACATTAAATATCTTAAATAGATTTGCTTGAGTTAATCTGGCTCCCTGCACTCTTGATAGTGCAGATCTGGTGAAGGAAGGGAGAGCAAAGCTAAGAGGTTGAATGTGCAATAATTTACATGGGTTCCTCTTCTGTGCCATGGGAGTCACCCAGATGAAAAGGCATTTTATGAGCAGTGGTGGTCTGAGGAGTCCCCGGAAACAGATAAAACTAGAATAGAGCAGGTAAAGGAATTCCACAAATATTCCTTGTCTCTAAGTGATACTGAGCAATTTGTATTCTTTGTGGATTGACTCCTTCAGCTTCTTTCATGGCATGAAAATCATTGCTTTTGATGGATAAGGAGATTCTTTCAATATTTCTCCACACTTAAGGCCTAGATAGGCAGTTTGATATACTGCCATAGTACCGTTCTATCAACTGCATTAGCAGGAATTGTGTTTTAAACACTTGCATAGTCACAGAAGTTTGTAGATGTTAATGAAGCTTAAAAATGTCTTAAAGTTGATTCATTGTGGAGTAGGTAGTCAAAACTGATAACTTAATGGTTGGTTTTACAAAATGACTTAAGTTAAACAATTTGACAAGAAAAAATACAGTTTGTGTGACTATACTTATTAAGCTTGCCTTTCTTGGTACTAGCATGAATAACTTAATATAAGGGTAGACTGAAGAACCTTTCTCTCATCCTTTCTTTCTGTCTGCCTATCTGCCTGTCTGTCTTAGTAAATCCTATTTTTACTGTATTGCAAACGCCTTAATCTGAATCTCTGCTCTGCTGACATTTATATTTTTTCCTATCACTGGACCATTTGACAGACAAAGTATATTATATTCTTTTGTGCACATGCTATACTTGGACTTTCTTTGTATCCCAAAAATAATTTAGTCATTTTAACTCCACATTCTTACATGGAATCTTTTTAAAGAAATATAGGTCTCTTTTCCCCATCCATATGTGACTGAATGTGTTTATTTTTCATGATCAACACAAAGATCCTTAACAAGGCGCAAGTGTATCAGTCAACTTACACAAAACTCATTTTAGGATCAGGACTAACAATACACAGTATAATTATGCTCTGTACACTCTTGACACACTTTTAAAATAAGTATTTAAAAATATTCTTACAGTTACTCCCAATCAATGCATGATATTCAAGCAACAAACAATTTAAAGAAAAATCTAAGTGCTACCTTGTAGCTCCCCACTATCTGAACCTTCACAAATCTTGTCATCTTCATGTAGGGAAGAAGAGATGGGCTGAGAATAGGAGGTTTATAACCTTAGGCCATTTCAGAACAAGAAGGGGACCCCTGTATCACAAGGTGTGAAGCCTTAGTGAATGTTCCATCAGCCAGATCTCTCTGGTTATTTTGATGAGACTAACTCTTGCGATTTTATCAGGAGGGTTTCAATATTTTGTGTTTTTTTGAAAGCCTGTGCTGGTAGCATGAAAACATGTATTTTTTAAGGTATTAGTTAATGTTTACAGAATTGCCACTTGAGCACCTGTGCACTGCCTCCAACTGTGACAGTCTATAGTAGGATAGTTGGGGAGGTGACCTATACTATTAAGGGCTATACAGGTGAAGATGAAGCAGTAGAGAAACTAGGGGTGAAGGGGCACCAGCTCCAGGCATCAACTTAGGAGTGGTGTCAAAATTGTCCCTCACCCCACGGTTTGCACTACAGCAACAAGAGCAGCCCTGCAGCTTTTCTCTTGCAGCAGAAACAGCCAGTGCATTGTCACCCAGGGCAAAATCAGGGGCAGGCAGAGTACACAGCAGCAAAGCAACCAGAGACTGTTTTGCAGTTAATGGCATGGGTAAGACTCCTGTAGCCCCTACTCTCCTGAAGGGTTTGTTCATGGCAGAAACCCTGCTTACTATCAAAAGCATAAACTGTTTAAACAATAAGAAGTTGGAGCAGACCATAATGAACAGTACTTGTATTCTCTTCTTACAGAAACAAATAAGGATTTGTAAGATATCTTAAGGAAACACATTTACAATTTCCAGCAAATCTTATGGGGATTTGTCCATCTAATTCCTTAAGTCCATTAAGACTAGGGACGGACATGAAGCATAAATTGGTTTAAGTATCAAACACTCATTTAAACCTGTAACAGAACAGGTGTTCAGTGCACATAAACCAGTTTGAAAATGGCTGAAACCAGTTTGAGATAAACCTGGTTGAATGTAGTATCAGACTTAACTGATTTGGGTTAAACCAGTTTATGCAATGTCTGTCCCAGACCCCTTCCTGGTTTAAATTAAACCAGAGTCCCCCAGCATCCTGGATGATTTGCAACTCTGGGTGGGGCTCTGCTCTGTGCTCCAGGTGAGCAGGGCTGGCCCTGCCCCTCTTCTCCTTGGCTGGAGCTCTGGCAGACACTGCTGATACAGTGGCATCTTCCTGCCTTTCTCCTGTGCACAGCCCACCCCGCCCCCCCCCCATTACCACTCTCTGCTCAAGCAGGGATTCCCTCCTCCCCACCCTCTGGCTTACACCTCTCAGCATTAGGTATAGTACCATTAAATTAAACCAGAGTCCCCCAGCATCCTGGATGATTTGCAACTCTGGGTGGGGCTCTGCTCTGTGCTCCAGGTGAGCAGGGCTGGCCCTGCCCCTCTTCTCCTTGGCTGGAGCTCTGGCAGACACTGCTGATACAGTGGCATCTTCCTGCCTTTCTCCTGTTCACCGCCCACCC
>NW_005841960.1:2125178-2154948 GCF_000455745.1 Alligator sinensis | reverse complement strand
TCTTTCCCTCCCTAATCAGAGCATCCTGCCAGGGCCCGGTCGCCACCACCCCCATCATAAGAAGCCTTATAAAATACATTCTTTATGTATAAAATACATTCTAAAATAATTATTTACTATTCATTCCACCCAGGAATAGCACAAACCAACTGCATATGCTTTCTCAGCCTGACAAAAGGTATTTGTACCTGAAAGCTTGCAAAGAATAATTTTTTCCAACTACTTGATTTGGTCCAATAAAAGATATCAGATTTACCCAAAGAAGCTTGTTTGCCTTATAAAATACATGGCATTTTGAGATTGTTTTGATGAAAGGTGAAGAAAAAATGAGTAAACTAAAATGAAAGCAATATTTGAAATCTCTGGAGTCTTTCTACATAGTGTTAATATCAAAGAACAGAGATTTTTGTAATTATTTTTTTCTACGGTTATTCTGTCAGAAGTATTTTTCCATAAAACCTAATTAGTTGATCTTGTATCCTGTACCTCTAACTTACAATGGTAAGCCATGGGATCCAGGTCAGACTAATTAGGTTTCTCAGTAGGAATGCTTTTTGAGAATTTTTTTATTTACCTTTATAGGTATGTTAGAAACTACTGCACCCTTCACTAACTATTCTTTTATTCATGAAAAGGATCTCCTTGGATTTTAATGAGGTTAAAATAGGCCCTAGTTATACTGGATGTACATATAAAATATGATATCTGAAAAAGAAAATGATGTGATAGAGTATCCAGTATTGTAGAAAAGCCATAGAAACTTTCTAATCTAAGTTATCCCATATGACTCAGGAATGTCAACCTCCATTCTTATTAGCATATTAATTTAGGTTGAGAGAGCCTGACTGTTGTCCTTTATGGAACTTTCTGTGTCTTTTTCACTATTTTTTTCCCTGGAGAAATAGCAGAGTAGGCAAGTCCTTCAGCCTTAGGTAACAATTGCATAAGAGAAGACAACTGTAACAGAAAATCCCAACCCTATTTATAATTAGCTTTATGCCCATTCATCTAAGATTGTGTTTATTAGTGCCATATGCTCATGAGTACCATATTAAGCTAGAAGGCAAGGCAGTACATGACGTTCTGTAAAGATGAATATTTAACATTGGAGACAGAAACGTAAAGGGACAAGACTAATGAACTTTGTATTAGCCAATGACTTGGTGGTTAAAGGACTGATAATACTGCATAAAAGATGTTACCTGGAAGGCTCCAGATGATAAATACAAGAATGTAATCAACCACATACTATTGAATGGTACATGGATAAGATCTAAACTGAATCATTCCCACTGAAAAGAAATAACTGAGCAGTGTAGAGAGTTTGTGCTATTCCTGGATGGAATGAATAGTAAGAATAGGGCTGCAAATTAAATATTATCAAGCCATCTTATAGGTATATTTTTGTATATGAGTTTAAAATAACTGCACACATCATGTGATTACATGGTCAAGACTGAACTCTAAACTACTTATTCAGAAAAGAAACCATTCCATATCTGTTGCAGTTCCTGGAAGGCCCTGTCACTCAGCAACCTTAACTTGCTTTAAAAAAGAAATAAAGGCAGGAAGAGACACTGTGGTCTGTGAGCTAATAAGACCAGCATTTCAGATAGTAAAATCATTCTAATGTGATGGATTACTGGCAAAGCTGCACAAAAATGTGATCTGAGAAAAATGTGGGAACTAGAGGGGCATTGCCTTTCTCTCAGTATACAGTGACATAATTGCAATGACTCAAGGGTGGGAGGAGACCCTCCCATCTTTTAACTAGAGGTTAAGCATTACTTCATTCCTTCTCCAAGACTCCCTGGTAAGCTAGAGGGTGTGGGTCACAGATGAATGCTGCTATGTAAAGGAACAAACCCCACGTTCCATCCTGGACCCTTGCTCTGAGGTGTCCATCTTAGCCATTTAATATTAAGTACAAAGTGTAGTGTCTTCACTTCAAAAGGAGAACTGGAGCAGGCTTGACTTGTGGACCTGTTAGTTAAAGCACTGTCCTAGGACTGTGCTTTCCTTTTAGTGGTACAAATCCCTTTAGGGTTGGGGGCTATGATTTGGGGTTTTGTGGGCTCTAATCCCTCAGATACTGGGTTAAAACACAGGATGCCCTTCCTCCTGGTTTTGTCAGGCTAAACTTTGGAAATTATTCTCAGCTATGTACATATGGAGGCTGCATACTTTCCTGGCTAAGAGCAAGCAAATGAGCATGCTCAGTAGCCCTATGGATGTGTGAACACACACAGTAGGATCCCAAGCTGTTCATAAATGCCATAAATGGCAGTTACACTGGAAAATTACCCTTTGGGTGCATAAAGTGAAATAGGATTCTGCTGTAACTAACAAGAAATGAAAGCAGTGAACGAAATGTATCACATATTTATTTACCTTGGAGGTTAAAAAAGAAAGCATCCAGCTTCTTCAGTGAAGAGCAAGTCAAAGCTGACAAGGATGATATGAGACTATTTGTAGGCTATGAGTAACAGCCTAACTTAGAGAAAGAGAAACATGCAGAATCTGGAAGAGTCATGGTTGGCTGCCTTAGGCTGTTTAAAATGACTGGGGAAATCAAAACACAATTTGACTTGAACTATCATGCAAACTTATTGCTTCAATGAAGTGGTTCTTGAAATCTCACAGGAGTGGTTTTCCATTGCCCTTCATGTTTTGTAGTCATTTACGCCAATTTAAAATGAGTGCAAAAAGTTATTAAAATTAGAGTAGTAGTATAACATGACTTCAAAACTTGAAGTACAATAGAGAATCAGGCCTCTTATTTTTCAGCCTTACATCTGCTAAGATATATAGACCTTTTATTTTATGTAATAGAAATATTGCTTAGGAACATAGGACTGTGAGGGGATTCCCATATCATCAAGTTCAAACCCTTTATTTGGCGGCAATTGTTAATTAAAGACTCTCCAAAATTACCAGTGTAACACTCAAGGAAAAGTACCTGAAACACTCAGAAAATCTTATTACATGCCATATGTAAAAAGGGAAAAGGGAATATTTCCAAAGCTTTGTCAGTGCAAGAAGAAGTACTCAGTTAGTATATGTTCAGATGATGCTGGGAAGAGGACTGTGTTCCACATAACAGAGGAAATGACACCCTTCTTTTCTCCCCCTTTTCTCCTCTCCCTCCCCTTCTGTGTTAATCTGACATAAGGGGAACATTCCTTTCCAATCCCAAATTTGGCAATTGGTGAAACCCAAGCTTTATCTCTGGACAATATCCAAATGACTCAGAGGGATGGGAAGAAAAAAACTTAGAAATAAATAGCATTTTTTAAGAGGAAAAAAATATTTCCTGGGCCCAACTGATGACTAGCAGAAGTCTCAAGGCTTGGGATTACCAGTTGCCTTCCATACTCCAAAGGCTACCTTCATACCTCAAGCTGGAGGCTGAAACATGACTCCATATCGCACAGTAATTGGTGAACCAGAACTATCATACTATCCTCTTCCATAGACTTATCCAATTCAACTTTAAAGTGATCCAGGTTCCCTGCTGTCACTACCTTGCTTGGCAAACTACTTTAAAATTTCACTCCCATGAGAGTTAGAAATCTTCTAACTTTCAATCTAACTGTACAGATCAAAACATGTAGCTATTTGCTATTGGGCGAGTCTAAAAAAAAAACTTTTTCTCATCCCCTAATAGGTACCACATGAGTGTACTTGTAAAGAGTGATCATATCATCTCAATTTCTATTTTGCTAAACTAAATAAGCCATAATACTCATAATAAGCCATACTACTCATGAATAGGATTCCTTTCCCTTATCCATCTTAGTGGCCTTTCCTTGAATTTGTTCAAAAAAATAAGAACTGTAACACTGGAGACTAGAACTACACATGGGACATGTCTACATGTTCATTAATGCATTTTAGGTAATGCACATTAAATCTGTAACCTCCATTGTGAGCTACTAGAAAAATGTGCATTAGGCTATTATAATGCACATTAGCTAAAGAGCACCTTTTTGTGACATTAATGTGCATTAAAATAAGCCAGTGTGCACTAAAGTGCACATATAGGCTGCAGTTAGAATACAGTGGGTGCATCTACATGCACACTTAAATGCACATTGACTTATTTTAATGCACCTTAAAGTGTCACAAGGTAATGTACTGGAGCCCTGATGCTGAACATGCAGCCTGTCAAGCCGCACATTTCAGCACCAAGGTGAGGGGCCAACCACAGAGATGCTCTGGCAGCCAAAGTGTCTCTGTGGAGGACCCAGACTATGGTTGCCTCACAGTCTGGGACTGTGCCCTGCCCCACTTTTCTAAACTTGGGGTTTTTTAGAGCCCTGTATATCCAGGGGTCTAATTTTCTCCCCGCACTGCAAATTTGCAGCACAGGGAACATTTTTTCATTCCCACATGTGCCTCTTCCCCCTTTGAAAGGGGTTTGAAATGGGGCAAGAGACACGTGCACGGTCATCTGGATGCGCCCAAAGAGTTTAATAGCATCATACACTAGGGCCCCGCCTGCACAGCATGAGGCAGAGGGACAGCCACAGCATCCCCAGCCTGGGCCCTCCTGGCCCCTGCTGCCCTGTGCTGCCTGGGGGGCTCTACCAGGAGGCCTTGAAGCCCCCCCACCCTGCTTCTAAGGTAAGTAGAGGCTTTTTTCTCCATGCTTTTTTCTTCTTTCTTTCTTTTTCTTTTTTTTTTTTCCTTTAAAGTGATGGGGCCTGGGGTTGTGGGGGCAGCCATGGGGGCCTGGGGGTGTAAGTGGGGGCTGGGGCTGGTTGGGGCAGCCATTGGAGGGTCTGGGGGAGTGGGTCTGGGTGGGGAAGCCATCTGGGGGCTGCAGCAGCTGGCAAAGGATGGGGCCAGGTGAAGCAGCAATCGGGGGGCTGAGGTGGGGCATGTCGGCCTTGCAGGGGGGTGGTATCCCCTCCAGGGGCCATTTGGCCCCTTTTGGGGGGCTGAAACCCATGTTGGGGGGCTGTAACCCCATGTGTGTGGGCCATAGCTCTTGTGTGGGGGCCAAATCCCATGTTGTGGGGTCATAACCCCTGTTGGGGGGCTGTATCCCCTGTGTGGGAGCTGTATCCCCTGTTGGGGAGGCCTTAACCCCTCTGTGGGGGCCATAGCCCCTGTGAGAGGGCAGCAAAATATATATTCATGTATTCATGAATTCATGATATATGTATTTAGAGTTCACTTTCCTATTATGAGAAGAGACATGCTTTAACACTGTAGATATATCAATAAAACATTGCCCAACTGACCACTGTCTCTGTCTCACTCTCTTTCTGTCTTTATAGTGGTCTTTTGTTTTACTTGTGGAGGAACATGGATTTTGGGGTATTTTACGGAGTGACTTTGGGATTTTTTTATCAGGGATTTTTAGTTTTCCAATAGGGAATACCAGAATTTCTGCTAGGGGGGCCAGTGGCAGGACCCTGCCTGCTCAGAGCTGGCACCTTGGACCCATGGCTGTGGCTGACCTCTTGGACAAATGGGGCCAGGAGGACATGCATTAACAGGTCAAAGCTGGTCACCACACCTGGAACATCTTCTGGGTGATAGCTGCCCAGATGGCTGGGCAGGAGGCACACATAGCAGGAGTGCTGCACAGAGGCCAAATCTGCAGCCACAGTCCACTGGCAGCTGGCCCAGAGGGGCAAATGCCTCTACTGGCTGTTCAGTCTCCATGCAAGTCTGGCAGGTTTGCAGCAAGTCACACCCAGAAAGCAGCCCCCACTGCCAGACTGCTGCAGTGGGTAAAGTGTGCAGGGAACACTCAGGGGTGCTTCAGCAGTCCACATGGCACAAGCGGTAGTGTCCCCAGGTACTAATTGGTTGGGCCCCAGAAGCTCCTGAGAGTGAGTAGCCCTGAGCTACTTGCCAGGGTGGCTTTTTATACTGCTGGGGACATCACAGGTGCTGGCCCCGAGCTCTAACTCCCCCTGGCTACAGATCCGGGAGGAGTCAAGCAGGGTTACTTTGCCCCAAGTGGCACAATTTGCTTGCTAACAAAGTGCATGTCCAAGCATGTGCGCTGAGGCAAAAAGCCCCAGCTCAAATTTGCACCACTTCTATTTGAGCTGCTGCAAGCCCACATGCTTAATATTATCCTTATCTATCTATCTATCTATCTATCTATCTGGATACATAGATAGATATAAATATATTCTTCTTTGTTCAACAAGATTATCTAAATCTTCTCATAAAATAACCTACTCCACTTCATTTCCACATTAGTTTGGGGGGGGCATTGCCAGTGTTGTCCATAAATTTCATAAGGACACTTCTAGCTTCAGTCTCAAGATTGTTGATAAAAATGTTACCAGTGGTGATTGTTAAGCACTCCCCAGCCAGAGAACTCCTCTTGCAGCATAACTAACCCATGTTGCCTTTTGTCCATTTTCCATGTTCTTCCATACCTTTATGTATTCTTTCTTCAGTATCTGTTCTATGATCTGTTTAAGTCAAGCTACAAGGCACTTAGAGTACTATTCCTGAGTTGTCAAATTTTGTGAAGGGCTGTGCTAGTAAAGTTATTTTGTGTGTCATTTCCTTCAATATCTTTGGGAGAAAGCTATATGGATCTGCCAAGTTTGTAATAGCAAGCCATCTAAGTTTTGCTTCCACCTCAGATATAGTAATTTCTATATTTGTGTTCTTGTTGACACATGACCAGTATTCTCAGCTACCTCTTCATCTCAACTAATGAAAAACTAAGGCAAATATTTATTCAGTGCTTGAGCCATGTCTAGGTTGTTTCTTGTCTCCACCCTTCCTCAGCAAATAATAGCCTTATTACTTCCCTTCTGAGTCTCTCCACGATCTTTTCTTTTATGGCTAATCACTCACTTGTGGTGAGGAGAAGGAGAAAATTAACAATACTTAACCCAGATCAATTATGTTTCTTCAATCCTTCAGTTCCCAAATTCAATCTACCTGGAGAGCTTGGGGAATGGGAGCATGGATGGTTTCTGCTATTTCCAGGAATAGGGAGTGTCAATGCCAAAAAATGTCAGTGTATGAGCATTCTTATTCTACAAGGCAAGTTAATATTTTTTTAGAGTTCTCTGTTGAATATGAAAAAGAGCAGCAAGCTATTTTTGTTGCTAGGTGTTCAATAAAAAAATAGCGAAAGTAAATCGGTGTAGTGGATAATGATACTGTTGGATGTTAAGGGACTCAGTGCATCAGTGGAGCTTCCATTACTGTTCTGACTGTCTCTTTAACAAGAGAGAGCTTGTCTGAAAGAATTTAAGCAAAAGATATAAATTTCAGTTCAATTTGTACTGTCAGTCACACAAAGGAATAAGTCCTGAAAAGCTTTCTTTTTCCCCCAAAGGGAAGTTCATTACTGTTTTTAAAGGTATTTAAGAATGCATTATAGCATTTATCAAAAAATAACTGTCCTCCACTGTATGTTTACAACTCCTACTGACACAATTTTGCACTTATTCCATGGTATAATCTGGCTCCATATATTTAACAGGAGGGGCACAGTGACAAAGTACATATGTCTATTTTTTCTATAGCCACAGAGCACCCACAGTTGACCGGGCTATAATATAGGTACTTGTTATTTTGGTTATTTGGTTATTTGAACTGTGGTCTTACCAATACCTTGTATGATGGTATTAGTACCTTCCCATCTGGGAAGTCAAAGGCAGCCAGACAGGATACTCCCCACATTATTCCCTTGTGTGCCACTTGTTTTGGAAAACTGTGTGTGCCATAGCCCAATTGGCCATTAGGTTTGGATGGACCTTTACACTTGGTATGTAGGAAGGCTTTGCTTTGTGAGACGTCTATAGTAGAAAGGGTCTACAATATAAATTCAGTCAAAAGGAATGATAGTAACAGGAGACCCATGTTTTGCACCATTTAGGAAAGTTTGCAATTGTTACATTTAGCAGCAAAAAATTAATAAGACCATTCCAATATAGAACTTTGAGCCTATGGGTATTTAAGACAATAAAACTACTTATGGTAAAAAGGTAAGCAGGAGTTGGTGTTGTATTGTAGTATGTGAAAGCAAAATATGATGTTTAAAACAAAAAAAAATTCCATACTAGGAGAAGAAATAAGGAAGAGGAGTAGAATCAGGGAAGTTTTGTTTCTGTTTTGTAGTTTCGGAGGTTGTTGGGGAAAGTGGGAGGGGGGATTTTGTATTGACTGAACACAGACATAGTCATTTTCCCTCTGTATAACTGTTTTTGTTCCCAGCATTTGTATCATTTACTTACATTTCAAGCTGACTGAGGCACTGTTTGTTCCTTACTGTGACTCTGTACAGCACCTACCCAATGTGGCTCAGTTTTTTGCTGGGGTTTCCATGTACTACTGTAATACAAATAAAATAATTTAGCCCAACACTAAAAAAAGTTTAACAATGTCACTTTTAATTCAACCTTTTTCTATCTGTAGTTTCAATATATAGATGTTTGGCATAATACAATCTCTGATAAGCTATGAAAACAAAAGCCTCACCCATTTTAGATGTTGCTAAACATTGAGGGGATAAAAGGAATTCTAATACAATAAAAACCTTAGTCTGTCTGTCTGTTCATAACACTCGGGGCCAAGTGTGCATGTGCCGTCAAGAAGGTGCACACTGATTGGCTGCAAGGGCCTGGAGTGTTACCGACAGAGGAGGCAAGGGAGCTGCTGTGCCACCCCCTACCCCCAACAATAGCCAGCAGGGAGGGGGAGGTGGCGGGGAGGAATGACGGGAGGGGAGCAGGAAGGGGAAAGGGAAGGGTAGGTTCCAGTGGCAGCAACCCCCTTGACACTGCCATGCCCCCCGCTGCTGCCACCACCCAGCCCTGACAACAGCTGGCAGAGAGGGATAGGCAGAGGGGAGGGAGGGAGGAGAGGGGGAAGGGAGGCAGGGTGTGGGAAAATGTTAGCTGCCTGCCACCGGGTGTCAGTGCATGGGGTTGGATGTAGAGCAGTGACACCACAGGGCACTGGGTGGTGGCACTCCATCCCTGCCCATCCCCTATCCCTCTCCCCTATCATTCATGATGGGCAATTTATTAGTGTGTGTACACACACACACACACACACACACACACATAAATGCTTGCAAGCAATGAATAATACTATTTTAGGGACTGATTTTCAATGTTTAGGATTAGTTTTCACCAGCTTATTCTTAAATGTCATTGGTTATGTTCGTTCAAATGATAAAGAGCAATAACTGCCAAAGACTTAGCGGGCAGCTGTACTAGCAAAAGAGATTAAAGTTTCAGGACTGTGAAGAACAGTTTATCAGGTACAAACAGGCACCCTGGGCTTCAACATATTCAAATAAGGAATGGATAAGAAGTAACAACTGTGTAAGCTATGACATGTGGTTCAGGACACTGATTGTTTGATCTATTGCATTCTGATGCTTCTTTTACTAAATATAGTGACTGACTTAAAAATCCCACAGTATTGCAGATTTGTGATATAACAGGGAAATCCAGCCCTGTTAATTCCAGGGGGAGGGGGAGGAAGAAGAGGAGCAGGAGGGAAAAGCAAGGTCTCCAGAGGAATAAGGCTTTTGTGGAACACAAGATCAGAGTTCTTTAATAGCCAGCAGCAATAGAGACACAAGCCCTGAAACCTGTGACTGCTGAGCAACCAAGGAGAACTGCAGGGCAGAGAAATCAAACTGATCATTCAGGTGAGAAAAAATCCTTTGGCTGTGGTTATGTAACTGGAAGGGGCAGGGTTTAGTTGCATATAAGCCCAGCCTCTGGCCTGGGGCTGGCAGTCTACAATTGCAGGGTGAGAAGTTTCAGACAGAGCTGGCTGTCAGAAACAAGGAAGAGGTACCTGGTAGGTTGGGGAAACAAGTCAGCTCCTTAGTGTAGGAGTGTGGCAACTGTTATAATCTCTAAAGGGGGGTTAGATTTCAGTTGCTACCACATATATGCTTTCTGTTATAGTCCCCCCTCCCCATTTCTATTCTATCCTTAGGATCCACTGCACTAATGATATTGATAATGCTGCAAGAAAGATCGAAAATGAATGGGTACTTGATGAAGAGACAGACCTTCATCCAAGATTAAGAGATTTGGTATTTTCCCACATGCTTACTACTGCTGTCAGACTAATTTTCATCATCCCCATCATTGAAAATCATTGCACCCATTTAACAGCTTGCTTAAACTATGGCATTGGCATAGACTGTCCAGGAGGGGCCAAGTATATCCCACTCTGACCATAATGAGTCATAGCTGTAGCATTTGCCAAAGCCAGAATTACACCAGTGAGGTTGTTGTGGACTCATCTCCATTAACCACAGTCAGGTACACTAGAAACCAAGGATTCAAATGTGGATATGACGGTATGCCCCTAAAGATTCTTGCCATGTGTATGAGATGGGTATGGATGGGGAATGCTAGGGCCCGCCCAGGCTAGGCCATTCCATCCCAGCAGCATAGACAAGCCCCAGTGGTGGCACTCTATTCTCTTTCTGCTCATCTAGGCATTAATATGTACCTACATAACATTTTTGGTCATCTAAATGCCACAAATACTACTTACACAACACTTGCATTCTGTTCCTAAGTGCCAAGTCTGGCAGATGTGGGTTACTGTACATGACTACTTATTCATACACATTGAGCATATTCCCTAGTTGCTTTGACCCTGCTTACATCCCTTGTGGATGCATAGCAGCTTTAGATGATCAGAAATAGTCAGACAAAACACATGACTGCTAGATGGGACAAAAATGGATGTTTGGGGCAGTGTCCTTCTTTCCCCCACCTCTCTCAGTGGCCTGAGAAGAAGACCCTAGATTCTAGATCCCCCTTTGCCCAGATCAACCACCATGCCACAGGTTAGCCATTATTCAGCCTCTTCTCTGGTGACTCTTTTGAAGTTAAGCCACTAACATAGTCACTAGAGGAAAAGAAAACAAAAATGATGATAAATCAAAGGCACTACAGGGAGATGTTTCTGCTACACTGTGAGCAAGCTAGAAGCCAAAGTCCACACCTTTCAGGCCGGTAGTCACTGCACTGAGCCACACACTTCTGTAATTGTTTAGCCACAGTGTATAATACTGAAATAATCAGAGACATGCTTACAGACTCGCTGTATAAAACCTGTAATCCACAGTAACTATTGTAAAGATCTGAAATTTGTCTCCTGAACATAAAAAAAAGCATAACAATGAAGTGAAACTGCTACAGTAATTATTAAATTAAACATAATTACGGTGGCACTATTCATAGCAATATTCAGGAATCTATGATGATACCATTAAACTTATCACTTTTTCATTACAACTGGATTACAAAAGATTCAGGAGGATTTTTTTTAAGTATTGCAATAATTACATGAATCATTGCAATAAATTATGTGCAGTCATACCTAACTGTATTCAACTAATTTCATGTAAGTCTGGAACATGTAAAAAAAGTTATCAGAACTTAGGCACTTAGACATTTGTGGAAATAAGCACAAATGCTCAAAGATGGCATTTAAAAAAAATCTGGCCTCTCTTTCTATACAAACTAGAAATATAGCCACATGTGCAAAATACACCTATATATTCCACAAAATATGCAATATATTTTAAAGTTATATATGAATACTTTCTAAAGCAAACATTTATATGAATGTGGGCATGTCTACACAAGACCCTACTGTGCAATGGTTGCTTCACATTTATTTAGTACTTGCATAATCAAGTACTAAATAAATTAGGGTTGGGCAACATCCAGACCGTGGACTTGATCTGGTCGGTGAACTCCATTTCCCAACCAACCCTGCACATGGCTGGGGCTGGTCTCCATAGAGACCCGAGCCGCAGCTGGGTGGTAAAGCTCACAGCTGGGGTTACCATGGAGATCAGCCACAGCTGTGTTCTCTCCATGGCGACCCCACCCTTGAGTTTTCCCGTGCAGCTGTGGCTGGGGTCGCCATGGAAACTGGCCTCAGCCATGCAGCCAGGGGCTGCTGGGAAATGTATTCTGGCTGTTGGCTGTATCAGTCATTTTGCCCACCCCTGAAATAAATGCTCAGTAACCAGAGTTACTGCACAGTAGCACTGATGAATGCCTTTTTAGTGACACTACTGCACAGTAGTCCAATAATATTGAGCAGTAGTGTATTAGCGCTGTTTATGCTGTGATGAGCTATTGCACAGTATTGTTCAGCTACTGCTCAGTTAGTCTCTCGTCTAGACACACCCTATATGTATGTGTCTGCCATATAGATATATGTGTGTACATGAAAATATATGGAACTTAGCCAAATTAAGACTATTTCAATTAATCATATCATTCACATTTTTGGCTGCCTATTACCGAATGTAAAAGAAACAGGTTCAGTTTAAGACATTGACAAAGGGAAATGGAGCTTTTCAGTTTTGGTTACAAATCTACATTTAATTCAAGAAAATGTATCACTGACGTGAAGTTTATCAGCGGTTAGGCTATATACTAGTGAAAAAAATCCCACCTGACATAACTATCAGCAGCAGTGGCTTGACTCCACCCAACAAATGCAAAAAGTTATTAGAGCTTACCAGAACAACAATCTCTACAACTACTACAAACAACAATCCCTACAAAAAGACCCAACAGGATCCATAGAATCTCCACAAGCATGTCCACAGCATCAGGCTGTGCCCTCAAACCTGGGGCTTCAGCCTGCCTAGGAGAGCTGCTCATACCAGCCTGCTACCTTTGGCTGACCATTCACACCAAACAAACCAACCAGAAACCTGTATCTGGGCCCAGCCATCTATTTATTTCGTATCACCAAAGTGGATGACCAAGGTCAGTTGACCCGCCACCCCTTCCCATATAAACCCCTGACCCAGAAGAGGAAATGACTGAGCAACAAAGCTTAACCTGTACTCAGGCTGTTTCATCCCTGCCTTGTGGCTCTACTGGTCTCTCTCTGATTCCTGTATTGTTCTTAAAAGAAGAAGGTGTTAAGCTTATAGAACCATAAAGCTTGTTTATTCAGATAGCAGACCCTTGCCTACTGTTCTGCTGTTCCCTCCCACAATCCCCAGGCCAATGTAACAATTTACACATAACACACTTAAA
Organism: Alligator sinensis; assembly: GCF_000455745.1. NCBI lineage: Eukaryota > Metazoa > Chordata > Crocodylia > Alligatoridae > Alligator > Alligator sinensis. The sequence continues at coordinate 2,141,905 of NW_005841960.1, read as the reverse complement.
AGGCATCCATGCATCTCCCCGCTTTACATGTAACATATCCCCACTTAATATTAACATTTAGTTCAATCCATAGTTAAAGTACATTTTAACAGGTCTCTATTAGTCTTTGTGTTGGCTTTTTGGTTCTAAGTGATCTTCTCAGTTTCTCTGTATTCTCAATCCTTATTGGTTCAGGTCTTGTTTGGTTCCTTTGTTCAGATGTCTACTTCTGTGTCATTTTCAATCGACTCTATGATTTCTTGTTGCTTTGATGCTAGCTCTGTTTCCTTTGGTGAATCTCATGATGCTGCTTCTTTTCTCCCCTTTACAAGCTGCAAGTGTCACCTGTTCCTTCTTAGCACCTGTCCTTCTGGTGTGGCTATGTTATAGGATCTGGGAGCTACTTGATGGGAAACTACTGCTTTTTGTTTTCATGTTTGTCCATCTAAAATAAGCACTGTATCTTTGTTGTGCAGCTGTGGTAACTCCCTAGAACCACTGTCAAAGTACCATTTTTGTTTGAGTTTTTCAAGTTTTTTTTAATGTTTTCACGTCTTGCTTTTCATGTTGATAGGCATCATCCACAAGATTCGGCAGCCTGGTTTTGAGTTGCGTGTTAAACAGCATTTTCTGCTGGGACAGTACGTGTTTCACGGGTGTTGCCCTGTAATTTAAGAGTGACAGGTAAACATTGGCATGTGTGTCTATAGGTTTTTTCAACAATGTCTTACCTATTTATACTCAATCTCCATCAGATTATTGGATTGTGGGTATTTAGGACTTGAAGTGTTCTGGCAGAATTGATACTTGTTTGCAAACACTTTAAAGTCAAGACAGTTGAACTGAGGTCCATTGTCTGTTCTCACAATTTGTGGACTCCCATATCTAGCAAAAATTGGTTTGATGTCAGTTATGACATGGTTTACTGTTGTGCTTTCGAGCAATGCAATTTCAGGATAGTGAGAATAATAATTCAGCACTAATACATGTTTTTTTTTTCCTACATGCATAAACAAGTCGATGACCACTTGATACCACAGAGCTATGGGCTCTTCCATGACCATCATGGGCTCTTTTCTTTGTACTGATTTAGGCACATTGTATAAGCCTTTACAGCATCTTCTGTCATTATTTATGTTGGAGCAAAATAGAGCACCCTTGCTCTCCTTTTCTATTTTTCAATGCCTAGATGCCCCTCATGTATTCTGTTTCACATGGTCTTTAGCATTGCTGGAACAACAAGTTGTGAGTCTTTGAATAAAATGCCAACCAAAACTGACAGCTCTTCCTTGAACTGAGAGTAGGGGATAGGTATATGTTTTCCAGTCCACCCAGCACAAATAGCTGTTATCACTTTTAGCAATGTGGTGTCCTGAGCAGTAGCTTCTGCAATTAGTGCCCATGTTTTATCTGTGACAGGAATCACTCTTTTAATTAGATTAACATGTACTATGCCTGAGTCTGGAATTCTGCTGTTTTCTGTTGTGTCATATACTCTGGACAACATATCTGCAATAAGTAGATGTTTTCCGGGTGTGTACTGTATGTCTAGATCATACATTTGCAGTTGAATGAAAACTCACTGTACTCTGGCTGGCATGTCTGATAACCCTTACTTTGCTGTAGTTACCAAAGGTTTATGATCAGTTTCAGCTATCACAGGCTTCCCATAGGTGAATATATAAAATTTCTTACAGCCATAGACCAATGCTAAACTTTCTTTCTCAATTTGTGTGCATAGACACTCTTAGAGAGTGCCCTAGATGCATATGCTACTGGTATCCAGCTATCTCCATGTTTTTGAAGCAAAGCTACTTCAATGCCTTCTTTAGAAGCATTGGTTGACAATTTAACGGGTCTTTTAGGATCATAGTATTTTAGTACTGGAGCTTTCATTATTTTTTCCTTCAAGTTTTTTAAATTCAGCTTCATGTTCCTGTTCCCATATTCATTGAGTGTTCTTTTGTAGGAGTGATCTAAGGTGTTTGGTCTGCTCTGCTAAGTTAGATAGATATTTCCACAACATTGATCATTCCTAGTAATCTTTGGACTCCTTCCTTATGTGTAGGGGTGGCATGTTTGCAATGGTTTTAACCCTTGCAGGATTGATTTGCAACCCTTTCTCAGAGAGCTTTTCTCCTAAATACATTATTTCTTTGACCCTGAACTTGCATTTTTGTTTTTTCAGTTTTAAACCTATTCTACAAGCTCTTTCTATTGTCTTCCTTAGCCTCAACTCATGTTCTTCCACTGTATTTCCCCAAACTAATAAATCATCAATATAAACTGCAGTTCTATCAAGATCTTCAAGAATTTGTTGCACTTTTCTGTGAAATATTTCAGACACAGAACAGTCAGTCCAAAAGGAAGCCTATGAAAGCAATACCTTGCAAAGAGCATATTGAAGATACATAATCTAGTGCTGTTCTTTTCTAGGGGAACTTACCAAAACCCAGAAGAGGCATTCAGTTACAAAATATTTAGATTCTGCCACGTTGCCAAAAACCTCTTCCCTGGTGGGAAAATGCTTCCTGTTGATGTACCTGTCCATTTGTTTAGGATCCAGACACAATCTCAAGGATCCATCTTTGTTTTTCCTATTATGACCAGTGAATGAACCCAAGCAGTTGTTTGCTCTACTTTGTCTATTATGTCCATATTAACTACTCTAATTCCTTTTTCAGTTTCTTCCTCAGTACAAAGGGGACATTTTCTTGAAGCATGTATGGTGGGAATATTTAGTTCTCTTGATTCTATCTTGTACTCAGTTGACAGTTTCCCTATGCCCTGATACACATCCTAAAACTCTTCTTCTATGTTCTTGCTTTCTAATCCCTCAATGACATCCATTGTCTTAATCAAACCTAGAATTTTAAACATTCACAACCTAATAATTGTCACTAGCTTTCCTGAGACTATACAAACTGAATTTTTACTCTACAGGAAACCCTCCATATTCGTGGGTTCAGCATCCACAGTTTCAAATATTTGTGAATGCCGGACCCACTTCTTAAATACAGTTAAAGGAGCTCCTTGGGAGCTCTGCGCTTGCCACTACTGGGCTCCCACCATTGCCACCATGCTCCTGCCATTGCCACCATGCTCCCACTGCCACCATGCTCCCACCATCACCAGAGCAGCCATGCCCCCTCCCCCACTGTGAATGTATCCCCCGCAAATGGTGAGGGACACCTGTATTGCCCTTATGTCTAACATGCAGTGCACAAACATCCTTGGTTGCCATCATGTTCCCATTATATGCTCTAAGTTTCACTTTCTCATTCTCATAGTAAACAGGTTTAGTTTTCATTTTTTTGGATAATATATTCAGGTATTACATTGACCTGTGCCCCTGTATCTAATTTAAAAGTTACTATTAGTCCATTGGTGTTGAGGGTGATTGTTCAGTCTTCAGAAGAATGACGTTCTTGCATCGTGCCAATGAAAAATTCTTCCTTTTCTCATTGCACAGAACAGCACCTGTTGTTTCTTTTGTGTTGCATCCTGCTTCTTTCTTCAAACTCTTGCACAGTGATTGAATCTTTTGCACTTGTTGCAGTGTTTACCAAATACAGGGCATTGCATTGGTTTTGTGGCAATCCCTACAGCAGACCACTGTTTTGTCAAGCAAGTCCCTTTGGCTTCTTCTTGCCTGGCTTAATAGTGAGGTTCTCCTTTCTGTGTTGTTTGTGTGTTGCCATAGGTTTTTGAAGTCCTGTAATCCTGTCTAGTTCAGCTTGTTCTGCTTTTTCCTCCAGCATCTGCAGCATTTGTTATATCAGCTGCTTGGCATATTCTAACTGCCTTTTCCAAATTAAGCTCAGGATCCTCTAACAGTTTTTTTTTTCCCCAGAGGCTTGTATGCCTTATACCTAATACTATTTGGTTTCTGATCATGGACTCTTTAAGTCTCCAAAGTTGCATATCTTGCTCAGCAGTCAGGGCTTTGACAAAGTCTTCTATTGTCTCGCATTCTTTGTGCTGTCTCATGTGGCAATTATACCATTGAAAGGTTTCATTTTGTTTGGGTATACAATTTTCATCAAACTTTTTTATTACTGTGCCATAGCTTTTCTGTTCTGCTTCTGACAGTTGTAGGCTATTATAAAGAGACAGATCTTCTGGGCCTGGTATGTTTTAAAAAAAAGCTACCTTGAGTGAATCTTCCTTCTCTGTAGCTCCACTGGTCATCATATATGTGGTGAAGCTCTGATTAAATTTCTTCCAGTTTTCTGCTGCATTGCTGGGCAGCTTTAACTTCTTTGGTATTCTGAGAGATTCTCTTTTTTCTGTCTTTCTATGTACCCCACTCCTGATAGCATGCGTTTTTCTCAAAAGAACAAGGAGTGGCAGTGTTCCTGCCACTTCTGGTAAGGCCTTTCTAGTGGCAGTTATCTTCTGGCTGCCATAATACCATTAGTCCAAAAACTATGGACTGAACACGAATATGGATTTCAGGACTGTGAAGAAGTACCGGCACGGGATGATGGTGGTGGGGAGAAATCAATCAAGCCGGGAGAGATGTTTTAGAAGCAGCTGCTCCCTGCATATAAAAGAGCCATGAGAGAGAGCCACATGGCAGGAGGGAGTGGAAAAAAAGGGGTGGAGTTTCCTCCAGGGTGAACAGGGAGATGATGACAGATACAGGGTGAGCTGGGAGGTCGGTCCAGCGAGAGAGAGAAGGCTGGATGAAGAAAGGAGGTGAGCGTATCTTGAACAAGGGAAGGATTCCCTGGGAAGAGAAGCAGAGAAGCTGCGAGAAGTGGGGACATGAGTGGATCTGCTAAATAAAAAAAAAAAAGACAGTGAGAGAGGAAGGCGATGAAAATGTAAGGAAACTTTATCTTTGATTTTGGATTTTTAGTTTTTGACTATTCCCAGTGAGGGCTTGTGGACCAAACAAGAAAATATAAAAAAAATACTAACCAGAAAGTTAAAGGCAGAAATTTCAAGGCAATCCCTGGCTTGGCTTTGATAGGTAGACGGACTGATCAGAGCATCAATGAAGATAAGAATACTTCAAAGGCATTTCTGAAAAAAAAAATCTTTTTTTTGTCTTGTAATGGTTAAGAGTGTAGCAGCACTCAAAGGACAATAAAGAGAGTTACTTACTTATGACAGAGTGTGGTATGAGTGTCATACAAAATTCCATGCATCGTTAAAGGAGGCAAAGGAAAGGCAGGACCACGGATAAAAGGGGTAAGGGGCTGCCCGTAGCCTACTGTGGTAAATACTACCTCCCAAATAATAACATCTACAATCATCAAGACGTGGCAGGAAAGAGTCGGAAAAGACACAGGAGGTGAAGGCCAAGACTATCAGAGCTACCCCCCCCCCACACAAGGACCAATCAAAACGTACCTCTCCTTCTGTTAACTCCTCTTCAATCTACAGGTGACAAGTACATTTTTCTCTTTTCAAGTGGTCCAATTAATTAACATAATTTTGTTAACCTGAGAGCAATCATTCTAAATTAGGTTGTCTTTTCACTGCTTCTTTCTCAAAGCTAATGAAGGGTGCTTGAAGCCTGGAAGCTAGTCCCTTATGTCTTTCATCTATATAAACTGGTCCCCATAAAAGTTATCTCAACTCACAAATCTTGCCCCCACTGCTAAGGGTGCAGATAAATTTAGTTAGAGTGGTATTTGTATCATGGAGAGATTTTTTATTAGCATCCAGAGAGATTACCAGTTAATTTGATTTAGGTTATTAGTGAAGCATTGTCTAGTAACAGTTTGGGTCCAGCCAGTATAGAAAAGTAGACCATGGTCGGAAAGACTATCCTGCATGATTTCTAAGCTCTCTCATATGTCTCTTTTCACCCATCATTCTCTGCACCCACACCTAATGGCTCATGTTACTAGGTCTGGTTAAAGCATTCAGAGAAAACACTGTGAGGAAAATGGTACTGAGTTTCTTAGAATACAGGGATTTTTGTTTCAAGAATTGTCAATTCCAGCATCTTTGAGCATGAAATTCATTTTGAAAAGACTATCAGTTTTGTTGATTAAAAGAAAGTGTTTTGATTACAGGGGATTTCATAAAATTGCCCTAAGCTATAAACTGAAATTCCCACTTCTCTGCCAAATTATATGAAAGGTAACAATTTGTTTTACACTATAGGAGAGGCTGTTCTGTAGTGCTATAATTAAAGCTCTTTATCAAATATCTGTAGACAAATGCATAATAAAGGCAAGTTGTTGTAGAATAGTGTCTCTTAGTGGTTCAGACCAGCTGCCATGTACCAGTTTGGCTAAATAGTTGTTTTAAACCTAACTGAGCTTTCTCCATTGTCTACTGCAACTCATCTTTCAACACATTCCTTTCTTTAATCTGTAAGCATATCTGGAGACTGTTTTTGGAAACATACTACAGACAACATGTATTCATAGCTATTCCATTCATTAAGTAGTTGAAACTTCAAAGGAGGATTAAAGATTGATCAAAATCAATTGAACATGGACATCTGAAATACAAATCTTAGTTTGCTTTGAACTATAGCTATATAACTATACTATAGGCATACTAGGTTATTTTTATTTAATATAGTGCTAATTAAAGATGATGTCTTGGCAGACTACAAACTAAAAATCTCTGCATAACTTCAGAACAGTGGAATAAAATACTGTAGCTTTTCTAAATGCTGCCAAAATTAACTTTTATCTTGCAAGACAAAAGAGAAGTAAATGGATTTCCATAGCTTCATTAGGACTAACCTCTCTAGTGAGGCTGCCAGAACAGAGGCCAGTGAAACCTAGCGGTTTGGGTTTTTTTTCATAATAGGCACACGCATCCTCTAGGAACTGGACCATCTTCTGGGGCTGTCAGAGAAAGAGGGTTTCATATAAAGATTAACTCTAAAAGAGGTTGATTTTTTTTGGACCCTCAAGTGTCATCATTCCTGATTTATCCTGAAACCTGAAAGCATGCTGTACCTCGTATACCTTAAATGAAATCAGGACAGAGCTTGAATCTTCAACACAGAGATTGTCTTGCTAATAGGTGATTGAGTAATAAAATTAAACCATTTAAGAAAATGAGTTTCAAATAATTTGATATATATAAACCTTCTTTCCTTCACTTTCTCTGCTCTCACTGTTTTGACTCCAGTTAAGTTTACTAGTCAACCCAAATATCTAATGCCAAACATTAATTATGCCTGCAAATCTTAATTAACTAATTAAAATGTCAAAATCTAGTGCCTTTTAAACCATTCTCATTCATTATAAAGGAATAACTTTACCTCCCTTATAGTTCCCCTAAAATGACTCCAGTACCAAGACGAATACCACATACTGATTTTATAGGATTCTTTCAGTGGCAAGTATCTCCATTTTTCCTAACATTCCAAAGTTTCTTGTTAAGCTGTAATAGCCCTTATTTCAGTGCAGTAGATTCCTTGTTTAAAGTATTACCCTTTTATGAAATACATCATTCCTTCTAGTTCAGATATGGATTCCTTGTATCTAAATCTAGCAATAGAATTTAAAAAAATTATAATGTTTCTTCTAACTATATGAGGTGTTCGCTAAATACAAAAAGCAAAGAAATATGCATTGGGAGAAATTAAAGCATAATATTCTTGGCTAGCAAGCTCTAAAAAAAACTTCAAACTGAAATCATTTGATTACTACAGTTTAAATATATAGGATTTCTAAATATCTTTAAGACCACTACATCATCCCACTGGGGATCGACTGGCTAAGCAGCAGTTGTGCAGAAAAGAACCTGTTGTTTACAGTGGACAATAAACTGAATATGAGCCAACAGCATGCCATCATTGTGACAGCTAACAGCATACTGGGCTTCATTAGTAGTTATGTTGCCAGCAGACTGAGGGAAATTTGGTCTCACCAGTGCCCTCTATTCAGAACTGGTGAGATCACATCTGGACAACTGTGTCCAATTTTGGGCCCCCACTACAGAAAGGATAAAATTGGAAACAGTCTAGTGAAGGACAACAAAAATGGTTTCAGGCAAGTGAACCTGACCTATGAGGAGAGGCTGAGGGACCCAGGCCTGGAGAAGAAAAGACTAAGGGAGGATTTAATAACCTTCAGGGGAACTCTGTCACTAGGAAGGAATAGTCAACACTGGGAATAGTCAACAGCTAAAACACTGAAACAGGCTACCCAGAGAGGCTGTGCAATATCCATCTTAGAGGTTTTCGAGACTCAGCTAGACAAAGCCTTGGTTGGTATAAGGTCGGTAGGGATGGTTCTGCTTTGATCATGGGTTGGACTAGATTATCTCCTTAGGTCTTTTCCAACCCTAATTTTCTATAAGTCTATGCTTAGATTTCATAGATTTCATAGACATTAGGGCTGGAAGGCCCTAATGGATCTTTCCTTGGAAGATCATTGAGTCCAGCCCCCTGCTCCAGGGGCAGGAAGTCAGCAGGGATCATAGGATCCCAGCAAGATAAACATACAGATGTCTTTTAAAGGCATTCAGAGTCAGTGCTTGAACCACCTCCAACGACAATCTATTCCAAACCTTGGGGGCTTGGACAGTAAAGAAGTTCTTCCTTATGTCAAGCCTGAAATGGTCATGGAGGAGTTTGTGACCATTCGACCTTGTCATCCCTTGGGGCACTCTAGTGAACAGATGTTCCCCCAAATCCTGGTAAGCACCCCTAATAAACTTATAGGTGTCCACCAGATCACCCCTGATCCTGCGCTTTTCCAGGCTGAAGAGTCCCATGGCTCTCAGCCTCTCTTCATAAGGTCTGCTTTCCTGACCTCTGATCATGCATGTGGCTCTCCTCTGCACTCTCTCAAGATTCTCCACATCCTTCTTGAATTGTGAAGCCCAAAACTGGAAGCAGTACTCCAGCTGCAGCTTTACCAAGACCGAGTACAATGGGAGAATGAGGTTCCGGGATTTGCTTGAGAAGCACCTGTGGATGCAAGCAAGAATTTTGCTTGCTTTACTAGCAGCAGTATCACATTGAAGGCTCATGTTAATCTTGTTGTCATTCATGACCCCCAAGTCCCTATCATCCATAGTGCTAGCCAGCGTAGCACTGCTGAGCCTATAAGGATGTTGCAGGTTTTCCTTCCCAAGGTGGAGAACCTTGCATTTTTCAGAGTTAAACACCATCAAGTACTCATCCACTGATTTTCTCAGCCTGCCAAGGTCAGCCTGGATCACCCTCCTGTCCTCAGATGTGGATGCTTTACCCCAGAGTTTGGTGTTGTCGGTGAACTTAGCCAGTCCACTTCTGATACCAATGTCCACATCATTAATGAAGATGTTAAATAGTATAGGTGGAAAGACAGAGCCTTGGGAGACCCCAACAGGGCACCACAACGATTGACTTCCATCAACCACCACCCTCTGGCTCCTACCATGGAACCAATTCCATAGCCAGTGGATCGTGGTGTGGCCAAGGCTACAGTTAGCCAGTTTTACTAACAGGTGACTATGGGAAACCAGATCAAAGGCTTTTTAAAAGTCAAGATATACGAAATCAATCTCTTCTCCTTTGTCCAAGTGATAGGTCACCTGGTCATGCAAGGAAATAAGATTGGTCAAGCAAGACCTACACACAACAAACCCATGCTAGTTATCCCTCAGGATGTTGCCATTGACCAGTCTGTTAAGAATGGTCTCTTTGATAATGTTTTCTAAGACCTTCCCTGGGTCAGGCTGATGGGCCTATAGTTTGCCAGATCCACTTTTCAACTTTTCTTGAAGATAGGCACCACATTGGCCTTCTTCCAATCTTCGGGCACTTCACCAGAGTGCCAGGAGTTCTCAAAGATCCATGCCAGGGGCCGGGCTATGATGCTTACCAGCTCCTTGAGTACGCTGGGCTGTAAGCTGTCAAGGCCGGCTAACTTGAAGGTGTCCAGCCTCTCAAGGTGTTCCTTCATGAGGTCAGCATTGATGGAGGGTCAGGAATCTCCCTCACCTGTGCCTCCCTTTCCCATAATGGGCAGGGGCATTCCATGGGACTGGTGAAAGACCGACACAAAGTACCCATTTAGCAAGTTGGCTTTTTTCTGGGTGTTGGTTGTCAGCTGCCCCATCTGGTTTAGCAGGGGTCCAATGTTGCCCTTGCTTTTCCTCCAGCTCCCTATATATTTAAAGTAGGACGTTTTATTGTCCTTGATACTTGTAGCTAGCTGGAGTTCCGTCGCAGACTTGACTTTCCTGGTTCACTCCCTGCAGGTCCAGACCAGTGCAGAGTATCCCTCCTTGGAGGTGGATCCCATCCTCCATCCTTTGTAGGTCTTTCTTTTTAGATGCAGGAGATCGGCTAGTTCCCTAGAGAGCCAAGGGGGCTGCTGTTCCCTTTTGCTGCCTTTTCTCCGAGATGGGATAGACTTTGCTTGCGCATCCAGGATCATTCCTTTGAGGAGGAACCGCTCATTCTGGACTCCCCTCTCCTTTGGGTTGTGGCCCTTTAAGGACTCCCTGACAAGCCTCCTGAGCTTGTCAAAGTCAGCTTTGATGAATTTGAGGACTTCTGTATTGCTGACTGACTTGCCAGCTTTACGGTGGATATTGAAGGTGATCAGGTCTAGGGCACTGTCACCCAGCTTCCCTTTAATCAATAGGTTGCTGATTAAGTTTTTCCCCATTGCCAGAACCAGGTCAAGCAGTGCTTTACCACTCATTGGCCCATTGACTTCTTGCATCAGAAAAAGCTCATCCATGCACCAGAGAAAGCTTTGCGACTGCTCGGATTTGGCTGAGCGCTCTTCCCACAAGATGTCTGGGTAGTTGAAGTCTCCCATGACAACCATGCCCCGGGAGCATGCAGCCTATGCCAATTCCCTGGCAAACTCCTGGTCAAGCTCTTGATCCTGGGTTGGACGTCATTAGTAGACTCCCACCATTGTGTCTCATGTGCTGTGTTCCCCATGGACTTTAACCCAGAGGATTTCTAGTCATCCACCCTGGGCACCAATGTTGGCTTGCAGGGATGCGTAGCTCTCCTTGACATAGAGAGCTACACCCCTGCTCCTTTTGTCCACTTGATCCCTCCTGTACAGGGTATAGTCATATATACCTGTGGTCCAGTCATGGGTGGAGTCCCACCTGGTCTCCGTTATCCCTATGACATCATAGTTTTTTTGTGTTAAGCAGGAGAACAAATTCCTCCTGTTTATTCCCCAAGCTCCTGGCATTTCTGTACAGGCAGGCAAGTGTCCCTTTGGGGACTCTTGCCTTGCCCACAGCTCAGTCCAGGGCTGGGGCAGAGTTGGGCTCTAAGTGCCTTGGCCTGCTGGCTTTGCAAGGGTTACTCAGTGGGCCAGCAGTGGCGGTAGTCCCCCCATCCCCCAGCAGGCTTAGTTTAAAGCCTGGTGGAGCAGGTCAGCCAGTCTGCCTGAGAAGAGCCTCCTCCCCAGTGGAGAAAGGTGGAGGCCGTCCCTTCCCAGCAGCTTGCTGCCTCTCTCACCAAAGAGCGGACTGTGGTCACGGAAGTCAAAGCCTTCCCGTTGAGACCAGTGCCACAGTCATTGGTTCACTACCACAGTCCTCCTCTCCCTCCTCAGCCCATGGCCTGAGACTGGGAGGATCAAAGAAAACACCACCTGCACTCTTAAACCCTTTAGCTCTGCTCCCAAATCAATGTAGTGCTTCATGACCCAGATTGGAGCACTCTGAGCCATGTCATTTGTGCCCACATAACTAAGGAGCATAGGGTAGTGGTCAGTGGGCTGGATGAGTTCAGAGATCTTCTCCAGAATGTTTTGGATATGGGCTCCCAGGAAGCAGCAAAGTTCCTGGGCTAAGGGGTTGGGGCAGCATATTGCTCCCTCAGTCTCCCCTCAGGATGGAGTCTCCCATGACAAACACTTTGCATTTTGTCTTAGGAAGAATGTTGTCATTAGCTACACTAGAGCCTGTGTTGCCTTCAGGAGCTGGCAGCTTGGCAGGCTCTGCTGGGGCTGCCAGAGGATCATACCTGTTTTAAAACTCCAGCAGGGCGGGGACCTTGGTGTGGTGGGCCTTGGGGCCCTTGACCACCTTGGTTCATCCCCTAGGCTGGACAGCAAGCAAAGTCCTTGAGTCCTCCCTTGTCCTGGAGGGTGACTATGGTCTACCCTCCACCTCCTGGGGGAGAAGCACCAGGTAGTAGGAGTCTATCTCTTGCTCACCATCCCTGATGGCACACTGTCTCTGGATTGTATCCTGGAGCTCCTCCAGCTGGCGTGCCAGAGACCCCAAAAGGGAGCAGACCTCACAATTGGAGGTGGCCATGCTCCCGGACCCCAGAGCTTGAAAAAGTGGCAGGCAGCCCCTGCAGCTGAAAGCCAGGGTCTCTGTCTGCATGGAGTCTGGAACCATGGGATCCATCTGGGTAGAGGCCTCTGAGGTGCCAGAGGGCGAGGCGCAGACCCCAAGGGGACCCTCAGGTTGCAGCGTGTGCCCATCCATGTCATGTGGCTGGTAGGCTGGCTGCGGCTGGGACTGCCTACCCTAAGGGGCTCACAGGCAGGGCCTCGGGCCCTCCTGTGCACCCTCCTGTGTGAACTCCCACGCTAACTCACACACCGGGCCCAGAAGCACTCCTGTTTGTGTGTCCTGTTCATGAGGCTGCAGTCGCACAGCTCCCTGGGGGCTGGGCAAAGTAGGAGCCGGGGAGGGTGACCCTCCCTGCCTCCACTCAGCCTGCTTCCAGCTGGCTACATCCCTTCTACCACAGGCCCCTGTTTACCTGTGGGCAGGCCGGGGGCTTGTTGGAGGTCCTGGGGTCTCTTTCTGGGGGTTCCTGGGCTCATGGGGGCACAGCAGCAGCATGTCTTGCATGGAAGCCAGGTCCCGAGTGTGGCTTTTACTGTTGCTGGGCCCTTTTTAAACTGTGCACATGTACAAAAGGGCCAGCCGGTGCCGCACTGTTCTTGGGGGGGCTAAAGGGGGTCCCTCCCCCCACCAAAGGACAGGATAGGTGAGTTCCCCCCCAACCTGGCTCTCACACCGGCAGCCCAGTTGTGCAGCTCCCTGTGGGGATGGGCCAAGTTGGAGCCGGCGGGCTGTGACCCTCCCTGCCTCCACTCAGCCTGCTCCCAGCTGGCTATGTCCCTCCTACCATGAGTGCTAAGAGATTAACAATTTGAAGGTTACTGAACACAGTACATGTACACAGCATATATTTTTTCTTATTTTTCAGTTGTTTTATTTAAATGCAACACATCAGAAACACACACATATATATAAACTATACATGTCAAACTGAACTCTGTATATGTCACAAATGATAAGAAATGGTGGGGGTGGAGGGAGGAAGAAAAAAGTAGGAGAAAAGAGGGAGAGACAGAAGAAGAAAAGAGAAGTGCGTAAGTAGTAATAATTTAGTTACCAAAATATTCTAAGAACTCTTTCCAAATTGCACCTAACTTTTCAAAGCAGTTAAGCCTGCTAAACATGACTTTCTCTATAGATGACAGTGGTGCCAACTCATTTTACTAGATTTCAACATTTGGAGATATCCTACTTTTCCTGGAAACCTTTTGAGAGATACCCAAAAGCACATATATTTGCCAAAGGTATCATTGATACTATTATTTGTGTTCCAAAACATGTTAACTGTAGTTGTAATTCTTTCAGAAAAGAACTAATATTATGGCATGGCCAAAACATGTGACCAAGCATTGCCTGCAGTGCACCACATCTCCAGCTTATATCTACTGGCAGTATATACATATGGGGTTTTTTTTAAGTTTAGCGTGAGTCCAGTGCAAATGTTGTATAGGACCACATCTAAGATGAATTTTTGATGTTTGAATATTGTGAATTGCTGATTTCAAATAGGAGTCTATCTTCTGGAGATAAAGGTCTTCATTCCATTTCAGTCTTAAAAAAATCTGGTTATATGATATTATCTACTGATAGAGTAATGGCATAGAATGGGGAGGAGAAGCAGATTTTGAGATAAAAAATGATGTATCTGGAGTATTTACTATACTTAACACCTCTGGTCCAAACTGATTTTTTTCACAGGCAGAAACTCTGTCCTCTACCATTCATAATTCATTTCTAAATTTTATTAATTGTATTTTTTTGTAACGATTGATATATCTCTAGCCATGGCCTTCACTAGAGAACCCAAATCTTCAGTCTTCCCCTCAGATCTTACATTGGAGGCCTCCATCTTGGAAGCCAAGGTGCTCCTTAATCTTCATGTTTTTTTCCCATCCCCTGATAATGGAGGAGAGCCAGAGTATTTCTCAGCCATAGAGAGGGACCTATAATAGTCCCAAGTATAATTTCTAAAAGGGTTTGAAGAATGTTACAAAGAAAAGTAGAGAAAATGTTGCAAAACAGCAGGAAACTGTTAGACTTGCATCTATTTCAGTGCAAAGAGCCCTCTGGCTTCCCCAGAAGTTGTTTTTGTTAGTAGCAGTACATGTTCTATTATTAAGGTACTGTTGGAAAATTTGCCTTGTTCAATTATTTTTAACACACAGATTTACTGCCTATTATGGGGGCAGGGGGAATTGAGGGGTTGTCTTTTAATATTTTTTTTTTTTTTTGAAAACCCAGTGCCCCCTGCAAATTCCTAAAGAATTTAGCTTCATATTGCTTTCTGCAAGTAGCGATGGGTAGGTAAGTATCACCCTTAGAAAGAAAGAAAGGACATTTGTACACCTCTGTAAAATCGTGTCAGGTCAAATTCACATTAATGGATCAGAGATAAAAGGAATTTATAACTGTGATGTTGTGCTGTAATGGGCCAACAGCATACACTTGCTATGGACAATTTTCTTATTTGTCTTGTCTTGAGGTAGGTCTCATGATACAGTTCATCAATCATAATTATCTTATATTGAACTATCCTTTATATCTAGGAAGGCAGGTGGTAATCAGGGCAATACATTTCAACAGGGGACATGGGTTCCATGAATGGTTCTGAAAATGGCCAGCTTTGCAATATTGGACTAACCATTACATTTATCTCAGCTGCAACAGCTATGGACTGGAAATCATATATTTTCTTGGACCAAAGCATTACAGTTTTACTCCTCTGAGGATGGTGTTATTGCCCCATAAAATGTTGACTTTTTCATGAAAAACTGAATTTTTTTCAGCCAAAATATTTTGGCAGGACATTGACTATCTCAGCCTGGAAATATTTCCACAATATCCCACAACAGTTCTAGTTCAGTGTTTCATTCCCCCATTCAACTCTATGTCCTGGACTCCCTGGACACAGTACTTATGGCATGGTTTTTCACAGACTGCTTTCTTGCTGAGCCACTGTGACATATCACAGAAAGCATCATGTGGAATTTCCTAATAGAAGTTTTAGTTTTCATCATATTTTATATTATAACGTCAATATTTTTGCTTTCTTGTGAAAAAGAAACACAGAACTTTGCAAAGAAAGCATACATTTTTCATTAAAAAAAAAAAAGTAAAAACTAGGAAACTGAGTTGTTCCAGCAAAAACCATGATGCCAGGAAATTTCTACCATTCGTTATTTCCCATTCCAAGGATAACAAACCCAAACGTGTCAAGCTGGGTGCACATATAATTGATTCCCTTCCTTTGCCAATATTATTTTTCCTAATTTCACAAGGCAAATTGTGAAGGTACTGTGCAGGAATGGCCACACATGGACAGCTGCACAGGGACCCAGAGGGCTGGCACAGGATGCACCACCATGTCCTCCCAATTGAGGACCAGTCCTGACCACATGCACATGTCTTAGCCTTCCACCAGGACCCCAACTGAAGCCAGGAGGAGGTTGGAGGACCACTCGGGGCATGAGGAGGTCCAGAGGCAGTTTGTGCATGGCAGGCACTTGAACACCCATATTTATGATGACCTTTAGGGTGGGATGTGCAAGTGAAGGCACTCCTGGACTGCACAGCAGTGCCGCATAAATATCAAGACATTACGGACAAATTGGGTAGCCATAACCGACCACAATTGTTAGTCCTGTTGTGCCCAAAAGACCATGCCCTTTATGTGAGAGCTAACCAACATTTTGGTGCCCTGGGACCCAGGCAGCAACCCTGCAGTGTTCACCAGCAGAGGTGGCCTGGCTGAGCCCCTGCCACATCCTGTCCCCTTTGGTGGTGACAACCTCCCTGGAGGAGGGGCCCTTGGGTGTTCAGTACCATGCCCTGCCCACCTTCCTGGCTACTGAACCAACTTTCAGATCAAAGATCCTGTCCAGTGGTTTCCTTGCCAGCTTCACACCCCCAGATCCCACCATGAGGAGAAGCTGGCTATGACAATTCCAACTGACACTAGTGCCAGCCCCTCCCTGGGGAAGCCCCTGGCCGGGTGCCAGCCCACCGGACACTGCAAGCCAAGGACACTGGGCACATCTGGATGCCATCACTGAGAGGGAGGCACATACCTAGCCACCACCCTTTCCAGCCCCGGACATGTGATAAGTCCTGCACTGGGAGGGAGGACCCTCCCTGTTACTGCCCTGCCCCCACCCCTGCCTCCACCCTGCCCTGGCCCACCTGCACTCCCTGTGGCCCCAGGTTCCTTTTCCCTCAGCACATACAGAGCTAAGACACAGTTTAGAACTTTACTAAGCAGCCTATGCCCCTGCAGATGGGTGGGCATGGTCCTCTCACACCCGGAGGAAGGCATGAATGCTGGCAGCGATGCCCTCCTCAGCAGTAGGGGACAGGGACATGCAGTGCTGTGACAGGTAGCCCTCCATGTGATTGGCAGAGGCTGCAGGGTAGCCCTGACTTTCCCCCTATGACATCATAGCCATGGTCCTGAACCAAGAGTGCAGGTGTGCCTGGGACACAAGAAGGTTCAG
>NW_005841960.1:2086987-2125147 GCF_000455745.1 Alligator sinensis | reverse complement strand
GGGCATAGTGGGTTTTGCACCCCCCGATATGCAAAAATAGTTCATTGCTCATTACCTGAGGAGCGTGTAGCAGGAGCATACTTGGGGCACAACAATGGCTGGGGGTAGCCCCGGGGCTTCTCCTGGGGCTTCTCCCTGGAGAGGCTTTCAGCAGGGAAGGTGGGTGTGCAGCTACACCCTCACTCCAGTTATCTGGGAGCCCCTTGTACCCTGACCATGGGCTTGGCAGCAGTGCAGCAGAATGGTTGGCCTATAGGGAGAGAGGCAGAGGAGTGGGCTCTGGAGCTGCAGCAGCAGGTACTGCAAGCAGCCTGACCTGTCCTGCCCTGAGAAGGGGGCAGGGGAGGAAGGCTTCCTGTGGCCAGCTTCCAGCAGGCCACCAGCCCCAGGGGAACAAGGGGAGGATGGGGGCTTGGGGTGGCAGCCTCCTGGGCCTGGTCCTGCCAAGCCGGCTTACCATGGTACCTAGGCACCCATGCATGGCCAATCCCTGATCTGAGGCTGGACAGCACACAGCTCCTGGTGCAGGGCATCTTATCTCTGAAATGTTGCAAACCTTCACAAAAGGCATCTGTCTCTTGTCTCTGCAGGGGAAACATCTGGACATGGGGGAGAGACCACTAGCCCCAGCAGGGATTTGGGCTCTGGGTCACTGCCACCCAGCACTGGAGCCATATGGATGCTGGCTACGCCAGTGAACACATAAGACCAGACTGTCCTGCTACAGTGGCTGTTGGCAGTGGCAGAGGAGTGGGAGGTGCGGGAGCAGGCATAGGAGATATAGGAGCAGGTCTGGCAGGCAGAGGACATCCCCTGGGAGACCACCCAGGAGGAGGCATGGGACCGTGCCCAGAAGGAGCACTGTGTATGGTTGGAGGCCAAGGAGCAGGAGCTCATTGAGGTCCTCCAGCAGCAGGTGGGCCTCCATGGATATGAAGTGGAGTCCATGGATGCTGACTGCCAGACCCTGGACACCCTTCTGGGTCTGGTGGTTGTATTCATGCTCCACACTGTCCACTGCCCCACAGTACACCCCCACCTGGCCCTGGGAGGATATTCTCTGGTGCCTCCTGCCTGCTAGAGCTCCTGGCCTGGCCCCTGCTCTGGGAACCCCACTACTCAGCTCTCCTGCCTGGACACTGCCCTGCTGCTCATCCCAGCTCAGTCAGGGAAGTCAGCAGAGGGGACAGTACCCAAGGGTGGCCCTGCTGGTCCCTGGAAGAGGGAAAACCACCTGCACTGGGGGACCAGCAGCTGCCATCACCCTGAGGAGAGCCGTCCACCTGCTACACATGCCATGGTGTGTGTACCTGTGGGGAAAAAACCCGAGGCTAGGGTGCTGGGCACCTCTCCCCAGGCTCTGTCCCCTAGGCACCCTCACCCCATAGCCTCCCACTCAGGGACTCATATAGATACTGAGACTGTTGTAAATTGTTTCCACATTGGAAAGTAGTTTTTTTATGGTTGGTGGCTGGGGAGGGTGGCAGAGGTGCTCTTTTGATTGGGGTGGGGGATGGAGAACAGGGTTCATTGAGAGGGGAGGAGGGGGAGGGTTCTGTGTATTGGGGAGAGTTCAGGAGGAGGTGGGTTGGGCAGGTCCTCCTATACCTGGTGCCCTGGCCCCTGCTGGTGGGTGTGCAGCTGTCCTGGGGCTTGGTCTTGGTGGGACCTACTAGGGCCAGCACCATGGTTATCAAAAGCACAGGGCACTAGTTATCACTGGCAGGGGAATCAATGGCATGGGTCAGCAGGACAGGCAAGGAGGGCCTCTGCACTGGGTATACAGCTCCTGGGTTGGAAAGGGGCTAGCCAGGAATCAGAGGGTGGGGCTGCGTGTCTAACATGGCTGCCTCGTGCTGGTAGCTGGCTCTGGCTTCAACATGGCTGCCAAGTGTTAAGAGCCATGTGGCTGGAGGCTAGAACTCCCCTCAATGGCCACAGAGGCACATGGAAAGATTGGAGGGACTTGGCTCTAGATTTAGTGCCAAGTCTCTGCTTGTGCAGACACCTGCCAAAATCACTTACCACCTATAAATTTAATGCTCAGTAAGTCTGGCTATGCTTAAATACATGTGTAGATGCACCCATAGAATTAGATCATATGACTCCAATATACTGCAGTTGTACAAGGTAGATATAACTTTGTAATTTAAAGTGCCTAGTGAAAAGCTGACTGAAGTCAAATAAGGTCTTTCCATTAACTTGAACATGTTTAGATCAGGTGTTTCCATGCCTGTTCATAAGTAATTTCAAAGCAAGGCTGTTTTAGGGATTTAATTAATATTTATACCACCCTTGTTCATATTTTGCCATATTTGTCCTATAAAAATACTTCGTGTACAAGCCAAACCATAGTAAATTAAAGATAAAACCCATATAATTTAATAATGCATAATGAAGAAATTGACTTTGACCAGTTTGCTCATCTGAACCTTTGCTGCCTTAGTAGCCATGCATTATTTTTCCACTGTTTACATTAAATAAAATAATACTTATCAGTATGTTTGAGAGGAATACTGATTTAAGCTGTGCTAAAATTTTTATGTTCTCTCAAGCATAGAGAAATAGAAAATATATTCTTTCAAAGAGAGAAAAATCTCCAGGGATTTAGAGAGCAAGCTGCATGCATTTAACAAAGCCCCTGATCAGCTGAGAATTTACTCTCCCACCTCCAAAACTCAAACTGCCTGATCTTCAACACATTTGTGTCAGTTTAGAACTGGTGTAATTCCATTCACTTCAGTGAAAATTCATATGGATGTGAATGAAAAGAGAATCAGATCCATGGAGCCTCCTCCATGTTTACCTCATGTAATGTCTTCTTAACTAGTTCAATCAGTGTAGTTTTAGTGTATGAGTAAAGTGCTACCAAATTTTGCACTGTATCTCTGAACAAGTTAAGAGTATATTAATATTGTATGGATTTTATCTTTGTTGGTGCAGAAGAGACAAAAAAGTATAACATCATTCATATTAATTGCACTGCATATAGCAGCTCTAAAAAAAATTGAGTTACCCAAACAAAATACCATATTTGCTTGAATCTAAGCCAAGATTTCCCCACTCCACCCAAAAGTGAGAAAAAGCTCCTCATCTTAGATTCACATAAGAAAGTGAAAGGTGGGGCCAAAAGCTGCTGCAGCTCTGACTCTGCCTCACAGCCAAAGTCTGACACACAGTAGAGTCAGATACCCTTCTCTGCTTGCCCCCCAGCAGCTTCTGCACCCCCCACACCCACCACCAGCCTCTTCCCCCCATCCCTAACAGGTGCAGCTCAGCTCCAGCTCTGACTGGATTCCCTCCCAGGCACAGAGCACAGGGACAATCCATCCCCTGCTGTGGGCTCTGGGACCCCTGGACCTAATCTGTGTCTTGGGGCCTGACCCCTGGCAGGGCCCAAGGTGGTCATATGACCCTCAGGCACTAATGGGAACTCTGAACTACCCCTCAGTCCCTTCCACAAATGACTGGTATAAACTATAAAAAAGGGATATGCTTATCTGACTACCTATCTGTACAACAACGCTTCCCCTTATCCTGGGTCAAATTCCTCAGCAAGGTAGTAGCATTCTGTTTGCCTTCCCCAAGGTAGCGCCAGTGCTAGCTAGAAGTTCTCCTAACCCCTCCTGATCTGGAACTCTTTCTGTTAAAGCTGCCATAGTGGGACTGCCTCCATTGGCTCAGGCCCTGGGTTTATACGGGTGGAAGCCATACCCCATTTGGTCATGTGGCTCCCTGAGCTGCCACAGGTATTTTCTGAGTAGGCTTGTTGACTTGCCTCCAGTGCAGCTTACTGCTGTTGGTTTTGCTGCTATAGCAGGGCCTGTGCTTCCTAAGCAGTGTTCTGCCCTGCTGGATTATCACAGAGTAAGCAGCTTTGTGATAGGCATTCCTAGCCTCAGCTACTTCCCCTACCTAGCAATTTTCCTTGTAGCTAGGTCCACCTACTACTCTTTTCTTCTTGAGTAACAAGAGCCTTCTGGCTGTCTGTTACATTGAGGAATGATGTCAAGACTATAAAGCTTAATTTCTAAATGTCTGGTCTCCAGTTAGTGAGGGCATTTTCTACCTGCTTTAGAAAATGCATCTATGTTTTATACCTGCAATTTTATTTTTGGTTGTTTCTTTGTAGTAGCACTGGGTTTGGTTTGGTTTTTTAAAGCAATGAAAAACATTCCATGAATTTCAAATTATTTTCAAATTAAAATAATTGAAAAGACTTTTTGCATTACTTGCCAGCTCATTGACTTTATGAACAACTTATAACTACTTGCAGATACAGATTTTTTTTTTCCTACATTCTTTAATGGACACAGATATTTTTTTCTACATTCTTTAATGGACCCAGCTCTCCAATATCCATGCTAGAAGCTACTCAAGTACCCGCACTGACCTGGGAATCCACATGGCTCAGTAGTTCTCAACTAGGGCTCTGTGGCCCCCTGGGGGGTGGAGATGTGAGAAGGATTCAGGGGACCTGAGGGATGAGGAGGTGGGAGAGTGGCACTTGGGCACTGGTTACTTCCAGTTCAGGGGATCAGGCTGGGCACTCTTCATGCTGGCCTTCTGCTGGCTGAGCCCAGTGCTGCACAAGCTGCAGAGGCAAGCAGAATGCTATATGGTACTGTCAATGCAGCAGCCCAGTGAGCTCTTCAAGTGCACCTTTTCATGGGGCTCTGCCTGCCCTGGCACCATGCTCTACCCCTGCCTGCAGGCCATCTGTGTCCTGCTGCTCCCACAGCTCCCCACAAGTAAGTCTATGGAAGAGGCAGAGGTGATGTGGGGGAGTGCCCTCCCCCCAAGATATCTGCACCCACAGTGGGGAAAAGGGCTGCAGCCTGGCCAGACTGGCACAGGAGAAAGCCACCTCCATGGCCCAATGGGTGGGACCCAGTGTGGGAAGGCAGAGTGGGGCAATGAAACACATTGCTGGGATCCCTTTACCAACTGTTCCACCGGCAGTGCAACAAGTAACATATGGGGGGGGGCATGCTGCCCTCACTTCCTCCCCCACACTGGAGGAGAGGTGGGGTGGGAGGCACTGTGGCCAGCCTGACAAGAGTGGCAAAAGCTGGGTCATGCCCCCCCCCCACCCCACACCCTTTTGCCCCCCACACAGGGGATTTAGAGGGTTCAGTAGGTTGGGAGTAAGGATCCCCAACATGGCCAGGAGGCTGTGGGTCAGAAGTGAGGGGTGCCTTGAGTTCAGAAAGGCTGAGAACCACTGACATGGTATTACTCCTTGATGAATGTCTCATCAGGAGCCAAATTCCATCAACACTAAAAGTCTTGACCTCTCTCAGGCTGCTTCCCCTCTTTTATACCACTCCCACAGGCCTGGCATTGGCTGCAAGCATACCAGGGTGGGGACAACCCAGCCCAGCAATGCTTTAACTCCTTCCTCTCCATGGGGCTAGCCAGTCCATGCTCCCAGCCCCTCTCACTAGGGGCTACCCAGTCCATCACCATTCTTTCAGCTAACCTATTCATTATTTTAGTTATTACTTTGATTCCATTTTAATGTCAGCTTTGCTATATGATTGTGGGTGCAAATTAGGAAATCAGATGTCTAAGATTTGAAAATTGGGTCATGTAACAGATTATTAATCCAATTGAGTGATGGTCCATTGGTGAAAAAGAAGCAAGTGGATCAGCTAGGTATTTCTGTAGGGCATATGTGGAAGGAGAGTTAGAATGATGGAAGCAACCTGGTCTTTATAAAAGTGAGAAAGAGAGGAATCGGAAGTCTTTGGGGAAGTGATGGAGCAGTGGAAAAAGGAGAAAGGCGGGGTCAAAGAAACTGAAAACATTACACTGAGGGCAAGTATTGCACAGTGCACTTTGTAAGATAAAAGCAGATTTTACACAGTAATTTAAATAATGGTTTCATATACATGCCATAAGTGACTCCCCCAAATTAATACTAAAAACAGCATGGCCAGTGTGGCTTTGTAAACCCACCTAATTGAAAAGTCAAACAGGACTGTCACAACTTTCTGCATAGAAATGTTCAGTTTGATCTGCATTCTTTGGTCTCTGTCTTTAAGCAGGTTTTAAGTCCATCCATTGATACCTGATAATATTCTTACTGACTTATCAATTAAAATCATATTTTATGGATGTCATAGGGAGAAAAATTATTTCACTATGATACAGTTTAGCCTTTTTTAAAAAAAAAGATAAATTGAATGGAGGAAAGTGAAGTGTCTTCATTTGAGAATATTGTGAGTAGTATAAGAAAGTAAAGCAAAAATGTATTTAACTTCCCCTAGAAACTGACAAGGAGGGGATATAATTATAATATAATAATATGATTATTATATTATAATTATATATAAAATAAAATAAAATTATATATATAATTATATATAAGACTTAAATTAATAATGTAATTATTATAATATAATGTAATTATATATTATAAATAATATAATACATCATTATATTAAAAAGTACAAGAACAGGGCTGACCATGCCATTTATTTTGTCCAGAACATGCAGAAAAGCCACAGAATACCAACATTTTCCAGGATTGTGGGCAGAGGCACTGCACCATTACAATCTTTTCCTTGAAACATTATAGAACCCCTGTGAAAGCATCTTATATTTCCAGCATACTTGCTGGGCAGGGCACTGATGGGGGAGCTGTGGGAGTGAGGGGTGGGTCAGGGGGCTCATAGCAGAGCCCCCCATGCAGGGCGGGGCAGTGGGGGGCAGCAGGGATTGTTCCATTACCCAGCAGCACCCAGTGAATGTGGCATATTTTAAAGCACTGGGAGCTGGGATGGGCGGGGCAGCCATGGTGGGTGGGGGCTAGGGGAGCAGGCGGGGGTTGGGAGGGCTGGCAGGGGTCCCTCCATGGTCCCCCTCCCCCAGCCCTCCCACCCCCTCCCCTACTTACCATCTCTGAGTCCAGCTGCAGCTCCCTGCTGCAGCCACCAAGGACTGTCCGAATCATCAAAGCTCTCCAAATCTTTTCTGAATATTCGGAGAGCTTTGAATCAATTCAGACCTTTTAATTGGTTCCCTAATTCAATTCAGATTGGGAGATTCAGCCACCGAATTGGGCCGAATCTCCTCCAAATCAAATCACCACCTGAAGCTTCACACAGCCCTAATTGGCATTATTTTGATGTAAATAACTTTTAAAAAAATCTTTCTCATTACTGCCTGTTATGCAGGTGCATGACCACTAATTACATCTGCATGGTTAAATAGTTTTGTGGCATCCTTTTGGCAATCATTAAAGCATATTACATTATGCCAGCACATAGTTTGTGACACTGACAAGATGTTAACCTATCATAAATGTTTGCAACTTCAAAACAGCCTCTAGCACTGATCTGAGCATGCAGGCAATAGCATCTTCAAATTTAATACTAATTAGAAAGCTCTTATTATGTATGCTTATTGTTCTAATTATAGTGCTTATTTTTTTCTTCTGCTTCATATGACCCTATTCTGTGACATTTAGAGTATGTCTACAAAATGTCCCTGGCATTCTTGGCAGGGACTGTGGTAGTGGAGTAGCTGCTCTGCCACCTGCTCTACCTGTATGTTTCAGCTCATACCCACTAAATTCAGGTATGGGGTAAACCCCATTTCCCATTTCAGGGAACCCCCCAGAAAGTTATTTCATTGCCATATCTATAAAAATGGAAGGGAATCAACACAGTGTCTAGACGAATACACCTCCCTGGGAATTCAAGATACATGGTGTAAACAAACTTAGTTGAGTTGAGTAGCACATTACACTAGTAGCACAACACTAGCTGTTGCATTGACTCTACTGGGAATGGCACTGAGAGCCAGTAAAGGGATCAAAATCTGGTGTAAGATGACAGGATCCAAACTGGAAGTTGAAAGAAGTCAATTAAGGACCCAAGACCAGGATAAGAAGCATACATCTGGGGATGGGTTAGCAAAGACTGAGGCCATTAGGAAGACAGACACTTCTGACTACAAATTGGTGCATTACTGGAAAATCCAGCAAGCAACCAGTTTTTGAGAGTCCTTTTAGAGATAAAATATGAAACATAGATAAGTATAATAAGTATATAACCAAGAAAAACACATTTGTCTTCACACTAGATTGAAAGCTATTATCGTGGTCCAGTTTCTGATACCATTAATCATACAGAGTGAGCTACATGCTGTAATAGTGGACTCCTATGCAGTATATGGAGTGGACAGAAGCTCAGTTAAGCTCCATGGGTAAGTCAGGCCCACAAGACTGCCACGCAGAGAGCAATAGTAGCCACTCTTCTCCCCAACTGTGTTGATGGTAACAATTTTAAGAACAAGATGTGGGAAGTGAGATCACTAGCCACCAGGTAGTGGGGAGACGAAAGCTGAGTTTCTCTTCTCAAGAGGGCAGTAGAATGCTCAAGGGCCCCAGCCCCTGGACAATTACAATACTCTTTCAATAGCTCCACTGATTATTATTTTTTTTGTGCAACCACATCCAGTGTCAAAGTTAGTAAAAGTATCAAAAACTGGATCTATGATTCAATGGCTCTATGTAATTGATACTATGTAACTTATTCCAAGCTAAATAGTCTGCTAGACAGGGGTAGATCAGAATGGGCTTATTTAGAAGTTTATAATATAACAGGAAAACTGGTAAGGTTAATAATGGAAATGTCGATTGGTATTTTTATAAAATAATTAGAAAATTTAAAGACAGGTCATATTGTGCTGGGAGGTTGAAGCACCTTCTGTTCACCAAATGTCTTTTAATTATCTCTTATTGGGAGGGACTAAACATAGAATTGAGAGGGTAATATGATTGAAGATCTAATCAAATTCCTTTTAGACAATTCACTAGATTTCTCTGAGTTTCACTAGCCCATGAACTCTAAATTTTGCTAGGTCTCCATAGGCTGCAATACCATGTTTTCTGTCTAGGCCATTTTAGCATTATCTCCATTGAACACATGTTCTTGTCATGCCTTCACAGAAATAGAAACTTGCAGGATAGGCCCCAGGACCAGTGTTGATTCCTAATATAATCCACCAGTCTAAGTACATCCTCTCCCACCTCTCCAGTCATATATGTCTTCTGGGGTCTCTGTCCCTGAACTGCAGTATGATTCAACATAATAAAAATGCTTTTAATAATAAGCAGAATAAAGCAATATTAATTCTGTTAGTATCAGTGCTCCCTTTCACAGTGAAAATGTCACTAGCATGACCGAATAAATATAATTAACTGTGTTAGCCTGAAATCAGGCGGAAGACAGGGTAAGCTTACACGTGAGAGAATAATTGAATCAGAAATGCATAAGCTTTAGTGAGCAAGCGCACACTTCCATCAGATGCATCAGTTTAATTGATTCCTACAGGAAGGCAGGAAAAACACTGTTTTTAACACACCAGGAAGATAAAAGCATGCTGTGCTATTTTTCTCTTTTTATGGTATTTTTCAAGAATTATTTAATGCTTTGGGATTTTTAAGAGGCGGTTTTCATTTATGTGGCTTGTTAAAGGGTCATTGCCTGCAATATTTTATAAAGGAGCTAAGCTGGGTTAGTTTTGTGTGGCTCTTAAAAGGACCATTGCCTATTGTATTTTATGAAGGGGCAAACCTGATCTCATGAGGTGGTTCAAAGAATTGAGTACAAATGTGGTAGTTTATTTTATATGAATGAGTACGCTGTGGATTTGGGAGGCATTTTAACACCTTTCTTATGTTGTTTTTAAAGTAGCAATATTGGCTTTACAGTAAAACTTTGTTGAGATAAGTTGTCTTTTAATAATGTGTCTGGGGAAGTGTACCTTTATTGCCTTTTATTTATTTATTTTTACTGCAAGCCACTTCACACTTTATCCTACTCAGTTTGATATTATTTGCAGCACTACTTTACCCATCTGTAACGAGAGTGGTCGGTATGTTCAGTGATGGGGTGACAAGGTTCCCGACCTGGCTTGCCATTGGGCTCTCACCGCAGCACTCCTGCTTCCAGATTATTTGGGTCCTTCCCCCTCATGGTCATCTTACCTGCCACAATTTGATGTTATATTTTTATAGGGAGGCTTGCCCCAGAAAGCCAATGCAGGTTTTGGGGCAGGTCCTTCTCTGGTCGCAGGTGTTTCCAAGCTGCAGCTCCCTTTTAATCTGACTGGGTTCTGCTTTCTGGGGTCCAACATACTGGGGACCCTAGGTTCTCAGTTTCCAGCTCTAGCCCCTCACAGGCTGTGGGCCACTTGACCCCTAGGCACACCCTTTGCAGGCATAGGAATTATGCTCCCCAGTCTTGGCTGTCAGATATCCAGTTTTCTGACTGCCACAGTCTACGCTCTGAACATATCATACTCAATACCCCAGGGTTCAGGGCCCCAAGAGCGCTCTTAGCTGGGTACCTCTGCCACAGCCCATTGGCCTCCAATCCAATCCTTATAGCCACCCTGGTCCTTCTGTTTAAATGTAAATCAAAAGCAGGAGGATTTGCTCTCAAAACACCAGGATCACCAAATGCAACGCTTTCCTGTCAGGGTTAATCTCACACCATGGTAGTGTAGCAGAACCCCCAGTTTTTTTCTTTTTTTTAATATTTATTTTAAAATGCATTCCCTCCCCTTCCTCAACCATTTCTCACCTTTTCTCTCCCTCTCTATTCCTTATATATAAGTATAAGTGAGCTCAGACTTAGGATAAGCTTTAAACATTTTTATTTTGGTAGCAAGTTTTTGGTTTGGGATATCCACTGTTTTATATTGTTTTAGTATTAGGTTTGTATTGATTCTTATTGTTGTATATTGCATTATTATCATTTTTGTATTGATTTTCATTGTTTCATATGGATATTGTATGGTTTAGGCCTGTGTTTGTAAGTGAACCAAAGTCAGGTCTAGTTATCATTTTATATGTCAAGCCTCCATCTTGTGTCCTCTGCCTGGGCATCCCATGTTGCAACTGTATGAGTCACGTACCCCTCCCACGTAAATTGGTTCCCGGATGAATGAGAATGATTGGGAATGATTGAAATACAGTGGTAGCAGGCCTCTACTGAATGGCCTGTAATGACTGAGCCATCACCTCACATTGATTCATCCAGGAACCACAGACCTCACCCAGGAACAGAGACAAGACCAGCATTTGAAAGACAACAGACCCTGCAAAACCAGCAACTCTCACCATTACAGACACCTGAAACTGCACATCCCTGCATGGAGCACACATGCTCAGTACACCAGGAGCTGACCCTTGCCTAGGCATGCCTCCTGTCACTAGGGTCACACAAGGTCTGCCCCTATTAAAAGGGGCAGTGAAGACAGACCCAGTGGGACACCCTCTCCATCTGGACCAGCACCATGCCACACCACCTATCCACCCAGAAGCCCTGCCAGAGACCCCCCTCTCAACAACACCTACTGGACAAGGAACCCTTTCCATCCTGGGATAGGTAGTTATTACCTGCACACCTCCTCCTACAATTTGGACTCTCTCTTTCTCTCTCTCTCTCTCTCTCTCATCCTGGACTTTAGTGGACTTTAGCCCCTGCACCAAGTCTCTCTAGCTCCTGCTGCGAGTGTGTGTGTGTGGGTGTGTGGGTGGGTGTGTGGGTGCAAGGGAACCAATTTGACATTGTGTCATCATCTCCTCTGTTCAATTAAACCATTGTCATTTGCAACCCTGAGTTGGGTCATGTTTTATTGAATCCCAGTCCCTTCTCTATCTTAAATTCCAGCCTCATTCTCTCTCTCTCTCTCTCTCTCTCTCTCTCTCAGCTTCAGTTCCCATCCTCTCTGCTATTTTCCCAATCTCCTCCCAATTCCATCTCTCCTTTTCTGCCACCTCTCAGCCTCCCCTGCTCCTATTGCCTTTTCCCTGTGACTTTCTGCTGCCTGTCTCTGCTTTCCTGCTGCCCTGCTGCCTGCTGCTTTTCCTGTGATTTTATGCTGTCCATCTCTCTGTTTTCAGGCTTCCCCCGCACCTTCTGTAATCCTCGCCCCCCTCTCCTGCAGCTTCCCAGCACCTCTTAACAGTCCTGTAGTTTTCTCTAGCACCTGGAGCCTTTCTCCAGCTCCCAGCACCTACTGCCACTCCCTGCACCTCCTCTAGCTGCCCCGGAGCCATCCTATAGCTCCCCACACCCAGAGCCCCTCTTTAACACCCACACTTTCCCTTAGTCCCACTTGCCCTCTCCAGCACCTACCTTTTTCAGTTCCGCCATAGCTCTGGCTCCTGTCCCAGAATCTGTTCTGGCATGCTTCCGTGTTCTGCAGGCTTTGGGCATTGTCTTTTAATCAATTAAGATCAATTAACCTAAAGTTACCCCTGAGCCTCAGTTCTTCAGCCCAGGACCCTGTAGTCTACCAGTTCTAATCCCGGTGCTGGTAACTTTAACTCCCTACACTTCTACTTTCTTACCTTAACCTTTCCCCAGGTATCCCAAGTACACCAAACAGATACATACATACATACACATCACAACACCCAAATTAGGAACTCACCTGTGTGTATGTGTAAGTGGGTGTTATGTGTGTGAATTAGTGAATACATATATATAGATATAGATATCATTGTGTGTGTGTGGTATATGAATTAGTAATCCATGTATGTGTATTGGATGTGCAGGTGTAGGTAACTGGTAACTGATTCTGTCTAAATTTGGGGTGTGTAGTGTGTATGGGCTTAAACTGGTGATAGGTGTGCATGAACCTAGACTGGTTATTTTGAACATGTGTGTATCTGAGTTGCTAGTGTGAGAGTGTGTGTGTGTTTGTGTGTGTGTGTGTAATGGTGTGCATGATATACAAATTAGTGATCTGTGTCTAACTTTTGGGGTGTATAGTGTACATCCTTGAATCGGTGATAAGTACTAATACAAAGGTCAGAGGTACTTTGCTTTCACTACTCCAGGTGTAGGGTACCTTCTGTCCTCATGTGACACAAAATCATCCCTCTGTAGGCCAACTGGGAAGATTCTGCCTGGGAGATCCACCTCTCTAGTCCGTACAGTCTGAATAGATTTCTGGGCCAGATCCCTGGGCCTTCTGAGTCTCTTTTTAATGTCACCTGACCTTCTGCTTCTACCCCAAGCCTGCCAGTCACTATATACTTCTAGGGCTGGCAGCCACTTTACTTAAGGCCCCTTTTGTCAGTATGAGACTTCAGAGGAGTGGGGCTGACCTTCAGGCCCCCAACTCTCTCCACCCCTCAGTATGGGGCTGGGGCTCTTCCTTTACCATCCAACAGGGGTTGTGAAGCTACAATAGTAGAAACGCTTGGAAGCCATCATTTTCAAGATACCATGTAAGTGTGAAATATAATCTGATATACACACATAAACAATGTGAATGTCTTTTTCTATTTACTATGACTGAAGTTGTCAAATTTAGAAAGCATCAAATGAAGGTGAAGCTCACTTTAAAACAAAAACCCTGTGAAAGATGCAAGACCAGAAGCATAAATAAATGATGTAAGTATCTTGCTAACTTAAAGACCTACCTAGGGGCTTCCTAGAGCAACTAATATAAATCATGTGTCTAACACATTTATTAAAGGAAAGACTCCTACAAACACAATTCAGTTTTGGATTACACATTAAATTCATGATGTTCCTCTTGGGAGATAAAAGGAGATGCCACCTTTACTAAGATGGTCCAAACTCTTCACCAGTCAGTTGCACTGGCTACACAGACTGACATAAGACATGTAAAAAACAGTTTTCTGTTTCAGTCTGAGAGTTTCATATAGAACTTGCATTTTACTTATCACAAAGCCAGAAGCCATTTTAATGCTCTCCCTAATTGTAGCTAATGCTCCCTTTGACCACTTGTCTTGACTTGCTCAAGACAAGTTTGTAAGTTCTAAAAACTTATGAACCTTGATAAATTGTAAAACTAACTTCAAGAAAATTATTTTCTTCTCAAGTGGTTGGAACATTTGTCACATTGTGGATGGTGATGATCACTCAGGACTTACGGAACTTGTAAGATGAATGCTTTATTCCATGACCAATTCCAACTCTTTTTACATAGTAACAACAGCAGGAACTCCATACTGCTTGGCCCCAGACTCTCCGCCTGGGTACCTCAGAGCCAGGCACAATCAGAAGTACCATAAAAATCACAAACCCCTTTTTATAAAGACAAGTAGACAAGGAAGTATAGACTGCATGTAACACCCACACACATTTGTGCTGTTTATGTATGGCAGGCTGTGTGCCTTCTGTTGTTATGCATTGTGTGTGCTTTTTCCCCCTGTATTTACCTTATTTTTCTTTTCTTGCCCCTTTTCTTCTATGACATTTTTGGCTTTAAATAGAAAACATTCAGTCTGGCCATGTGGGCAAAATGGCCCCTGTTGTTCTGGCTATGTGCTCTAACCATGGAAAGCTGGGGCCTTGTATTTGGTTAAGATAAATAAAATTGTCTGGTCTGATTGACCAGGGGGAGCAAAGGATCCTTTAGGCAGATTGAGTAAAAGAGAGGGTGGAGGATGGCACACCCTGATTGGACAAGGCTTGGGTGAACAACTCAACTCATGCTCCCTTTCTTCCTCCTGGGGCTGCTAAGAGCTGCAAACCTGAATTGGGAACCTGATAAACTACTACACATGGGGGGGTCCAACCCCCACTTTTAACTGGAGAGGCAAGCAAAAGCTATGTGAAGAGAGGCCTCAAGTACAGAGAGAGAACGTCGGTCTCAGGGTTTGAGACCCCTATTCCCTCCCTTTTCGCCCCCTGAGTTTTGAGTGGGAAAATACTGTAGAGGTATCCCTGGAGCAAACTGACAAAGAATGTGGTCCAGGCAGTTTGAGGCCTTGAGTAGGATAATCCAGTGTGGGTATTAATCCCTGAGTAGACTGACCAGGAATGGAGTCCTGGCAGTTTATGGCCATATAGACCTGACCCCTATCTGTTATTTTGTAATCACTGTGTCTCAGCATAGTGTTGTAGCTGAGAATGGATGTCCAGGCTAAAGTTGCATAGGCCTGGGCCCCTTTTTCTGTTTCAGAGATGTTGTATCTCTAACACTGCAACCGAACCCCAACTTTATGTTTGGCTGGCAGATTTGGGCCAGCGTGGGGACTGGCATATTTGGGCCAGGGTGAGATCTGGTACTTGTTGTTGTTGATCCAGGCCTCAGTGCAGTAAAAGCCTTGCTCATTTGTGCTGCCCAGTCCAGGCCCAGTGCAGATTGGCCTGACCCCTCATCTGAGTTCTTTTGCAGTCTTCTGTCCCAGCAGAGCTGGGATTGGGACTAGGAATTTTGGGGTGTGGTATGCTGATGAAAACTACAGCTAACTCCTCAAAGCCACTATTCAGAATTGGAGGTTGGTGTTCTACCACTTCCCTGGAGTGACTCCCCTTGCAATACAGAAGGACCTACGCGCTTGAGTATCTCCCTGCAGTGCAATGAACCCAACCAGCAGCTCATAGGACTTTCCGGTGCGTGCCCCCCTTTCCAGGTCATTGGCGAAGGGCAGATATAGAAGTATAGGCCCCTTGAACAACTTTTTGTGGAGTCCCCAAGTCCCAGACTGCCTGAGTATGGGTGAAGCTTCCCCAAGAGAGTGCAACCTATAACTTGGCTTGTAGTTAAAAGTGTTTTAAATTGTATTTCATGTTTTCTTTTGTTTTCTTTGTGTATATTTTATGTAATAAATCTGTTATGTTGTCTTTATACTGCTTGCAAGGATGGGGGGTTGTTTTTGTGGGGCACCCCAGCAAATTTAGTGTTCCCAGATTTCTGGGTGGTGGCTTATCCCACTAGTATGACTTATTGGGAAGACAGTCAAAATCAGTTAATAGAATCACCAAAAATTAGGGTTGGAAGGGACCTCTGAAGGTCATCTAGTCCAACCCCCTACTCAAAGCAGGACCATCCTCAATTATATCAGCCAAGGCTTTGTCTAGCCAGGTCTTAAAAACCTCCAAAGATGGAGATTTCACAACTTTTTTGGGTAGGGTGTTCCAGTTCTTTAAAACTGTGAACCTAGCTACCTGAAAGACCATTTCTCTCTACCATTAAGTCCTATAACAACTATATTAAGTACAACTTTGGAATTATTGCTCAACAAGCAAAAGGTCATATGCAAAACTTTTAAAACAGCTGGACAAAGATTACAGAGTTCATGCTGAACAAATTCAGAAAGAATACAGACCTTGGTTCACAACAAAATAAGGGGGAAGGAAAAAAAAAAGTTTTTTCTTTGAGTTAGCTATCTCTCTATTGGTTTACACAAACAAACACACATTACATATACATAAAGTATGCATATTAATCTACAAATATACTGTTGAGTTCTGGAAAGAAAGAGAGAGGATATACTGCTTTTTGGATACTAAGGGCAGGGGCTCAGATAGCATGTGATCTATCAAAAAGGGCAATAGTGGCACTTGACAGACTCTTAAAATAAACCTGAGGTCTATTCTTAAAAGTTATGAGGATGTAAAATTTCTAAAATGGTTGTGCTATTTCCTACAAATCCTTATGAATCAATAATAATTTTTTTGAGTTGACTAAAATAATCAGATAATTTCTTCCTTAGCAACTGTGCACTCTAACCCTATATACTTCATATTTCTTTGAATGCA
This sequence comes from Alligator sinensis, assembly GCF_000455745.1. Taxonomy (NCBI): domain Eukaryota; kingdom Metazoa; phylum Chordata; order Crocodylia; family Alligatoridae; genus Alligator; species Alligator sinensis. Next base: position 2,108,600 of record NW_005841960.1, on the reverse strand, counting down.
TTATAGCTGGAAGAAAATTATACAAATATACATAGAAAGTTTCACCAATGGGACTTTTATCAGGTTCATGACATACATTAATATTTTATCTGAATTCTATTAAACAAGTGAACTTAGATTTTAAAAATAATATTTTCCATTCTATCCAAGCCTGGAACTTGGTCAATCAATACTTTGTTCAGTACTGCATTTTGTAATAACCATATTTAATAAGTAACTTATATGAATGATATTTACAGGACATATTCAATTTCAATCTTTGTTACCTCAGGAAAAAATGGGTGACAATCAATTTGTTCATAGTTGTTTAAGTTCCTTGCTGTATGTGTTTTTTAATGCATTCTAACCCAGTTTTATTAGATAAATGATGCCTGAGTTGTTATAACAACACTATTTTGGCTTTCAATCTTTCCTTATTCCTCCCTTCATGGAATGCAAAGGGCATGGTAAAGGAGAAAAATAAATGCTGTGTTAAAAAAAGAAACAGATTTAAGTCTTGGATGGGTAAGCTTTTTCTGAATCAAAGAAACCTGATGCTTTTTTTTCTTGGTGGCCTTTAGTAATGGTAATCTGAAAGTGAAATGCTTTCCTCAGATATTAAATTTCATCAGCCGTGCCTCTTTCTGTTGGGTTTCTATAGTTTGCTTGCTGTCAAAACACAGTCGCTTTGATAATATTGACTAGATAGTAAAGAATAATAGAAAAACAATGTGTCGAGGTTATCTTCCATGCCCTAATGCCTTCAAGTAGAGAAAGTTAACTGCTGAGCACAGCAGTGAGTGAAGGATTCATGCAGTGAGCAGCTGCCTACCTTGGAATAACATGTGTTTAAAAATACCTTCTGCTCCAGGTAATTTTGCCTTTACAGTCCAATAAGCATCAGCTGCTTTCAAGGACAAAGCTCATGATATTAAGCTATATGAAGAGTGGCTCATTTACTTCAGAGAGACTGAATGTTCATTTTTAACATATTATAACTGAAAATGTTAAGAAATATAGGAAATAGAGATCTATTTATCTTCTTTGCAACTGAAGAGTATAAGGTAAGGTTGCAATCCTGGAAGAAGATGAGCCCCACAAGAGAAGGGTTGCCTGAGTGCCATAACAGCTCTCAGAACCTCACAGGATTGCATCATGATATGAGCAAAATGTGGAGAATGTCCTATTAACAACAGGAACTAGATCCCTTTTGCTACTTCAGTTCTGCATGGTTCCTATAAAGCCATTAAATGCCAACTCAAAAGCCCACTAGCACACACAAGTCCCTAGTTGTGAAGTGACATCTTTAGCTCAAACAGAATGTATGTCAGAGTCATAGCTAAGGAGTTATCTCACATCAGAACAGTGCTGCTCCCCAGCTATCTCTAGCTCATCAAGCCTGGCTATTAGAGCTGGACAAATTTTACAGTAATCTTGAGGCTTATCTAACATGTTCCAGGAGTAGCGATTATGGAGATGAAGGAAGAGAGTGGTATAAAGATATTTCTACTCCATATCTTGAAACACCTTTAAATCATAATTGTATCCCTAGCATTTAGAATTGTTTCTAGAATTTAGTGATGATACCAACAGAAATGGAATTCTTCATTTTGTCATTCAAAATTTCTAATTTCTAAATTTAGAACAAAATTTGAAACTATTCAGTTTCAAGTTTCTTAACTTTTAGGGACTGCACTGTGCTCCTTACTTTGCTGCTCAGTAGTCCTAAAGGAAAGCCAAGACTTATTTTTCAAACAGCATTTTTACTGTTTGCTGAACCTCCAATTAAATTAGAAATCCCTAAACCAGATAGCTAGCTGTTGTAAATTGGTGCAGTTCTATTGACTTCCCAAGAGCTATGCTGAATTATACTGCCTAAGGATATGGACTACATGCTTTAAATGATATTTCCCTGATAAAATTATGTGTAAATGTTTTTCTGTAACCTAAAACAACAAGGTCTCCCATGACTAATCTCTATGTGCATATTTATATGCATAGTAACTGCCATTTTCTTTCTAGCTTTGTGCACATCCCCGTGTAAAATTTCAATGTAGAGGGCTCCATGTCTTACCCCTCCTTGTTTTTTTTATGAAACATAGTTGCTATGAAAGTTTCACTGCCTGTTTCCCTTTATCTTTCCTAGAATAAACCAGCTCACTACTGCAAACGTTAATTGAGTAATCATTTGGAAACAATTTCCATCAGGCATAAGCAATCACAGATCCATTGACTTCAGTGGATTTGCATCCAGAGAAAATACAGAGAAAATTTCTCTAAGGTTCTGACTGTCCAACACCACTGAAATAAATGGAAAAAGATTCCATGGATTGCATCAGGCTCTAGGAATCAGGCAATAAGGATCAGGGCCTAGTAGTAGAATTTAACTTTGCATTAATTAGCATGTAAATATGGAGCAAATTCTGACCCCATTGACATTAATAGGGAAAATAGTGTAGTGGGGCCTTTCTCCCGCAAGTGCTTGCTTCTACTCACCTAATTTTTAGAGACCTATGGAAATTGCAATTTCTTGTATATTGTGAAAGCCAGTATTGCCTGTTAAAGCAGGCAATGCCTACACAATCCACAAAATTAATGGGGAACTCCCCCCAACATTTACAGAAAATAAGATGCTGCCTACCCAGAGGGAGCCAGCAGTCCTCAGGGCACTGCAGCAGCCCACTGAACAGGAAAAAGGGGGAAGGGCTGCCCACTTAAAGGACTGGCAGCAAGATGGGTGATGCCTGCCCCCCTCCGCCCCTCACTGCTGATTGGCTGTGAGAACTGCTGGTCATGTGACCCCCCCACCCCTCTCCACCAATTGGCAGTGAGGGGTGAGGCTGCATGACTGACAACCCTTGCAGCCAATCAGTGGCCAGTGGTGAGGCCATATGACAGGCAGCTCTCACAGCCAATCAGTGGCAAGGGACAGGGCCACCAAGGCTTCTCGGCCAGTCAGTCGTGGAGGGGTCCACCATGCTCCTCCCACAAAATGGCTGTCTGTCCCTGCATTCTGCTCATGAAATCAGGGGACACCTGCCTCAAATTCAGTATGTCGCTACTAATTCAGTAGGTCCTTACTAATTTTATTTCAGTTTGGTAGAAATGGGATTGTAGTGAGACAATAGCAGGGCACCAGACTATCAAGCATTGACCCTGAGATGTTGCAGAGTCACTTGGAAGAACTGAATACATTTAAGTTGGCAGGCCTGGATGAGCTCCATCCAAGGGTACTGAAGGCACTGGCTGATGTCACTGCACAGCCACTGGCAAGAATATTTGAACACTCATGGCGCACAGATCAGGTCCCTGAGGACTGGAAAAGGATCAATGTGGTCCCTATTTTCAAGAAGGGGAGGAAGAAGGATCCAGGCAACTATAGGCCAGTCAGTCTCACCTCCATCCTTGGCAAAGTCTTTGAAAAGACTATTAAGGCTCATATATGCGAGAGCCCAGCAGGAAAAATTATGCTAAGGGGAAACCAGCATGGGTTCGTAGCAGGTAGATCATGCCTGACTAATCTAGTTTACAAGCACCTGGATGCAGGAGTAGGGGTAGATATCATTTACTTAGACTTCAGGAAAGCTTTTAATACGGTATCCCACCCCATACTGGTGAACAAGTTAAGAGGCTGTGACTTGGATGATTACACAGTCTGGTGGGTGGCAAATTGGCTAGAGGGTCGTACCCAGAAAGTGGTGGTGGATGGGTCGGTATCTGGAAGGACGTGAGCAGTGGGGTCCTTGGACCGATACTCTTCAATGTCTTTATCAGTGACTTGGACAAGGGAGTGAAGTATACTCTATCCAAAACTGTGAGGAGAAGTGAACACGCCGGAGGGCAGGGAACAAGTGCAGGCAGACCTGGACAGGTTGGACAAATAGGCAGAAAACAATACAATGCAATTTAACAAGGAGAAATGCAAAGTGCTGCACCTAGGGAGGAAAAATGTCCAGCACACCTACAGCCTAGGAAATTACCTGCTCGGTAGCACAGAAGCGGAAAGGGATCTCGGAGTCCTAGTGGACTCCACGATGAACATGAGTCGTCAGTGTGATGAAGTCATCAGAAAAGCTAACTGCACTTTATCTTTCATCAGCAAATGTATGACAAACAGAGCCAAGGAGGTGATACTTCCCGTCTATCAGGTGCTGGTCAGACCGCAGTTGGCATACTGAATGCAATTTTGTGGGCCACACTTCAAAAGGGATGTGGATAACCTGGAGAGGGTCCAGAGAAGGGCCACTCATATGGTTAAGGGCTTGCAGGCCAAGCCCTACGAGGAGAGACTAGGGAACCTGGACCTCTTCAGCCTCCGCAAGAGAAGGTTGAGAGGCGACCTTGTGGCTGCCTATAAATTCATCATGGGGGCACAGAACAGAATTGGTGAGGCTCTGCTCACTAAGGCACCCCTGGGGTTTACAAGAAATAATGATCATAAGCTAGCAGAGAGCAGATTTAGACTGGACATTAGGAAGAACTTCTTCACAGTTAGAGTGGCCAAAATCTGGAATGGGCTCCCAAAGGAGGTAGTGCTCTTCAAGAGGAGGTTAGATGGGCATCTGGCTGGGGTCATCTGAACCCAGCACAGACCCAGCACTCTTTCCTGCCTACGCAGGGGGTCGGACTCGATGATCTATTGAGGTCCCTTCCGACCCTAACATCTATGAATCTATGAATCTATGAAATAGTGTTGGTCACATAACTGCTGATTGTTGAAATTCTAAATGGAGCTGAAACTCTGACAGCCTAAAAACCAACTCACATTGGCAATAAACAGAAAATGGTAATGATAAATTATGGGTTTATTTTATTCATAGAACCTAGAGAACTAATGATATAAGCATGTATGCCATAAAAGTACCGTACATCATTACTGAAAATTCCTTAGCTTCACCCATTTAATTTTTTTTAATGGTAAATGTATATGCATAGTGCAAATTAATGTCCAAACTACATTATTTTTCAGTTTAAAAATACAAAAAATATATTTATTGTATCTTGAGCAAAATTACTAAGTCTTTGAAATACTGGCACAAATGCATGTAAAATAGATTTGTAATTGATTTAACAGAATAACTTCCATAGTTCAATCATCCTGCAGGTATTTTTTCTCCCTATTGTTATTTCATCTGCATTTATATGATTCACAGCAATGTACTGCAGTTAGGTGGATGACAACGGGCATTAATTAAAAATGCAACTTGGGAACTTTCTCTTTATGTGAAGGTCATTAACAAATCTTTCAGAACTAAATACTTTGTATATCATAATAGTGAGTTTTGTGTGCTGTTTTGGATATAACTCAGACATGACACATCACGATTGATAATCACAGAAACTATGTTAAAATATTTTGATGCAATTTCACAGCAGGGACTAAGGGTAATTTCATGATGGAGGATCATATCACTAAAACGCTATTAACATCTATATTCACCCTAACTAGTTTTGTAACTAAGATTATTTACTACATTTATACAGTTTTTTAAGATTACAGAAATCAAAACAGATCTTAAAAGGCATATTTTTTTTTACTTCAAGTTTTATATTTAATACGAGAAGAAAACAAAAAAAGGATGAACTCACTAGTAGACCAAAAATTAATAAGAAACCATCTGAATATTATAAGAAAAGAACAGATTGGAAAGTTTCATAAAACCAGTGGGAAGACTGATACCAGAAGAGCATAAATGGTTTGATGATATAGGATGCAATGGTTTATGTAATTCATTTTCTATTCAAAAAGGTTTTTTGTGGTATCCTTCTATAAAATCTGTATTAAAATCCTATTTCAACAAGTGTTCATAATGCATTGTCAGTTTTTATTCTGAAGTGCAGAATTACAGACATGACTGTTTCCAATGAAACCGGGGGGAGGGAAATATTGCACGCATTTCTCTGTCCCAATTTCCCGTTGAAGAGAGAAACTATTTGATACTTTGAGTGTTTTTTCCTCTATTCCATCAAGGTACAAGCAAGCACAACCTTTATATAGACTTGCCAATGAAGGAACTAGTCCTGAATTTCTATGATCTTGGAGCACCTATACACATGACAAATCTTTGCTTCAATGCATGCTAATTAGCACATGTCAGAGTAGATGCAACTAACCAAGTCTGATGAAGCGTGCTAATTAGTGCACTCCAGCAACCTCCACATCATGTGTATTCAGTGTCTCCACATTTCAAATGGCGGCGGGGGTGCTTTAACTAAAGCTTGTTGAACGAGCTTTAGTTAAAGTCCCCCCATTGCCATTTTGAAGTGCAGGATGCTGAATACATGTGATGCTGTGGATGCTTTAACTACAGTGCCTCTGAGAGCCACTCTAATTAAAGCACTCCCTCCTCCACCTCCCACACATGTATAGACACCCATGGCTATGGACTGATTCTGAAAAGTGAGCCCTGAGAAGTGAGCCCTTTTACTTTCAACAAAAATAAAAGTGTAAGATTTCAGAGTACATTACAAGATCAGGTATTTAATATGTGATCAGTCAGAAGGGCCTCCATTCAATAACACATTTAAACATATACTTATGTGCTGTTTTGAATAACAATATGTTAATTAGAAACATCACTAGAGCTGGGTACAGTTTAAATAGAGGTCTAAATCCTGTGGTTGTAATATAATGGAACAAGCATGAAGTCAATGGAGCATCATGTATTAAGGACTTGGAGGTAGGATTTATAGTTGAAAGAGCACTGCATTTTACAATATTAGCATCTTTTAAGCTTTCAAATATAAAGAAAGTAATCTGTATAAGATTTCAAACAATATTAAGTTTGTTGGGAAGATTTAAAATCCATGTGTGTGGAAGAAGACTCATGAATTCAAAAGGGCAACATTCTTAAGGTGTCATAGAAATTTACCTATTCATATAGAAGATGAGGAATGTAGATTCAGGAAAAACTGGAGGCCTTTCTAAGGTGATACTAAATTTTAAACTACAGTGGCATTTAGTGCTCCCCAAGTGCTCTCCATTGTGTTAAGCACTACAAATAAGTTGCTAAAGATAGTCCCTACCCAAAGAGTTTATAAATCAGAGCCCCCATCCTGAAAAGTCTCATGCAGAATTTTATTTTACAGAGTGTAAAGCTTAAAAACATGCAAAAGCCTTCATAAAATCTAGGCTTAGGTTAAGCAGGTGAAGTAGGCAGACGAACCAGAAAAATGGTGAAAAAAACTAGGACTTCAATGTGTATTACTGGGCTTAAAAAACACAAAACACTTAAGGAAATGGAATGGTTTATTCCAGGGGTCAACAGAATTTTTGGGCTTAGTGCCAAAAACACCCACAACCTTGACTTGTTGGCATGCCAGGGCCAGACAGCGAGGGAGCCATGAGGGGTCCAATCCTTATTGTGGAAGCACAGCCCTGGTCCCTTCCCTGCCGTCTGTCTTGAAGCACACATGCCAAGCAGAATGCCTTTGCATGCCACGCTCTGGCACCTGTGCCAGGGGTTGCCTACCCCTGGTCTATTCCCATTTGATATTTAATAGATGTTTTCTAGTGCTTGGTCTAAATTGATATTTTCACTCATTTGATGGCATAAATTCTATTAACGTGAAATCAATTGAGACCATTTTGTAAACTGGGGAGTCATGCAAAGTGGGATTTTCAAAAGTGCTCTTCACAGCATGCTCAACAGTAAAAAAAATTTTTTTTTAATGGCTTCCAGGGAAGCAACATTATGCTAAGTGTGAATACTTTTGAAAGTCTTACCCATAACATCTATGGTGAAAAAGATAAAATTTTCAGTAAATAGTGAGTCCAGGTACTAAAATACTTCCAAGAACATTTAGGAAATCAAAACTGCCACTGTAACATACATGAACTCTTTTAGTTTGCAACAGTAGAGGTTAATTTAATAACTGGTTTCTTTTAGAATAAGGAAATGCCAGAACATTGTCATTCCACAACATAAAGTGTTTTTTAAATTATATCACATGGAGAAAAGTAAGAGGTTATTAAATCAATTTTCTGTTTTTTGACACTCCTTCTCTAACTCAAATCAGGCCAAGATTATTTTCTAAATTCCCTCTTGGGCTAAGATCTAAGCAGAATTGATTTCTTTAAGAAGCACTGAAAAATACATCATTTTACAAAGCATTTGGTGAATACTGTTCAGATCACTAATGAACTGTAGTGACCTTCACATATACGTTTGTTGCTTATATCAGCAGTCTTGACTGTGTTCAACCAATAACTGAACACATTTGCTAGATGTGTCTGAAAGGGTAAGTTCATCTTTGTTTACTGCTGGTTAAATGAGCTGCTTAGACTGCACAATTGTCACACTGTTCATGTTTATGTCAAAATCTTTTGACTTAATTCATGCACCACTCCCAGTTGAGAGTGTTGCCTGAGTTGTGACTGCCTAGAGAATATGTAACTTGTTACTTGGAGCATCTGACTGAAGGTTTTGGTTTCCTATTTTGGTAACATTCTGTGGTTTGACTCTTTTTTTCTCACTGCACATATATTAAGCACTTACTTCAAGCATGTTATCAAATGTTGTGAAATATTTTTCTGAAACTGTGACAAGCAGCATTTCCAAGGTGAACAATATCTTCTCAGACACAGTGCCTTGGGAACCAAAATAAAGTTCTGTTGAAATGTGCTGTCTTATGTGTGTGCGCTACTTTACTTTACCCATATACTTAATTCTCTTATTTAATTGAGACTGATCATATGTCTAAGTCTCTGAAGAATAGGAGCACATGCACATACCAATGATGTCTGAGAAAACAGAATTCCTTCCAGGGCTCACTGAGAATACGTCTATGTTTTTTGTATCCAAATATAATAATAAAGCTAATTCACCAGTTTATTATTCAGCAAAACTGAAGTAACATAATACATCAAGTTCAGTGACTTCAACTCCTGATAATATCACAGCACAGACTTATAACTATGTAGTTATAGGTCATCCCACTGACAGATTACTATGAGGCTAGGAGACTATAACTTCTTGAATATTGATCTTATTCAAATATAATGTATAAAAATACACATTATTTTAGAATTCCTAAAGCTTCTCTCGTATTTAATACTTCCATAGAAGGCAAAAATGATAAATTTTCAGAAACATTTCCTTTTCCATTTGTTCCTCTTGCTTCTCTCCCCCACTTCATATCTTGTGTGCACACACATGTGCATGCACACCCTAGTTTTAAGTCCCTAATTTAAAATGCTACAACCTAAGAGGGCCAACACATGGGCCAAGAATGCAGGAAAAGAATAAAATGTAGGTATTTAGTCCTTTTTTATAATATTAGGGAGCAGAATAGGATTAGGTAATGAGAGAGAATTAATAGGATAGAGATGAATGGATAGAAGTGAAGAATGGAGAGGAGCACAGAAATGGAGCATGAGTCCAATTTCTGTCCTCCAGAAATTAGTCTGGAGCACAGAACTAATTAGTCTAAAAAACAAAACCCCAACCCCCACCCACACAGTACACCCTTCCTTAAAGCTTGTTGCACCATGACCATCCAACAAAGCAAAATATTGTTTCTCTAAAAGTCTGATTGAATAAGGGAATCTTGCAATGGGATCTGAATCTTTCCAGAATTGGAAACTGAATAGTAGTCAGATTGTTTTATCAAAGATGGGGCTTTTAACTCAGGTTTTCAGGAAATACACTTCTACTAGTCCTGGACAAACAATTTCAAGTGGCTGCCAGCTGGGATGTTACAATCAAAGTTCACCTGCTGTGATGTGACAATCTACTGGCACCAGGGATATTTTAATGAATTTTTAGGCTCATGCAGGTTAACAAAAAGTTATGAGAAGAAAAGTACTGAATTTATATCCATGGTAGAGATGGTACAATCAGTTATAAGTGTTCATGTACAAGCTACCCTATTTTGGGCTAAGAGATAATTCAGACTTCCTCCCAGCAGCATTCTGCTTCTCACTTTCTTGATTGGAGAATGCCAACTGTGACAAAAATATGCAAATTTAATTTAATGCTTTAATAGTTTCTGTGTTGTTCTTTAGAAAATAAGCAAAAAAAGAAATATTTACTGTATATAGAAGACAACTTCTGACCACTTTGAAATTAAATGCATTTGCTTACCCCATAAGCATACCAAAATCAAATACTTCTACAAATAAGTCCATAAGCCCTGCTCTTTTTGCTGACATTTTTATACATAGCTGTCCTACAGCAGATGGTTGAAGAATCTAATCAAGAGATTTTGTACAAATCAACAAAAATCTTTGGCTAGGATCTGCAATTATTAAAAAAATACAGAACCATATGTCCCCTGTATCCTGTGTAACGTTCTGATGTGTGATGCTTGCACATCATTTAATTAACTTATACAGTACCATACTTCTGTAAACTCCCTCACTGTGTTGTCAGCTCTATTTAGTAATGCCCAAGGCACAAATGTATAAATATAAAAGAGCAAATAGTGGGAAAACAAGTCCACCACAACTGGATGGGCCCTCTAGATGTTCAGGTAAAGGTGTGATAGGACCTGATGCACGATCCAGACAATTGGGCTTTCCGCCATGGCCCACGCACATGCCATGGTGGTAGAGTGTCCCACAGAAGCAGGGGAGGGGGGGTTGCAGCCGGCTGAGCACTCAGGCCAGCAGTAGGAAGGCTGCAAACCCCACCACTCCCAGCCAGCTGCAAACCCCAACCCACCCCGGCACACTCACACTGCTGGCTGGCTGCAAACTGCCCCGCTCACTCCCATGGGATGTTCCACAACTGCACCAGTCTGAGTTCACCAGCCATGCTTGCCCCGTGAACAAAAACTGTTCCCCATACTGAAAATATGCATTGCAGACTCTGTTTGATACTGGGAAATCTCAGTATCAAAAGAAAACATGCCAAAAAATAGTGGCAATGGGGGCATGCTCCTGGAGTATGCTCCAAAGCAACTGGAGGATGGGTCCTCCAAAGAGATGTTCTAAAACCCGGGCAGAGAATTTCTATGCCTACTGCATGCCCCTGCTGCTCCAGCATGCTGCCTCAGCATGCTAAAAGAAATAGAAGCAGGGCAAGGTTGGCAGCAGTGGTTTGGAGATGGCTGGGACCCAGGCTCTGTCCCCGGTAAGCAGGGACGTGGTTGTGTGGGGGACTGTGTGGGTGGGGGGGTTTGTGAGGGTGGGGGAGACTATGTGGGAGGGGTGGGTGCCTCACCCACCCCCTTATGGTGCACATCCCTGCCCATTGCAGCAGCAGTGGGCCCTTGGGGTGTTCATGGCCTGCTGCAGGCAGAGTCTCCCAGAAATGTGTGACACTGCCTGAGACTGGGGGGGCAACATGTGGCACACAGAGCTGGACTGGTCCACTGGCATACACCTTTGAGCAGAACTGGGCAAGCTCCTGCCACCACCTTGGGCTCCTGGCACTGCAGGCAGGAGCCACACACCTGGCAGGGCCAGCTCCTGCCTCCACATGACAGGCATGTGGAGGCAGGACCCAGTCCAGCCCAATGGCATGTGGCTCTTGACTAATCTAGGATCCCTGGGTGACAGCAAGAGCTGACCCAGTCCTACCTGAAGGCATGCACCAGTAGACTAGGCCATCTCCATGTGCCACACACATATAGCCCCCAGGTCTTAGGCAATGCTGATTGCTGCTGGGGGGCTATAGCTGCAGTCGCCCATAAGCACCCCAAGGGCCTGCTTCTGGCTGCTGTTACTGTGTGGGGGAGGGGCTGTGCACCATGTGGGGGTTTGGTGGGGGACCCCCCCCTTCCACACAGTCCCCCCCACACCCACAAACCCCCATGAACCTCACACAATCCATCCACAAACCCCACACCCACAAACCCCACACCCATGAACCCCCCCACAATCCACCCATAAATCCCATACCCACAATCCCCACACAAACCCACCCATAAACCCCATACTCACATACTCATCCACAAATCTAATACCCACAACCCCCCATAATCTAACCACAAGTCCCATGCACCTCTCCCGCCCCATGCACTCCTTCCCCACACCCCGCCCCCACACAAATCTCAAACCCTGTTTGCCCAGCCACCAGATGGGAAAAGACCTACTGGTGGAAGCCATGACGGAAGGGGCAACTGCCACACTGCAACTCTGCCCAATGGCCACACCAGTGCTGGGACATGCGGCCCCAGCCTGGGAGTCTCCTGGCCCCAGGAGCTTGTGGGATGGGTGGGGGGGGGGGGGGGGGGGGGTGATGGGGTGGGGGGATTGAGGTAGCAGTGGGGTCTGTGGATGTATGTGAGAGAGAAAGAGATGAGGGTGGGGGATGAGGAAGTGCTCTGGGTAGGAGCGGCCACCAGAGCAGGCTTGGAGCTCCCCTGCCCTCCCTAGAGCAGCCTGTGCAGGGAATGGCCAGCTTAGAATGGAAGAGGCTTGTACAGCCCAGTCCCTTAGCTCCAGTTGAAGGCATTCCAGGAACAGCATGGGGATCACTGGGGCCTGGGCATGGGTGCAGGAAGCAGAAGATTAAGGGCTAGCACTGCTCTGAACCACAAAGCAATTTGGGGAGACAGCAGCAGCTGGACTCATGTCCTAGTGCTGGAATGGAGCTGTTGCTCAGAAGGAGTGAATGGGGGGTAGACAGGGGCTACAGATTAGGAGTGAGGGGCACTGGCAGGGCTGTGGTTTGGGAGTGAGGGGCAAGGGCATGGGTAGGGGAAGGACACCAGCATATCAGTGCTGCTCTGTGCCACAAGACAGCTGCGGGTCCACCTGCAGCTGTCCCCACATCATGGTGAGCAAAAGAAGCAGAAACAGGTCTGATTTTTCTATGATACGCCAAACCAAAAGTAAATGCCAAAGTGTATAGATATTTAATTTTATTACTATATTAAAAAATTAAAGTATTAAATTTAAATCTAATCATTCTAAATTGAAATATATTATGAATATAAGTTTATACACCATATGAATTGTAATTAATAGCATCATAATTTATTATTAGTGTTCTACAGAAAGTTTAGTATTCTACAAAAAGCTTAGTAATACTAAATAATGCTAACCTTGATAGATCAAATCATGTTAGTTGTTAAACGCTAGCATGCAGTATCCACTGACAGTTGCAGGTGACATCATTCATCTCTGTTGATCCATACACTGAGATTATACATATTTATCCATACACTGAGATTATACATTCTGCATCCATTGAATTGGTTGGAATGGTAAACTGTAGCGATATTGTGGAGAGTTGCCAAGTTGTAGAGATGTGGAACCTGATCAGAAACAGACTCCCAAACACAATCACAGTCAGAGACAGTTCATCTAAGCAACACATTCCTTATCATTCTCTTTCTTTCATACAGGGATTGGTTTCAGAAGCTGAGGGTCAACATTCAGAAAAAGCACCTGATTGGGGTAAAAAATGTGAACAGCCCAAAAAAGAAGGCAGCCACTTGCTAAAACTGCAGTGGTAGTGACTGATCATACTTGTAATACTGATTCAACTTCAGAGCTATTTCCTGGAATATCTCTTTTCTCTGTTGGTTTTCACATTGACAGTTTGAAAGTTGTTGTGATGTCATGTCTTCAACCCAATTTATCCAGTTTATTAGCTTGTTGTGGGCTTTGTGGATCAAAGCCTAATGGCTTGCAAACAACATGAGAAGCTCCATGAACTGGATTGCATTTTCAGCCACAAGCTTAACTTGATCTTCAATGTCTCCCTGTCTTAAGAGATCACACAGTTTACGCATGCACTGTGCACCAGGTGTGATTTCAACTTGCCCACAAGTTTCTGGAAGTACTTCATACACTTTGTGTGGTAATTACCTTCATTAAACCACAAATTCTATCTTGTAAGCACTGACTCTGGTGGAAATGACACAGTTGCACGTTGATCCCCATTTTGACTGGTGACAGACTCCCTGTATCGAAGCTTACACCCTAGATGATGTTTGAAAGTGTTTTTTTAAAAAGAGGAAACCAGGCTATCCACATCAGGAAAATGTGTACACCTTATGACACTTACTAAAGAAAGGATGTATGTATTGTAGGTGGCATGGATTGTACTAGGTATCATTCCATGGAGCCCATCAGAGAAAGCTTTGCACATACATATTGCATTATCAGACAGAAATGCTGAGATCTTGTTAAATTCTAAGCACTAGTTTACAACAGCCTCCAGTACAGCTTGTGCCACAGTCAAAAAATTGACAGATATGTGGTGAACCAGCTGTTTGAAAAACAGGCAGGTTGTGATCTGCCCAGCTCCCAGGTACAAATAAAATGTGCAGAACAGTTATTTTGGGCATCTGTTGCCTCATCCACTAAAATTGAGATTGATTCATATTCTGCCAATGCAGATTTTGTAGACTGAACATGAGAAGCAATTACTCCTGGTAGATAAACTTGGCAAAGCTTGTTCACACGTGGGAAACTGCCAGCATTTGGCACATGTTTGGTCAAGTAGTCCCTTAATTTAGGGCTATCGATTTTCTCCTGAGGGCTATTGGTGGCTGTGAATGCCTCCACTAGTGAGAATGTAAGTCTCTCATGTCAAACTGGTTTCAGTGGGATTTTTAAAGAATGAGGACATAGTTACTTGTTTCTTGCCTCTGCAGCAGCCTTTCACTTTATATGTGATTTGGACTCTAAATGCCAATCAATGCTGTTGTTCCTCATCATATCCAGAGTTATATTGCATGATGAACAAAACAATTCACCAGCCTCTGCATGCAAGGTTTCAGAGGTAACTGCCTTACATGATACTGAGGTGAAATGTATTCAGCTTTCTTAGATTTCTTTTCACTCATCATCTTCAGACTTCACCATTGCTGCAACATTGTATCTGGCTTCTTAAAAGAAGGTTCTGAAACCCTTTCCTGACTGGTGCTTTCGCTGAGTCTACATCACTGTCTCAGCCTCCCAGTAGCTCACTCTCAAGCCACATGCTTTAAGGCTGCAAGTATTGCAGCACTTTCTTTGTATTCTGGTAAGCTTTTATTTTTTCAGGTGAATCCATGCAAAATACCAGGAAATGCTATTTTTGTGGTGATGGCAGAAACTGCTGTTTTTCAAGATTTTTGTGAAAATCATGAAACCACAATTTAAGTAGGTCCATAGATATGGGGCCTTAGAGTAAGGGTGGAGGACAGGTTAGTGGAGGCATAGTGGAGCTGAGCATCTGGGGCAGCTGCCACACACAGGGGCAGCAGCAACTTCTGGTTCCCATTGCATCACTATTGTGATTACGCAGCTATTTTTTCCCACCCCTTCTCCCAAGTTGGCACTAAGGATGGTTGTCCTAGTCACCCCACTCTGTTTACTCTAGTTGGGATTAATAACAGGCTGGGAGTAAAATTTTGATTATTGTGATAAAGCTCGGTCACTTGTTTTTACCTTCTCTGCCTTAGAAGATAGTGATACGATATGTTCGTGTGTATGGTTTGAATAAATGTAAGATTTTTCCAGAGGACTTTATTTTATTTTTCAGTTTGCCTGCCTACCCACTGAGGTACACTGTTAGCTGCATTTACTCATGGAAGACTACAGGAGTACTTTAATAACAACTGGTGGGTTATTATTTTGAGTCTTGTTATTGGCTCAGAGGTTTATTATATCATTTTTGTTTTTAGAAGTGCATAACTAGGTATGTTAATAATAAAATACAGTGGTTCAAGTCATTTGAGTGGCAATGCTCTGATACTAGGGTGTACCTATAAAGAAGCACGACCCAGAAAGAATGTGAAAGCAGAACAGACGGTACAAAAATGGCATGGAGTTCTTTGCATACCCTGCATTTTGAATATGACAAGGTATAGGCAGCCTTAAGGGACAAACCCTATGACTTTCTATGCTTTGAAACACCATGGATAAACATGCTAAACATGGAATGCCCTTCTGGACTGCACTGGTCAGGATTATACATGGCCACAGATTACTTATTTTATTTTTATTACACAAATTCTGCCTTTAGAAAAAGAGAGTGATTTAAATCACTTTTGCATAACTAACACTCATTTACATCAGATCAAATCCTTACATTTTGCTTGCGTGCTGAGATTCTTCAAATTTTGCCTGCTGTGACTCAATCAAATTTCTGCTTTTAGCTTAAAACAAAATCTAATCAAGTCATAGATGATTTTCTCCCTTGCTACAGTCTGCCTGAAGAAGTAAACATTCCCTTATTGAAAGCAACATTGCTTCACTTTCATATCAGATACACAGAAGTTAGCAGATACTTCCCAGAAAAAACATCACTTTGACAATCTGCTTTCCAATAAATATTGCCTGTTCACTTTATGAAGAAATGGTAAGAATGGGCCACATATCATAAAGTAATGGAGATGCATTTTGTTTTGTGTTGTGTTTACAGGGAAACATAAAAGAATATTCCTCTGTTCCAATACTTGAATGGGTGGATCCAAGTGACGAAATAATTCTAAGTATTTGAAATTCAACTTAAGAAATAGCTTTCCACAGGCAGAGTCCAAATAAAGTTAATCAAAAGAATTCTTTGTAGCCAAGGATTTTGTCTCCTGTTGGCTTCTTCCTTATAAGTAACCTGAAAAGTAAGAGATGATCAAGAGATCACTCCATGACTTTTCCTCACATTATTTTTCCCTCCTGTGGAGAACAATAAACCTTCCAGCTGAACTCAACTACATTTCTTTAATGGCTGGCTTCCCTAGTATGTCTGCAATGAGGACAGGTGTCACTGGTGGTATCACTGCACTAGGAAAGGATTAACCCTTTCCTTTGCCATCAGTCCAAGGTTGTTGCAAAAGGCATTCTAATCTTTTCCTAAACCAGTGTGAATCTCTTTTTAATCAAGTTAACTGTATAGATCTAATTATAAATGTACAAGGTGATGGCGGAGGGACATGTAAAACTTAAATCCATTGTGATGACTGGGAAAATTCTAGTCCAGTTACTACCTACAATTATCAAAAGAATAGCTAAAATACCTCAGATGTGAAGAGTTCTTTCTTTGTTATATGAGTCTGAAAACCACTGGATTTCTGCGCTTCCAAATGTCTTCATTCAAGACCTGTACTTAGTACAAGAAAACCTAGAATTGCACTAGGTATCATTGTAGGCTATAATCTATTTTTGCACAGCAAGAGATGTTCCTTTCTGTTTCTATTTTTTCATATTATATGTTGTCTATGGCCATTTTTTCACTGTACAAGAAATCTCTAAGAGAACATTTCCAGATATTATAACATTGGACAGCATGCAAACACAAAAATCATCATGTTTCCTTACAAATACCAGTTTAGGAAGTGGCCATCCCTCCATGGACATAGAATGGCCTCTTTCATTTTGTAGACATGTTTTGAAACTAGCTGAAATCTTGCACTCAGGGGACAAATTAAGCATTATCAGAAAGACTAGACTCTTTGTGGCTGAAGAAAATGGCATGGCCCCACCTAATTCTCTACATAAACCAGAAGAATTAACTTAAATAGGGGAGTGCTGCTTGCATTCTTCAAAGAACATGGAAGCATACTCTCTTTGCTCCATAAGATGCATTATGGGTACCTCAAATGCAATAGTTGCAACAACTGTAGCTGGAGCAGTACATTATCTAATGGGGCCAATGATCAATGGCACAATCATTTCTAATGATACCAAGGACATATTTTAATTACACACAACATATACCTTTTCCTCTAAAATCAGGTCCCCAAAACTGGGGTACAAGTATGAAGCAGGGAAGTTGTTTTCTTCACTGGAAATGAAGCATGTCTAAAGACACTCTGCATGACATGCAGCTGTGAAGACAGCAGCTGGTTCTGTCTGGCTCAGAAAAATGAAGGGGTAGAGTCCCGTGTCAACCCTCTAACAACTGCAGCTATTGGCTGAGTACTGTAATTTGTTCCTGAAGCAGCAAGTTACTTGTAGTATCTTGATGGGCTTTGTGATGTGGAAACAACACTTTATTTACAGGAGCTTATATAAAGAACAACTGAGTAAAGAATAAACAGTCTTGCTACTGTTCTTTACAAGGGTCTGGCGCATAACCTTGCATGGTAGAGTAAGTCTTCCTGGGAACATGGAGTGTGCAGGAAGTTTAGCATCCCAGAATACAGTATGGGTTACTTGCAGGGGTCTGGATGGCAGCAGCAGGGCAGCTCGCTGCAATGCCAGTTAGGAACAACTTTGGAGGTAAGGGCTGGGGCTATGGGGCAGGAGGAGGTGCCATCATCTTGGGTATGACTGAAAACTGCACCTTGCTGGGGACAGGTGGCCTGATGGGACTGTCTGTGGTGGGACAGTTCCCCAGAAATGCCAGGTTAGTTACCTCCCCAGTGAAAGACAAGTATGGGGTGCCTCCTAACCCCAGCCCCACATCCCTGGTGGGTGAGATTGAGCAGGGGGAGCCCAGACTCTCTGAAAGTACTGAGGCAGGGCCCAGGTCAGTTGAGGGACCTGTGGCAGTGCCCAGACTCTGCAGTGGAAGTCTGAGGCTGCATATAGGAGCTAGAGTTAAGCTCCAAGTGGGGTGGGGGGCTGAACCTTGGGGAGCTATTAAGGAAGTTCCTGTGGCCAGGGATAACAGATTGCCTAGAGAGGGGAAATGGGATAGGGTTTGGAGCCCCAATCCCATAAGCTGGGCTCAGAGCCTAAGGCTTGGAGGCCCAGTGTATGAGGCCTGTGTGTGTGTGTATGTGTGTGTAAAGAGAGAACCCAGGGTGAGGGCACTGGGACCATGAGCTCCAGTGTGGGGTGAGAGTCCCGGTAAGACTCTGGAGCTCAGGTCCCAGTGAGAGCCACTGGAGGGAGAAACATCCGAGAGGCATGGGCCATGAGAAAGGGAGGTAGGAGTAATGCATTGGGCAAGTAAATGGGTAGCCTCCCACCTGAGAAACATCATGTAAACATATAACATTAAGGCATGGCAGATGAGGTAGGCAGATGGTTTGCCCAAAAACAGGTGGGTGGGCCAATGTTTAGACCAGCCTCAGGATGCCCACTTGTTATAGTTAGGAAGAAGGAATTTCCTGGTTTGGCTGTCTCCTGGGATGCCACACTTCCTGTACACTCTGTTTCCAGGAAGATTTACTCTGTGTCACTGAGTTGGCCATGATTCTTTTTCCCCTACAGTATGCCTTCTAAAAACAAGGTGAACATCTTATCTAGGGGGTGAGGGGAGGGGACTGCTGTATGCACAAATCTATGGCGATTAACTTGGGGCATAAAATCACCATTATAAAACAATGAAAGACCTAATCCAAGGAAATGCCCAATGCTATCACTTACTATTGACTTCCCACTGAGCATCCCTGAAATTTGCATATCTGTTAACTGAAAAAGATGATGAGAAAAATAGTTATACCCCACTTCCTTTCAACTATTACCTAGTGTGTCAGCCCTGCAGCCCCAGAAAGTGGCACAAGAATCAAGGCGAAATTCCCACTTTTATATGGAAAACCATATGTGTTAGGGTCACAAGCCAATGGTCCAAAGGGAGAGAACAGATAAAAGGTACAGAAACATCAACACTGTGGTAGCACACACTCCGCACCTTAATTTCCCACCACAACTCAGGAGGTGTCCCCAAACAAGTCTTTAGTGCCTAGAGCACTCAAACAGCAGCCTGCAGCTGCCCCCAAATCTGAGTCCAGTCCTTTCAGTCCACAGTCCTGGCTGATCAAGTCAATGAGATCTCCAGCTCCACCGTACACTCTCCTATGTGGGGTTGACCAGGCTCCACATGCGCACTACTCTCTCTACCCCTTAAGCTCAAGCTTCCTCTTCCTTTTACCTTTGCCCAGTAGCCCCTGGGGTTTCTGGGAATTGCAGTCCAAATGAACAGACATCACAGCTCTGCAGACTCCCCCCTGGTTCCACCTGCTGTTATACACATTATATTCACATTATACTAGTATAGAAGTAAGGAAGTAACCTCATGTATTTATGACTTAGGCAGGTGGAAGTTATGGACCGATGTTTTATGTTCTTTTCCATACTAATCTTTGCTGTTCGGCACAATTGTGTCAGAAACCCTAAATATAAGCAGATTTCAGAGTTGGCCTTATGAATATGAAAAGAAAACAAGACTAGAGCATTCCTTTAATGTTAGAGATACCACTATCAGTGATGAATGACAGTGGCTATAGGCTTAGGCATTTGTTGAGTAAGCTTTGGCTTAAATTTCTATTTATGTGAAAAAAATGTAATGCTGAAATGGGAGAAGGTGAAAACAACAATTTACTAAAGGATTTGTGTACTTTCCATGAGATGTGTTCCTCTAACCTGAGATTGACTTCACAGATTAAGTATGAAGATATAGTAAAATATGTAAAATGAAATCAAGGCTTTCCATTACAGTAGGCTTTACATCAAGTCTAATCTCACTGGTGTGATGAACTTGTTTCTTTTATCTAGGATTTCCACCTTTAAAGTTGATACATGGAAAAAATATTGGGTATAAACAAGAAGCAACTTAACAGGAAATGCTAAGAAACTGCTGTTTCTGATTGGGTAAAGAACATAAATGACACTAATCTAATATAAAAAATAAAAAAATTCCCATCACAGAGATGTTAATACATGCACCACAATGTAACAATATTAAAGGATATTTGAGAGAATAGATATAAACAAACAATGGAAATTACACAAATTGATATAAAATATACAGAACAGGTCAAATAAACATAATTATTAAATCATACAAACCCAGTAGGAGAAAAGAAAAACATTAACATGGTTAACACCTATATTTATATTTGGTTCTATGTTCAGGACCAATGGAATGATATTCACATACATAAATCAGCAAAGCTAAAAGTCATATAGAATAATTTCTCTAGCAAAAATCAGTGGAATGGAATGGAAAAACCTGCAATGTTTAATGTGAGTTTTGGCATGTCCACATCAGGATTGAAATTTGCAAAAATACTTAAAGGAGGTAGATGCCCAAATCTTTTAAATGTAATATTTGATCTGTTCTTTTGGGACACCACCTTGAAGTGATTTGAAATAAACTAAAAATATATATATATTTTATAACAGGCTTATTTCTAGCCTGCTTTAAAACACTACCTTGCTACGACTTCTCTTACACAGGGAAATAGACAGCTTCCTTTTACTGCTCTCTCATGCCTTGATGATACAATATCTCATCAGTAGGATAAATTTGCCAATTTGATTTGACTTGTCTAGGAGTGATATAACAGAAAGGAGTTTTTTCCACATCTTCACTATAAAATATTTCTGCTGTTTTTGTACTGTTCCTATTTATCACTCACAAAGAGATAGATGAAATAAACATTTGGACACCAGCACTCACAGTGGATGTTTTTCAACATGGTAGTTCTCACTAACACTAAAAACTACTTTTTAGTTATTTCTGCAGCAAAATCCTAAAGTGTGCATGAAAGCAATTCACATCACAGGTAGATAACTAACTCCCTAGAAATCCCAGACTATAAGCCAAAGAAAACATACTGTTAATATACATATTTTTTTAAAAAAATAAGGAAGAGAGAAAGAGAAAGAGAAAGAGAAAGAGAAAGAGAGAGAGAGATTAAAAAAATAAACAGAAAAAAAGAAAACAGGGAAACATCATCATAGGACATGCCCCAAAGACATCAACTAAACAGAAACAGTGTACTCAGTGGACACTTTCCAGATTTTTTTTAGCAGCACTTGGCTATTTGTTTTTTTTCGGTAAATTACATGTCTGGTAGG
>NW_005841960.1:2082590-2086956 GCF_000455745.1 Alligator sinensis | reverse complement strand
TAGGGAAAGTGGAAGGACTTTCTCTCTGTAAGGATAAGAGGAGATCGATAAAACTGAAAAAAATGAGAATGTATAATGTTTCCTCCATACTAACAATATTGATATCCTGGATGAAAGCTAGTTTCTGTATTGCTACTAGCTGGAAAATATTACAAGTTGTTAACAAATGCCATGGCACATGCACCTTGTTTTCATTGAAATTGGAGCAAAATGAAGTCATTTTAGTAAAAGCATAAACATAAGAAGTTTTTAGGCTATTGTCAGTCACCTAAGCAATTAAAATTAAAAGCCAGGAATATCCACATTTTATGTAGCTTTAAAAGTAAAAAACCTTATTTTATAATTAACTTATTAGTACTATATTTACTGAATTCCAAGATGAGGGCCACCACCTACCACAATTGATAAAGGGGGAAAAAGACCCTCATCTTATTGTTGCATACAAGGAAATGTCACTAAATACATTGTCTATTATTAAACTGATATAAAAAATAGCATGGGCTCACCAATGGAAACCAACTATGAAGCTGATTAAATGCAGCCAACACTGAGCATGACTATAAAACATAATGGTCTACATTGATCAAACATACTGATGGGAACCTACTATAAGGATAGGTTAGACCAGCCCATCTGAATAAGATATATGTTAGTGCTCATTAAGCACAGTCCCCATCACAGCTGATTCTTTTTGGAGTTATGGTGAGTCACAATATTGCATACCCAAAATTCCTCTGTCAGCCTCTCAGCCTAGCACATTTTATTACTGTGGCCCCATCTGCTGTCAGGTGAAGCTGTACTGGGTTGCCCTGTGCATCATCTGCACATAATTTTTTGGAGCATTCCAGGACTTTTGACAAGAACACCAGGTAATGCGGGGCCCCTACGGGATAGGCTTGGCAATCTGGTGATTGCAGCAAATGAAAAAGCTGACCTATTCCTGAACAGGGACTGGGACCTCTCCCCAACTAGAATTGCAGATGGACCCAGGGGAGAGACAGCCATGCCTAGGGTCAGGGATGACCTAGTTAGGGAACTTTTGGAGGGGCTGGACATGTTTAAATCCATAGGTCCAGATGCTCTTCACCCGAGGGTGATGAGGGAATTGGTGGGGATCATAGTGGGGCCTCTGGCACAGCTCTATGAGCGCTCATGGGCCACTGGCCAGGTACCAGAGAATTAGAAAAGGGCCAACGTAGTCCCCATTTACAAGAAGGGGAGAAAAGAGGACCCCGGCAATTATAGGCCAGTCAGTCTTACCTCAGTTCTGGGGAAGACCTTTGAGAAAGTTAGCAAGGAGCATATCTGCAAGGGCCCAGCAGGGGAGGTAATGCTCAGGGGTAACCAACATGGGTTCACTGAGGGTACATCCTGCCTGACTAACTTGGTTTCTTTTTATGATCAGATCACAAAGTTCCTGGATGAGGGTGTTGGGGTGGATGTCATCATCTGTCACATTGGTGTCAGAAGTGGAGTGGCTAAGTTCGCCAACAACACCAAAGTCTGGGGTAAAACATCTACACCTGAGGATAGGAGGGTGATCCAGGTGGATCTAGACAGACTCATGAAATGGGTGGACGAGAACCTGATGGTGTTCAACACTGAAAAATGCAAGGTTCTCCACCTTGGGAGGAAAAACCTGCAGCATGCTTATAGGTTCGGTAGTGCTATGCTGGTTAGTGCTACAGATGAAAGGGACTTGGAGGTCATGGTTGACCACAAGATGAACATGAGCCTTCAGTGTGATGATGCTGTGTAAAGCGAGCAAAACACTGCCTCGCATCCATAGATGCTTCTCAAGCAAATCCCGGGACGTCATTCTCCCGCTGTACTCGGCCTTGGAGCCTGCAGTTGGAGTACTGCATCCAGTTTTGGGCTCTACAATTCAAAAAGGATGTGGAGAAGCTTGAGAGGGTGCAGAGGAGACCCATGTGCATGATCAGAGGTCAGGAAAACAGACCTTATGAAGAGAGGCTGAGAGCCATGGGGCTATTCAGCCTGGAAAAGCGCAGGCTCAGGGGTGATCTGGTGGCCACCTATAAGTTTATCAGGGGTGCTCATCAGGATCTGGGGGAATGTCTGTTCATCAGAGCCCCTCAAGGGATGACAAGATTAAACGGTCACAAACTCCACTGTGACCGGTTCAGGCTGGACATAAGAAAGAACTTCTTCACTGTCTGAGCCCCCAAGGTTTGGAATAGACTGCCGCCGGAGGTGGTTCAAGCACCCACTTTGAATGCCTTCAAGACACATTTGGATGCTTATCTTGCTGGGATTCTGTGATCCCTGCTGACTTCCTGCCCCTGGGACAGGGGGCTGGACTCGATGATCCCCTGGGGTCCCTTCCAGCCCAAATGTCTATGAAATCTATGAAATTCCTGGACTCCACCGGGAAGTGGAGTCCCCCAGGGCTCGGTCCTGGGGCCTGTGCTGTTCAATATCTTTATCAGCGATCTGGATGTGGGTGTGGAATGCACGTTGTCCAGATTTGCTGATGACACCAAGTTGTGGGGCGAGGTGAGCATGCTGGAGGGGAGGGACAGAATCTAGCTAGATCTAGACAAATTACATAGGTGGGCGGATGAGAATAGGATGGAATTCAAAATAGACAAGTGCAAGGTACTGCATCTAGGGAGAAGGAACCAGCAACACAGCTGTAGGTTGGGGAACACCCTTCTTGTAAACATGGTGGCAGAAAGGGATATTGAAGTCAGTGTTGACTCCAGGTTGAACATGAGCCGCCAATGCGAGGAAGTGGTCAGTAAGGCTAATTGCACGTTGCATCTACAGGTGCATCACAAACAGGTCCAGGGAGGTGATCCTTCCCCTCTATGCAGCATCGGTCAGGCCACAGTTGGAGTACCGCATCTAGTTCTGGGCACCGCACTTCAAGAGGGATGTGGCTAGCACTGAGAGGGTCCAGAGGAGGGCCACTCACATGGTCAAGGGGCAGTGGGGCAGGCCCCACAAAGAAAGGCTAAAGGGCCTGAACCTATTCAGTCTCCACAAGAGAAGGCTGAGAGGGGATCTGGTAGACATTTACAAACTCACCAGGGAGGACCAGTGGGAATTGAAGAAAGCTCTGTTCCCCTGAGCACCACCTGGGGTTACTAGGAATAATGGTCACAAATAGTTAGAGATAAGGTTCAGGCTGGACATCAGGAGACATTACTTTACAGTTAGGACTGCCAGACTCTGGAATGGGCTCCCATGTGAGGTGGTACTCTCTCCTACCTTGGGGGTCTTCAAGGGGAGGCTGGAAAGACATTTGGCTGTGGTGATATGACCCTGGCACCCATTCCTGCCTGGGGCAGGGGGTCGGACCTGATGATCTGTTTAGGTCCATTCTGACCCTAAGCACTATGATACTATGAACAACCAGTTCCAGTCATGAGTGGAAGCTACTTTGTTGAGGGTATCTGGAGTATATATACATACTGAGCCATGTTGAGTTGTGGGGTCACCATGGAGGGCAGGACCACACTATTCATATGTGGCAGACTGTGACAGGGCATGACAGACAGATTCTGGGTATGTAGTGTCATGGCATACTATGACCTGAAATGCTGTTGATTCTGCTCAAGCCCAGCCCAGTAATCTATGTGGTAAATCATGATTCTTTTGGCTTTGGACTACCACACATGATATACCTGCGAGGAGAAATACCACTAAATTCAAGCCAAAATCTGGGTATCTGAACCCCAAGACTTCTGGACCTAGGGCTTACATTTAGGATGCTTGCCTGGATTTGGAGAGTATCCAGAGCCCCACACCTATGGGTATGGGAAGGAGGGACAGCCACATAGACTTGACAATTGAGCTCTGTTCAGTCAAACTTTGTTAGATTTTGCCCATTTAACTAATTTAGTCCTTGAAAAAAATTAGAAAAATAAACACACACACACGCTATATATATATATATTATATACATACATACATACATATATATACATACATACATGTATACACACACATTATGTGTATGTGAGTGTGTGTGTGTATTTATTATTTTATTTTTTTCAAGGACTAAAGTGTATATATATATATATATATATATATATATATATAGTAGGGCTGTGCAAACTTCGGGTGGTGGTGGTGATTCGATTCGATTTGGTGATCTGATTTGGTGGCCAAATCTCTGAATCTAAATCAAATAAGGGGAACAATTAAAAGGTCCGAATCGATACAAAGCTCTCCAAATTGTTAGAAAAGATTTGGAGAGCTTCAATGATTTGGGCAGTCCCCAGTGGCTGCAGCAGGGAACTGCAGCTGGACTCAGCGCTGGTAAGTAGGGGTGGTGAGGGGGCTGGAAGAGGGCGCAGGGGACCATGGGGGAACCTTTGCCAGCCCCCAGCCCCCAGCC
>NW_005841960.1:2065966-2077746 GCF_000455745.1 Alligator sinensis | reverse complement strand
GCTAGTAAAGCGACCAAAATGCTGGCTTGCATCCATAGATGCTTCTCAAGCAAATCCCGGGACGTCATTCTCCCCCTGTACTCGGCCTTAGTGAGGCCGCAGCTGGAGTACTGTGTCCAGTTTTGGGCTCCACAATTCAAAAAGGATGTGGAGAAGCTTGAGAGAGTCCAGAGAAGAGCCACGTGCATGATCAGAGGTCAGGGAAGCAGACCCTACGATGACAGGCTGAGAGCCCTGGGGCTCTTTAGCCTGAAAAAGCGTAGGCTCAGGGGTGATCTGATGGCCACCTACAAGTTTATCAGGGGTGACCACCAGCATCTGGGGGAACGTTTGTTCACCAGAGCGCCCCAAGGGATGACGAGGTCGAATGGTCACTAACTACTTCAAGATAGTTTCAGGCTGGACATAAGGAAGAACTTCTTTACTGTCGAGCCCCCAAGGTCTGGAACAGCCTGCCACCGGAGGTGGTTCAAGCGCCTTCATTGAACACCTTCAAGATGAAACTGGATGCTTATCTTGCTGGGATCCTATGACCCCAGCTGACTTCCTGCCCTTTGGGCGGGGGGCTGGACTCGATGATCTTCCGAGGTCCCTTCCAGCCCTGATGTCTATGAAATCTATGAAGTCTACGAAATGAGGGTTAAGATTTCAACAGAATTGGGCCCCTTTATAGCACTCTGCAGCCATAGACGGCTGTAGAGCACTTTCAGGGGGAAAGATCAGGCAAAAATTGTCACTTCTGTCTCTGTTTTGTGTGTTCTGTTTGCTACTTATCTAAACTATGCCACTTACAGAAAACTACATAACTTAGTTCAATTCCACCTCAGGCTTTTTGAATGTCGGTACCCCAACTGACTCTTCAGTTTCTCTCATCATTAATTTCTTCAGGCTTCAAATTTCTAAAGTAAAGTAAAGTAATAGAATTGCCTTAGTGAGGATATGCAACTTCCTGCTACAGACATATGTGATTGGAATGTCAGGATTGTTCTGTGAATGATCTGTTGCTATATGAATATTTACATGAGAAAATGTATTAAGGCTGCCTTTATGCCCTATATTTTGGCTTCCTTCATCTATCCAGTTCTAAAGAGTTTCCTTTATAAATCAGTGGTGTGATATTTCTTGCCAGACTTACTTACAGATCAAACATAGGTCATTTTATATCCATGCAACATGAGTCATGAGTAATATTTTAACTTCTATATATTCACCTCTGAAACTGAAGCCCCATACATGTTTAGTAAATTACAATAATGTACATTGTCTTAAAGAAAAATGTGAATCCTGGTGTTACTGGAAGATAAATTAATTGAACTATTATAAAAGCTGTAGCTTTTACAATTGAAACAAATATGATTTCAATCCATGACAATACAACTTTTGAGAAGTATTAAAGAAAGAAGCCTATCCAAAATGGAGTAGTTATTTTACAAAGTTGATGTGTTCATGAGAAATCTATAAAGGCTTCATTGTATTCAGTTCTCATAAAATGACATGAAACCATCTATAAAAGAGCTTCTCTCTTAATACTAGCTGTAGGAAAAAATATTAGAAACCAAGTGAAAGACTTCAATAGAATGCCTGGAAAAGCAGAATTTGATAAAGGATAGCACATGGAAAGCCAAATTGAATTTACTGTGTTTGTTGAAACTGTTTGAGGTTTTATTTTCCTGACAAGGGATTCCTAGGCATGAAATGAAAATAGCATTACTTGGATTTTCACAAACTAAAATAGCATTGATTAATGACTTGGATTCAGAGTCCTGAGTAGGAGAAAATTTGCCAACAAAGCTAAACTGAAAAATATGGGAGATGCTTGGAAACAATGAAATCACAATAGAGATGTGTTGCATTACTGCCAGCTATGCTTAAAGTAGTTTACTGTAAAATAGCAACTTAACAGAAGTTTTGTTTTTTTTTTTCATTCAGCCATTTTGGTGTCTGATTCTACATTGAGAAAGGTTGAACGGGAGAAGAACAGTGTTCCTTGTTCAAGATTTGTTACAGTGCAGAATTATTGTTAAATTTGCTAAGTAGAGTAATGAGTATAAAATAATTTTTGACACATTTTTCAAGATTTCATGTGAGAGCAGATGATGCCAAAGTAGAATCTCCTGCCTGGTTTAGCAAAATATCAAAGGAAGAAGAAATAGCTCTTTGTTGTATAAAAAGTTAAGAGTCTGATAAAGACTAATTAGCTGCACAGTAAACATCTTGACATCGCTGGACTAGCAAGCTGCACGGATCTGGGCCAGGTCCTTACCCCCCACAGCCCTGGGGACATCCCCCCCACCACTCCCCAACCCCGCTACATTCCCCTGCCACCCCTCATCCACCCACACCCATGAACTCCCCCCACACTTACCTTGGACAGCACTGCGGGCCGGGGTCAGCAGGAGCACCAAAGAGATGGTCTGGCCAAAACCAGAGCATCTCTTTTGGAGGACCAACTCCCTGCTCGCTCCAGTCATAGTCTGGAACCTTGCCTTGCCCTGCTCTATTGCAAAGCGGTTTTTTTTAGACCCCTGGATATCCAGGGGTCTAATTTTCTCACCGTGCTGCAAACTTGCAGTGCAGGGAACATTTTTCCATTCCTGCATGTGACTCTTGCCCCACCTCAAAGGGTGCCCCAGGACCTGCTGGGCCTGGCATATGGTCCCCACATGCTACACCAGGTCCTGTCACCATGGGCCTGGCCCAGCTGGGTGGCAGAGCAGCCCCAATGGTGGCAAGACCCAGCTGGGCTTGGCACATAGTCCCCACGTGTTGCACTGGGTCCTGCCACCACAAGACTGGACCAGCTGGGTGGCAGAAGCAGCCCCAGGGCTGGCAGGACCTGAATGGGCTTGGTGCATGGTCCCCCCGCTGCTGCTGTGAAAGGTCAGTTACAGGCCCTGGGTGGCGGGGCTGGGGCCCTCCAGGGTGGAGCTGGGACCCTGCATGGGAGAGGGGCCCTCCAGGGTGCCTGGAACCCTGGGTAGGGGGACTGGGGCCCTGTGGGGGATAGGGGCTGTGGCCCTCTAGGGGTGAGCTGGAACCCTGGGTAGGGGGGGCATTCCATGTGCTGGGGGGGGGGCTGCACCCTGCGGAGGCCAGGGGACCTACCCCTCCTGAGCAGCACCCAAGGGCCCCCACACCCACAGTCCCCCCAGCAATTGCCCCAAAACTACCCACAGACCAACCCATATCCCTCCACACACACCCATACACCCACCCACTTCCCTCACACCCCTTCTCACCCCCTTCTTGCAAACACCACATCCCCCATCACACACCCATCATGTGTGAAGAAAACAACACATTTAGGTATTTAGAATTTATTTTTTCATGATGATAGAGACACTGATAGGCTTCCAAATTGCTTTAACATTGTAAATATACCAATAAAGCATTACCCAACCGATCACTGGCTCTCTCTTTCTCTCTCTCTCTAGATGTGTGTGTGTGTGTGTGTGTGTAGAGTGTTTTTTTTTTTGTTGTTTTAACTATGGAAGAAAATGGATTTGGGGGTATAAAAGTGGATTTGGGATGCTGCTGCAGCAGTCCATCTGGCACAAGGGGTAGTGTCCCCAGGTACCAAATGGCTGGGCCCCAGAAGCTCCTGAGAGTGATTACCACAGAGCTGCTTGCCAGGGCAGCTTTTTGTATGGATGGGGCCAGGACAGGACAACTTTTTATACTGCTGGGGATAGCACAGGTGCTGGCCCCAGACTCTAGCTCCCCCTGGCTGCAGATCCAGTAGGAGCCAGGCAGGGTTATTTTGCCCCAAGTGGCACAATTTTCTCCACAACAAAGTGCATGTCCAAGTATGTGTGCTGAGGCAAAAAACCCCAGCCCAAATTTGCACCACTTCTATTTGAGCTGCTGCAAGTGCATGTGCTTGCATGTGTGGATGTGCCCTTGGTGTCTACATGTGCTAATTAATTTACTCTGTAAATACAAGTACTGTCCTGCTTCAAAGTAAAAAGTAAAAGTAGTAAAAAAGCTGCACAGCAGCACACAAGTTAGTTTTCTAGGTGCCACCCTGCCCTTCCTTCTGCCTACTTTCAGACTCTCTCTGATAAGTGGAAGAGCAAAACCATCCATGGTGGTCATTATTACTATATAATACAGAAAGATTAGGGGGGACCAGGTCAATTATAATGGGCCAGTATCCATGTTAAGTCCCTGGTTCTTATTTCTCAGAGACCTGCAGAAGGTTCTGGTCCTATAAATGCTATCACCCACAAAAAATCCTTGCTTCTCATGGATTCTACTTTTTCATGGATCATCATGCCTACAACATCAACCAAACACAAATTAATTTTCTGCCATTTTTATGTTTACTTTAAATTAAACATATTTCGTAAGGTCTTGCTGGAGGTATCAGCTTGATTCTTATCTCATTAATACTAGTAAAGGTTAAGTGTTAAACGTAAGTCTCTGAAGGCAATTGTGTTAAATCAGGGTAAAACTGGTCAGAAATTAGAATTGAGCTGTGCCAGGCCTGGGATTAAGTGGTGTGATAACACCCACCTGTTAGCCTGCCTCTGACTTTCACCTAAGTGTTCCCTTCCTGCTCATCTCCCATGATTTTTTGTTTTTTAATAAGTAGTTAGGAGGCTGCCCTAGGCTCAGGGAGATTTCCCATAGGGTGAGATGTTTCTCATGATGCTTAGGTTGGGCACCCCTGGTGTTAACCATGCATTAGAGCAGAAACAAAACTCTGTGTGTGTGTGTGTGTGCGTGTGCACGCGTGCATACACACATGCACGTATCTTGTTGGATGGGATATGGAGAAAGAGGATTACTCTGAAGAACTAACAAAAACTCAAGTATAACCAATAGCTACTTTCAGACAGTAACTTTCATTTCCTTGTCTTTTTAGTTCTTTATATTTTTATAGCTTGTTTTTCCTTTAGAGTATTCTATCAGTCTTATCCTGATGAAAGCATGGCATCCAAGTGCATTTCTAAATTTTTATTACCTCTACAGAACCTTAGAATTCACCTAGAATTTAAAAAGGGAGTGCAGGAAGCTGCTTTCTGTGCACTGTTAACTTTTAATGACACTACATAATTGGACAGCAGTGGTATTGCATTAGTCCACAGCAGAACAGAAAGCCATGCAATGAAAAATAGAAGATAATCTTTACTTCCCTATGAATTAATACTAAGCTTTTCCTAAAAACACCACTTCTTCAAAATGTTGTACAATTGTTACACTTTAACTTGAAAATAGCACCAGAATTCAGCTTGCTCGGTGTCCCAGGCCAGGACCTACAATTTGTAAACATATGCATATATCCTATGGTATATATGGGCCCTTATTGGTCTCTTCATCCTGCTCTGAGGTTCACATATACATTTAAGTGTGTATCTTGAAAACAGTTAATGCAATCTTCTCTGTGTAGCTGCATTTGATTTCAAAGAGTATTTCTAAGTATCTATAACTTATAAACAAAAGAGAAACTTACTGTGCTATTAGGAAATAACCACATTGTGGTTACCAGTTTCCAGACTTATGGAAACCTGACAAGAAAAGATCAGTTATACCTAAGACACTGAATTTCAAATGTTTTTGCTTAAAAATTGCCAAACCTCTTAGGTATTGAGCCCAGAAATGCATCAGAAGCTAAAGAAAGAGAAGGAATCTCTGAGCATATCAGTAGTACATTTGGATACACCAAAGAGCATTAGAGCAAAACATGCATTAATTCCCCTCCAAAATGTATCATAACTTATTTTAGAGAAATGATAGCTGCATATCATAAGACTCTCTCTATGCCTGAGGAAGGGTGCCTGTGTTCAAAAGGTTGCAAAGAACAATCTTTTCAACTAGTCAGTTGGTTTAATGAAAGATAGCATAGCTTGCTTTCTTAGACATGCACCTATTTGGTGTATCCTTATCCCCTTGCAATTTCATAGCTGCTGGAATAGCCTCCTTAAAAAAAGGCACATGTCTTGGGACAAGAGACAAAAAAAAAAAGTGGGGGGGGTTTAAACCTATCGTTGCCTCTCTACTATCCTTAGCTATGCTGAACTCAGAAAGTGCAGATCTGAGGATCTGGACAGCTTTCTGTTGCTATATGCATGACCATCAGTTTAAATTCCAGGTGCAAGCCAGATTCTGTACTCACACATATCTGCACAATCTCACTGCAGACACAAGGCTGGATGGCCTTTTGCTTGCAGTAGTGTCCGTCAGGAATAATTCTGCTGAGCTCTGATCAATACATCTATGTTAATGCAAACAATAAAAGCAGTGTTCATGAAAGGTAAGAAAAATGAAGAAACACAGACCTAAGAGAGGTTTATAGAAGACAGGACATCCATTGAAACCACACCTGTAACTAAGAGTAGAATTAGGTCTGCAGAAACCTAAATATTCAGAGAATCATAGAGATGTAGAAATGGAGCGGACCTCCATAGGTCATATAGTCCAAACTCCTGACTGAGGTAGGATGATTCTTGTCCACAGCATCCTATACAAATCCACTGTCTAACCTCTTAGACAAACTACAGAGTCAACCCTAATAAAACACAAAATATAACAGCCTAACCTGCCACTGGTAAAGTAGAGGTACCCCATGACGAATAGGTCCAAGGAGGTGATACTTCCCCTTTATCGGGCGCTGGTCAGACCGCAGTTGGAGTACTGCATGCAATTCTGGGTGCCGCAATTCAAGAGGGATGCGGATAACCTGGAGAGGGTCCAGAGAAGGGCCACTCGTATGGTTAAGGGCCTGCAGACCAAGCCCTATGAGGAGAGACTAGAGAAAATGGACCTTTTCAGCCTCCGCAAGAGAAGGTTGAGAGGCAACCTTGTGGCTGCCTATAAGTTCATCACGGGGGCACAGAAGGGAATTGGTGAGGATTTATTCACCAAGGCACCCCTGGGGGTTACAAGCAATAATGGCCACAAGCTAGCAGAGAGCAGATTTAGATTGGACATTAGGAAGAACTTCTTCACAGTTAGAGTGGCCAAGGTCTGGAACGGGCTCCCCAGGGAGGTGGTGCTCTCCCCTACCCTGGGGGTCTTCAAGAGGAGGTTAGATAACCATCTAGCTGGGGTCATCTAGACCCAGCTCTCTTTCCTGCCTATGCAGGGGGTCGGACTCGATGATCTACTGAGGTCCCTTCTGACCCTAACATCTATGAATCTATGAATCCCAGTAGCCAATGTTCTCCTTCTGTAAAAGTTTTTAATATACACTCAAGATATCCCAGGAAGAGAACCACATACTCCCCACTACAGAGGTAGACAAAAAACCCCACAGTCCATACCAGTCTGACCATGGGGTAAGTTTCCTTCCTGACCCCAAATATTCCCCCCATGCCAGCCAACAAGGGCAAAATACTCTACTTAATTGAAGCACAAGCCCCAGGTGCCAGTTCAGAGGGGAATCCAGAAAACTGTCAGGAAACTGTCACCTGCTGCAACCCATGCTGGGGGAGATTGCACTGAGGCAGAAGGAGCTCATGCCACCTCCATCACCAGAGCCCTTGTGAGTAGATAAGCATTCCCCTGTCCTGTACCGCTCTAGGCATCAACATTTAAAGTTGGGCCTCTGCAATCAGTAAGGAGTTAACATCTTTATTGATCTAAAAATATATATATTTGAACTGGCATATAGCATAAATACAGTCATGGAATAATGTAAGGATAATAAAAATACAAAAATAAAACAATATAATTTCTAAGGAAACATTAAATTATTAGTTGAAATATAGTTTTCATAATAAATATTTCACTAAACATTTCAAAATACTTTTTTCAAGGCATTTTATTTAAGAAAAAAGCAATACTCCTCTCCCCTCTAAACCCCCAAACCCACATGCACATTGAGAGGATTTCTTCAGATGAAACTGTCCTCATCAGATGCAGATTTAAAGTTGATTTTCCTTTTAAATTTATTTCCAGCCAAACAAGTCGTAAGTAGTTTATGACATTGTATTATACAACCTATCCTCCTAAGGAATGTAAAAATCACATACTTTTCAAAAACCTAATTTGTATAAATGATTAAGCTATGGTATGCAGGGCTTTGCTGTCTCTGTGTGCAGCTGCATGCCTTAAAATAGTTTGAGAGATAATTGCTCTAACAATACTTACAGTCTTTATTTTAATGCTCCAGTGAGAGAGATGGCAATAACATATAAGAATGGAACATCTATCATGATTGTCTAGTAAAACATCTAGGGAAATTTGGTTTTGAGTGGAAGAAATTGAGGATGTGACTCAATTAGCTCTATTTAAAGCAGTATCAGTATAACTCCTAAAACAAGTCTGAATCATTAGCAATCTAAAGGAATATTATTGAATTTTAAATGATGATTTTTACCTTAGGTCAGTAAATCTAAAGTATTTACAACAGAAACAGATTGGTTACTAAAAGTTAAGTTATAGCCGGCTACAAGATACAATAATCTAGGTAAACATATAGGGGAGGCTATATCCTACACTAGTGATTATACACTGGATGACTGAGGCACTGTAACAGGTTGCCCTACCCAGTAGAATTTTAGTGACCTGTGAGGGGCACCCTTGAATACGCTTAATGTTTCACTTCTGTCTTTTGTCTTGTATCCCACCTTTACTCATCTGCCACATCTTGATGTAAATATTATTTAGATGTTCTTACAAGCGGGAGACTGCCTATTGTCCTTCTAGGTTGGGGTTTTCAGCCACCACGGGCCTTGCCCCCCATCTTTCTCTAGCTAGGCCTACCAGTCTAAACCCATCAGATAGGGTTCAACTCTGAGGATCTAGCTCCTTAATCCTCTCTGGGCCTGTGGCCCTCCTTTTGCTTTCATTATGGAGCCAGGCCTTCTGGCCTCCTTTCACCCTGCACCCCCTGGATGCCAAGTTGTTGGGTCTTCTGCCTCCTCAGGCTTGGCCCTTTCTTATAGCTTGGGCTACTAGCCAAGATCCCCCCACTGGGACCCAGATTCAAAGTCCTGTAGCCAGCTCTGTGCTACTGACCCTATACAGCTGCACCCACTAGTGCACTAGGCCCTTTGGTCTTTTATGACTGCACCCCAAAGCACTAATGAGGCCTCCTCCTCCCCTACAGCCTCAACTACAAACCACCAGTCTACCAGTCAAAATACAAAAGCTAAATCCATGGGCTATAACCACAAAAAATATTTTAAAAATTAAAGAAGGCAGTATGCCAGCTTATGTTTTTTTCATGGCTCTGTGCTCCTGCTTCCCGCCTTGTGGGGCTGCCGCATCTTCTCTGGGCGTCATCAGGAGTTCCCCCTACAGCAGCTGGACAGGCAGCCAAGCATATCCATGGAGCTCTTATGCACAAACTCCTTCCCCACTAGCTGCTGCCCCAGAACTGTCACCAAGCCCAGGGTTTTTATAGTTCTGTCCTGCCCCCTTTCTGCCACCTGACTAGCTGGCAAAGCTCAGATTTTAACCCCTACCCTGCCAGCAGTCTGCTCCCAGAAAGTTCTGGTCTTAAAGGTAACTGGTAACAGGGCTAGGGTTCCTTGTTCTGGCTTTCTGGTAACAGGGCTAGGGTTCCCTGCTACAAGCACCTAACTGCAGTTCTGCTTTACAGTGTTTGAATCCCTGAAAAACTGTGAATACAGAAGTTGGGTGGGTCCTCTTTCTCTTTGCTGCTTTCCTGTGACTTGGTTTTAGGGCTAAGATGAAGGCATGGTACTAAAGTTGATGCGTCAATAGATTTTTAGGGAGCGCATCTACATGAGACACTACGTTGCCCTAACAATGAGCTACAGCAATGTAACTTGTCATTATGGTGACATAACAGCAGTGGGCACAAACTGTGATGCCAGTGCTTTGTCACCATAGTGGCAAGCTATATCGCTATGGCTCATTGCTACAGTGAAGTAGCATCTAAAATAAGCATGTGCTTATTTAAATTAAACAATTTAAGTTTGTACTTTCAGTTCTCTTTTTGATAATAAATGCCATGTTTTCAGTTTTTTTCCCATCAGGAGACACTGTAAAAAGATCAGGGTTACCATTTTGTTCCCTCTAACCATTGGGACATCTCCAGAGGTCAGACTATCCTTGTTTAATCAGAATTCCATATTAGTATAGCAGAACAAGGGAAAAGGGGGAGCAGTGTCATGACAGAGGCCCTATCCATTTGCTGCTGCTTTGAACATATCAAATGTTAGCAAAGTGATGATATTTAGTGGAGCCCTAAGTATGCACCAATGGGCATGCCCAGAACAGAAACCCTGAGGTTGCGCATACACTGTAAAATTACCATACCTAGAAGTAGCATTCTTAAGTGCAACATCACATTTTGTGGGCTACCACCTAAATCAGCAACAGTGAAGCCAAATCTGCATAGCTGTTTAGGCAGGCTATCAATTGCTTGTCATCATCTCCATTACCTTGTAGGTGTGGTCATAGATGGAGTGAGAAAAAAAGTTGGGGAGCTGAGCACATGCACACATGTGCCCGCTCCCCCCCATGGGAGAGTCTGTGGGGGAGAGGTGGGAGAGAACAGGCTGGGGGTGGGGGGAATGGGGCTGGGACTAGCACCAGGCAGGGATGGGGAGAAAGTGAAGCAGAGCCAGGATCAGGGCCGAGGCCTGCCCTGCCCATGTGGCTGCCCCTTCCACTGGGCTCAGGATCATTGTCTGGTGCTGGTAAGCCCCGGGAACTGCAGCCTCCCAGCCCCACACCAACCCCAGCCCCACACCACCTGGGGGGGCCCAGACCCAGAGTTGGGCCAGCCTCAGCTGAACCCCCAGGCCAGATCCCCGTGCACCCTGAGTCATCCCTGGGAAGATCCTGGCACAGCCTGGCAGCTCCTCCAGTGGCAGGATATGGACGAGCCAAGGGGGGACCCATGCCCCCCCCAATTTTTGCATGGGGCAAGGGTGGGCTGCAGCTGTAGGCTGGAATCAATCAGCATCTACTGTGTGCATCCGCACCTCACTGCTGTTGCTTGGCTCACTGGTGCCACACCCCTGGATGAGCCACCGGGCTCAGATTGCCCCACAACATCAGGCCTGCACTGTTTAACATCTTCATCAGCGACTTGGATGAGGGGGTGGAAAGCATGCTGTCCAAGTTTGCTGATGACACTAAGCCGTGGGGCAAGGTGGACATACTTGAAGGGAGAGAGAGGCTGCAACTAGATTTAGACAGACTACAAAAGTGGGCAGATGAGAATAGGATGGGGTTCAATGTAGACAAATGCAGGGTACTGCACCTTGGGAGAAGGAATCCACAGCATACACACAGGCTGGGGAGTTCCTTTCTTGAAAGCACAGAGGCAGAAAGGGATCTTGGAGTCATTATTGACTCCAAGATGAACATGAGCTGCCAATGCCAGACCGCAGCCGGCAAGGCCATTCATACTTTGTCATGCATCCAAAGGTGCATCTCAAGCCAGTCCAGAGAGGTGATACTCCCCCTCTATGCAACTTTGGTCAGGCCGCAGTTGGAGTACTGCGTCCAGTACTGGGCATCGCACTTCAAAAGGGATGTGGCCAGCCTGGCGAGGGTTCAGAGAAGGGCCACCCACTTGGTGAGAGGGCATCAGGACAGGCCCTATGAGGAGAGACTGAGGGACCTGAACATGTTCAGCCTCAGCAAAAGGAGACTGAAGGGGGACCTGGTGGCTGCCTACAAACTCAACAGGGGAGATCAACAGCAAATAGGTAGAGCCCTTTTCTCTCCAGCACCACCTGGGGTGACAAGGAACAATGGTCATAAGCTGATGGAGAATAGGTTTAGGTTAGAGATCAGAAGGCAATATTTTACAGTTAGGGTGGCCAAAATCTGGAACCAACTTCCCAGGGAAG
>NW_005841960.1:2058902-2064911 GCF_000455745.1 Alligator sinensis | reverse complement strand
AGGCTGCAACTAGATTTAGACAGACTACAAAAGTGGGCAGATGAGAATAGGATGGGGTTCAATGTAGACAAATGCAGGGTACTGCACCTTGGGAGAAGGAATCCACAGCATACACACAGGCTGGGGAGTTCCTTTCTTGAAAGCACAGAGGCAGAAAGGGATCTTGGAGTCATTATTGACTCCAAGATGAACATGAGCTGCCAATGCCAGACCGCAGCCGGCAAGGCCATTCATACTTTGTCATGCATCCAAAGGTGCATCTCAAGCCAGTCCAGAGAGGTGATACTCCCCCTCTATGCAACTTTGGTCAGGCCGCAGTTGGAGTACTGCGTCCAGTACTGGGCATCGCACTTCAAAAGGGATGTGGCCAGCCTGGCGAGGGTTCAGAGAAGGGCCCCCCACTTGGTGAGAGGGCATCAGGACAGGCCCTATGAGGAGAGACTGAGGGACCTGAACATGTTCAGCCTCAGCAAACGGAGACTGAAAAGGGACCTGGTGGCTGCCTACAAACTCAACAGGGGAGATCAACAGCAAATAGGTAGAGCCCTTTTCTCTCCAGCACCCCCTGGGGTGACAAGGAACAATGGTCATAAGCTGATGGAGAATAGGTTTAGGTTAGAGATCAGAAGGCAATATTTTACAGTTAGGGTGGCCAAAATCTGGAACCAACTTCCCAGGGAAATGGTCCTCGCCCCTACTTTGGGCAAATTCAAGAGGAGGTTGGACGATCACCTGTCTGGGGTCTTGTGACCCCAGCATTCATTCCTGCCTGTGGCAGGGGGGCGGGCTAGATGATCTGTTCAGGTCCCGCCTGACCCTAGCTACTATGAAACTATGAAACCTGGCCCAGCTGGGGCCCGATTCAAGATGAATGGGGCCCCAGCCAGGCCAAGTTGTGGGGCAATTGGAGGATGGCAGCTCATCTAGGGATGTGGGTGGGCAGACCCTGCTTGTGTGCACACCACGGGGAGTCAAGGGGGTGGGGGGAGTTCTCCTCCTTTGGCTTCCCCATGCCACACCCCTGGACAAGCCACTGGGCTCTGATTGTCCCACGACCCAACCCAGCCAAGGCCCCATTCACCGTGAATGGGGCCCTGGCTAGGCTGGGTCATGGGACAATCAGAGCCATGGCACATCCAAAGCCGGCATAGCAGGCATGTGAATCCACCCCCTGATTTTGCACCGGGCAAGAGCAGGCTGCAGCTGCAAGCTGGGCTCTGCCTGCTTCCTTCCTTTGCATCTCACTACTGCCGCTGCTTTGAAAGTGATGCAGAGCCATGTGCCTTGCTGCCCAGCCCACCTAGGCAGGACATACACAGCACTACACTGCACCGCTTTCAAAGCTGGCAGTGAGGTACAGAGGCAGGGAGCAGGCAGAGCCCATCTTGCAGCTGTGGCCCACCCTTGCCCTGTGTAAAGATCACCCCCACCCTTGGCTCTCCAGAGCCATGTTGGCTCTGGACGAGCCACCGGACTCTGATTGTCCCATGACACCGGCCCAGCCAGGGCTCCACTGACTATGAATGGGACCTTGGCCAGGCTGGGTCATGAGACAATCCCCACAGTGCAGGGGGGAGTGTTGCCCTGCCCCTACCCCACTCTCTCCTGCAATGTGGGGGGTCTCGATCTGCCCCCCACCCCCTCCCTTAAGGCCAGGCAGTCGTAAAGAAAGATTATACAGCGGGAGAAGATAATTTGGGGGCTAGAATGTGATTTAGGGGGCAGAGGGGGCAGGAACCCAGGACCTCCCTACCCCCTGCACCTCCTCCCCTCTCCAATCCTGCCCCTCACCCCTTTCCCTTCTCTCCCTGGCACCCCTACCCCTTCACCCTTTTTCCCTTCTTCCCTACTCACCTCATCTCCACCCACCTGTTGCCCAGCTGCTAAGTTAAGGCTATAGAGTCCTGCATGGTAGCTAATCTATCTGGGAGCAATGCTTCCTGAGATACTGGAGGACTAAAAATTGGTGGTTTTATCTCAAGTAACCACCCAGAAATTAACTTTGCTCAAGCTAGGTAGAACAGCTCAAAGTTAACCTTTGCCTGAAGTGGCATAACTCTAAAATGCCTAAAGGCATTTAGCACTTCAAGTATGACAAGTTTTAAATCCTCTTAGCATGATCTAGCTGTAATGCGTAATCTCAGCCTCAAGCTATGAATCCAGAAATACAAGTAAACCCCTTTTTCTTCAATAGAGGAGGAGGCCTTAAATGTCTTGCTTCTTATACACACACAATTAATAATCTATTAAACATATTTCAGATTTATAGCCATGTAATTACAAATCTATTAAATATATGTCATTCCTGATCCAGTGGAGCAGTGTGGCTGCCTTCCCAAGCCCTGGACACATGCTATTTTTGTAGCATGATGAAGCTCGTAGCACTACAAAAAAAGAGTGCTATGGGGGCATGCATATATACACAGCCCCCTGGCTGGAGTGAGGCAAAGTCACTGTACAGGCATACACTCCAGACAAAGGTCAATAAAATCTGCTATTTATGTCCCCAGCCACCTCCAAGCCACCACTTATCAGATCCTCACCACTTGATTGTCCTGTTGTCACTGCAGCCTTGTCAGTCATCGCAAGCCATCAGTGGCAGAAAGGGCTGATGGGGTGGCATTTGCTTCTTGATCAGCCCTTGCTGGTGCTACAGCCCAGTTAGCCATTACCATCATTGCAATGGCTGCTTGGACTGCTTTCAAAATGCCTATGGCAGCAAGGGCTGCTGAAGCAGTCTCTGCCACTTGATTAGCTGTTCCCATCACTGCAGCCCCAACAGTGGTTGCTAAAAGATAACAATGGCTGATGCAGTTTCCTGCATGCTGGTTCAAGGCTACCAGGCAACAAGCCATTCTCCCTCCCTCTCTCTGCACCTCTTGGAGGGAGAATGGAGGATTGTAGGATACTGGAGGTTAGAGACCCCTGCATATACATTAAATGTGTCACAGAGAAGTTTCCTGTCACCCAAAAGTTGCTGTTTGAAGCAAGGACAAAAGGTGAGTTCCTACTCAGTTTTTTTTTTCCTTCCATGACACACAACCAAAGTCCTGTTCTATCAGCTATGGGGAAAAAACCCCACAAAGCCAGCTAAGCAATAAGTATTTCTTAGGAAACATGCCTGTTATCATTTTGATCGTTCTGCTTGAAAGCAATATTTTTTGTTCCACATTTCCCCTTTAACCTGTACCTTCTTTAGAGTAGTGGCTACATTTCCCAATGTGTTTGGAAGGTATCGTACATAATGGTTTTGCTATCATATAATGAAACAGCAATAGGACTTAAAACTGGTTTATTTTCAAACTATAGATCAAGTTGCCACTGCTGGTAAATCCTATATAAAACAAATTATGAAAGCTTAGTATAGGAACATGAATAGTATCAGAGAGACTTATCTATAGACCTCGAGTTAGATGTACACTGCAAAGCTAAAACCGTGTTCAATGTTGCATTTTATAGTTGGGTTGGAGTTAAGGATGGGTCATGATAGCTCAC
This sequence comes from Alligator sinensis, assembly GCF_000455745.1. Classification (NCBI taxonomy): domain Eukaryota; kingdom Metazoa; phylum Chordata; order Crocodylia; family Alligatoridae; genus Alligator; species Alligator sinensis. Next base: position 2,061,416 of record NW_005841960.1, on the reverse strand, counting down.
ATTATGTTCTCCCCCCTAGATTCTCAGTCTATCTCAGCAAGATGTAGAAAGAGAAACTTTACCAATAAGCAGGTTTTCTTTGTCCATTCTTTGTTCAGCTTCTCTCTTATTAGGTCCCTTAGATTCTTTAATGCACTCAGCATCATTGATGGTGGAAGGCAGATCTATGCAAATAGACACCTAGAGAAAAAAATTCCACAACTCAAGTTTTTATTTCTCTCTCTCTCTCTCTCTCTCTCTCTCTCTTTTGAGTAGTATTTAATAGGCTTGATGTAGAGGTCAAGTTGGAAGAATAAATTGTAGAAAAGGTTTCATTTGCAGTTATGAAAAATAATCTAATAAAGGTAACCCATCCATGTTTGTAATGATTTCACATTTTAATATGCCATGTTATTTTGGTTATTGTAAATTTATATAAAACCAAACTTTTCACCTAAGCAGATAATATACAAATCTAAACATGCCAAATAAAAAGAAGGCAAAGCTAGACACACAAATCTCAATTAATTAAATATTTCATTCTTTACCTTTTAAAATATGTCAATTTATACAGTGTGTCAAGTTTCCATCCTTGTGGACGTGCATAATAAATCCAATACTGAGCCTTTTCAGTACTATTGAAAACACACAGAATATACAGAAATATTATCATTGTTTTGTACTGCTTGTAAAAACAAAACTCAAAATACAGCTTCAGTTCATTATTCAGTAGTAAACACTGGGCAAAACTCTAAGGGCTTCTTCAGCTGAATCAGGCATAACAGCTAATTTTGATTCAGGAGACTATCTGGTCCTCTGTACCAAAATGCTGACTTAAGCCTTCTAAGCTACATTTCACATCAGTGACTGAGCACAGCTCACAAACATACTAATGTGCGGATATAATCTCTCAGGTATAGCAGCTTTTCTTTAGATGCCAAATGAAAGTGACCTATGTACATTATTGACTCCTGGTTTTGTCTTCCTGAAACTAAAATCTCAGTGCAGAGAGAACTTACTTACCAATAACTGGAGTTATTTGAGATAAATTGCACATACTCGCTGAGGAGGTACAAGAATCACAAGCATTCATTTGGAGTCTTTTTTGCCTTAACAGGACATACGCGCCTCCCTTTGGACCTTCCACTACTTTTGCCCTGAACCGAAGGTGTGAATAGAAGTGCATACTTGCACTTCTGTTTCCATTTAACAGCAGATTCACACATTATGTGCAATTCCAAGAAAGGGTTGAAAACTCTTCCTACATATCAATAAATTCTCTTTCTTCTTTGAATCATTGTCTATACAAATATTCTAATTGTGAATGATTCTAAAGCAGGAACAGGCAATTATTTTGTTTGGAGGGCAGCTTAATGAGCTTTGAGGGCTGCACGGTGTTGAGGGCTGCATGGGTAGCCCCACCCCTTGGCAGGCACCCTGTCCCCTGGTCTCTATGTTGTGACCAGAAGTTCTACCCCCTAACCCTTGACGTTTTCATAACTGCAGAAGTCCTCCCCTTGCCTCCAGAAGTTTTGCTTTCAGCCAGGGTTTTTTCCCATCTCAGAACTAGAAAAATACCAAATTATATTCTAAGAATTGAACATTTATAACATTCATTAATTTAATTTCAAAAAAATATTTTTGGCCTGATTTACATGTGTTTGTATAGTGTACATAGAGCTGATTGTGCAATAGCTTAAAATGAAGTCTTACTCTTGTATATTGTGGGAGGGCATGGGTGGGAAATGGAAGGGTGGGTATAGGTTTGTGGGGGACTATGGATGTGTGGGTATGTGGGATGTAAAGGAGGGTGTGGGTGTGTCTCTGGGAGTGGAAAGGTGTGGGAGCATGTGGGGTATGGGTGTCTATGGTGTTTCTGGGGGGCTATGCGTGGGAGGAGAGTGGCTGCAGTGTGTGAGGGGGTATGGGTGTGGGGGTCTTCGTGTATGGAAGTGCAAGGAGGGGTGTGGGTGGGGTGTGCATGTGGGACTTGCCTTATAAACACACACACACACACACACACACACACAGTCCCTCCCTCATTGCTCTGTGTCTATCTCCCCCTCCCTCATTGCACAGATGTGCAAACATGCACACACACACACACACACACACACACTTCCCTAGTGTGGGCCCTGTGCTCCCTCAGTCCAGCAATGCAGCCAGAAGCCAAATGGTCCTGGAGTGGTGGCTGGGCAGGAAAGCAGGGAAATGTCAGCTACAGGTGAGGGTGGAATGGCAGCAAGTAGGCATGTTGGCAGGTATGCGGGAGCCATGCCAGTGCCCATGGGCCAGTACTGGCAGGCTCAGAGCAGGGTGGCAGGAGCACAGGACCAGGATGGCAGGGATTCTATAGGGTCTATAGAGCCCCTGCCAGCCCGGGCCCCATGCTCCTACCACCCAGCTGTGGGCCCTGTGCTCCTGTCCGTGCTTCAGCTCAGTGCCATTCCCCGCTGCCTGCTGCAGTTTTCACCAGTTTCCTGTCTGCCACCATGGCAGCCTGGCACAACATGGTTCCTGGCTGCATGAGTATGA
>NW_005841960.1:1991339-2058871 GCF_000455745.1 Alligator sinensis | reverse complement strand
AGCTGGCCTGGCCCTGAGGATGCGGGTGATCCTCCTCAGTCCTCCTCTGCCTCCCTCCCCCCACTCTTATCTGAATTTGCCTCTCTGGCAGAGAGAAGTGGGAACAGCTCCAGGGTCCCAGGCCAGAAGCCTCTGCTTGCTGCTAGGTCCTGTCCCTGTCTTCCCCTGGGTCCTACCTACTGTCCCTGGCTCCTATCATTTTTGACAGGCAGCCAGGAAGAGATAAATATTAATTTTCTAAAATTTTTAGGGGCCCTCTGGGCCAGATAAAATGCCTTAGTGGGCTTGATCTGGCCCACGGGCCATATTTTGCCTGCCCCTGTTCTAAACCATGTCTGGAGGTGGATCCTGGAGTTTTGAAGGATGAAGGACTCCTTTTCCAAATGTAGTATCTTTCCAGGGATGTCAGTAATTGCACAGTACCTAGTAAAGAGCTTTAGGTAACCACTCTGCAGATACTGGTCATGGAAACTGTCACAAAGTACTCTAAAGATTATTTTGAAATACTATATGGGCCTGCTCTTTGGGCAGTATACCCAGCTCTTACCTGCCATGCCTTGATGTTAGCTAATATACAGAGTGTGAGAGGCTGCCCTGATCTTACAGTGACCACCCAGATTGTGGTCCTGGACTAATGGGCCAATTGTCTGGCTTTGTACCTTCCCTACATTATACCCCATACCTTGCAGATGGCATCCTTATAGATGTTCTACCTATTTGCTGATTCAGACCCACTCTGGGCCTTCCCCTCAGCCTCTCTCAGCCCCACTCCAGGTCCACAGACTTCTCAGTCTCTCCAAACAACCCCTTCCTGTGCTTCCAGAGCCTTTGGTCTTCGTCTGGGCTCTCAGACCCCTCAGTCTTGCACAATCACTCCCTGGGCTACCAGGCTCCTCAGTCTTTCTCCTGCCCCCTCTTCAGGTTGCCAGCCTTCTGGTCCCTCATCTTGGACCCATTCAGTTCTCCACTTTTCCAGACACTCTCCAGACCCTCAGATGTGTCCAGTCCTGCACTCTATTCCTGGCCCGTCACTGGGCCATTGGACCCCACTATATGCTTCAGTCCCCTCACTGGGCCTCACTATCCAGGCCTTTTGACTCATCTGGTCCTGCACTCTATTTCTGGCCCCTAGCTGGGTCCCTGGACCCTTCTGGTCCCACTATACTCATTGGGCCTCACTATAAACCTCAGGGCCCTCACTGGGCCTCTGGTTCTACATGGTTCCAGTCTCCCTGGACCCTTCCTGGCATCCTTCCTTCTGGCTGTTGTTCCTTTCAGTTCCTAAGATGTTTCTGCCAGCCCTACTCTTAGGGTCTGGGCTTATACCCTGTCTAAACCTAGCCCTCCTCCAATCAGATGACTCCCATGATCAGGCCTAGCCTCACTTGCCAGCCCCCTGGGTCAGCTGATTGCAATTAGCCTTCACCCACACCTGCTGGTGGCTCAGCAGACTGATTGGCCCCTTAACGTGGCTGGCACATCAAGTGCCTTGGCACAGAAACATTGCACAGGGATGCTATAGAAATTGCCCAGAGTCTAGTTGAATACACTCTGACTAAACATCACTTTCAATAACATATTTTAAAAAGTATGATAACCAGCCTAACAATCAAATTTTAGGATAGACCTTAATGGCTATCTTGTCCAAGTATCTTGACTGTATATGGATCCACCATGATAGCTTTGATTTGACAAATCATATTTGCCTAAGTAATTGCACCAGAAAGACTCCAGAAGTTTGTTCCTAGAATTGGTTCCAATAACAGTTCCATCAGAGATATGTGACATTTATATTCCATTGTGGAATGGGAATATTTATTAAGCCGTTGAGGAATCTTAGGAACGTCAGGTGAGAAAACACATGCTAGCCGTCCACCAGATGAAGGAAGTGAAGTTCTGGATAAAGAATTCCCCCTCTGTTCTGGTCAAGAAGGTTTAAAACAATAGGCAGAGCCCTGAGATACTTTCCTGACATGAGCAGAAGTCTTCCAACCCAATACTATCTTGGCCATGTAAATATATTATCTTGGCCTGGCAAAGACCAGCCTTACCTTACAGAATATCTGCATAAAAAAGGGTGTTGGCAGGAAAGTGAACAGGAGGTTTTCTATCAATGGGATGACAGAAATATTGCACTGGAAACCTGAGCAGAAGGCTTTCTTAAAGCAAAAGGATTGGCAGTTCCTGGTGATTATTAGCAGAATATCTGTGTTCAAGTAATCCCAATTTGCAAGACGGACCCAAAGAATGAGGTCCTTAATCTCCTTCTTCCTCTGTTCTCCAGAAACCTAATTATAATGATTACATATGTGGATGAGAGGAGAAAAGGTGTTCCTACACACACACCAATCAGATCCTTTTACCTTCCATACACTCTGGGTCCCATCTGCCTTTTCACCAGCCCATGAGTTGTAGGACAATTATTGATCCGTAGGATTAGTTCTTGCATGGAGTAAAAAGGATCCTACCAGAGATGTGCTTTTGTCACAGAATTGAGATGCCTTTTGTGTAGTTGCCAACACCTGAACCCTTACTGTAACAGATAGGCTTTCTGTGCTTGGTCAGATGTCCCTCTTACCTTTAAATAGCAAAATATATATGTTTGTCCCTATCTGAGGTATGAAGTTACTGAGAGTGCCTTGGTGAAGTCTCTTGCAACCATTGAGAAGCTGAATTACAAGAACTTGTACTCAGTGGTGTAAATATCGCAGGGTGACAGGAGCTACTGCATGGGGCACCAACATGGGGTGGGTGATGAGGGAAAAAAACATTTTTTGTTGCCCTTGTAGCAGAGCACCATTGGGGTGTTCACCACTTCAAGGGCTTGTGCAGGCTACAGAGGAGCCTGCAGGGGGGAGTGGCAGAGAGACACCCCTCCCTTAGAAGGATTTTAAGGGGGTAGGTGTGTGGCATGGCAACTTTGGGTGCTTGCCACTTTTAAGGGCCTGAGCAGGCTCTGAGACAGCTTGCAGGGGACTGCAGAGCCAATCAAGCAGTCACATGACAGCCAGCAGGTAGCCTGATAGGAGCAGGGTGGTGCAACCTCAGTATAAGTACAGGCCCTGAGGAGCAGAGCTGGCAGTTACTACAGGAAGACTGCCAGAGTAACATCTCCCAGCCAGTGTACTACTGCTTCCAGAAACATTCTGGAGGTCAAGGGTATGAACTATGGGAAACGAGGAGATTCCTAGGGACCCAGTGAGGTCCCAAGCCCCAAGGTAATGGCTATGGGCCAAGGAAGAGTGAGGCCAGCCTAGGAAGGGACTTACAGTTTGTGGGGCTAGGCAAGCCCCTGATTAGAATGTGCTATGACTGAACCCAGGGGAGCTCATGTGAGCCCAACTGGGTGAAGGGCTATCTCATGTAAGATCTCTGGGACTCTAGGGAAACCCAGAGAGAGATGGCTTTATGGTGGGGCCTGGGGGAACCCTGTCTGAGTAGGAAGGTCAGCTGCTGTAGATTAACCCAGGGTTCTTGACTGGCCCAGGATGGGACCAGGGCCCAAGTGGTCAAAGGGCAAGCACGCCCACAGTGAGGGGTAGGACAGGGCTGCAGAGAGATATCTAGCACCCCGACTGGACAGGAGTTGGGGCCAGAGCCTGAAAGGGGCTGGAGGGGTGGGACATCACTGCTAAAAGAAGGTGGGAGTTCAATCAGTGTGCAGGCTGTTATGAAGGAGGCATCCTATTAGGGGCTCAGAATAAGTTGGGCCAGTGACAGAGGATATGTGAGGAGACAGAGGCTGCAACAGAGTGCTGGAATGAGTAGCCCATGGAGAACACCCAGGAGCCCAGAAGGGTGAGGAAAGACCAGAGCAGGTAGGCCTGCAGTTGGTTCTGGGGAATGACTTAGAACTACACCCTGCTGGGGAGGATGGTGTGGTACGGCTGCTTGAGGCAAGGCAGTCCTCAGGAAATGCTACACCAGTGCCTCCCTAGTGAAAGGCGAGTATGGGGTACCAGAAAACCTCATCCCCCATTGCCTTGGGGGTGACCCTGTAGAGAGGAAAGGCTAAGGGAGCATGCCCTGAAAGAAAAGCAACAGGCTTGGGCAATGAAGGTCAGGAAGGCCCAAGGCCTAAATGAGTGGTCTGTAGGCCAAGGGTGGAGTTCAGGCACACTGACAGATACCTGAGGCCCAAGGGGTGGAATGTCCTGAAGCCCCAATGAGGGGGCAGAATAGTGACCCCAGTGAGGGGGTAGAGTTTGAGGGGTTAGGAGTCTAACAAGAGGCTAGGAGCCCAGAGTGCATGTGGGAATAGAGTCCTCAGTGATGGGACATGAGTAGAGGTCCCAATGAGGGTACATGTGGCAAAGGGAAGTCTCCAGATGTCTGAGGCCAAGTTTAGGCCAGAGTGGCTCAGCAATGGGACCAGGGGAGCTAGAAGTTATTTGGATGCCATCTGCAAGGCATGGGACATAGTAAAGGGGAGGTTGGAGCTATATATTATGCCCTCAGCATCAGGGCATTAAATGGGCAGCCTCCTGCATTTTTCCATCTGGTTATGATTACATCAAGGTGTGGCAGATGAATCAGGGCAGACTGCCCTAGACAGGTGGGTGGTCAATACTGTGACTGGCCCCAGGGATGGCCTCCTGACACACACTACATGATTGTGATCACAGCAACAGCAGCAGCAACTGGAAGTCACTCTTGCCCCTATATAAAGCAGCTGCCCTGGACACCCAGTCATGTTCTTACACTGCTGATTGTATTGGAAAGGATCCTGACCCATCACAAGCTTCTCTATAGAAGAGCCTGACAGCAATATGGAAATTGACATCTGAAAAGAGAGAGATGTACCAATCCCTCTCCTCCAGGGAAGTATAATGGATTATAATCTTTAAGCAGGAGTTTAGCAATGAAAAAATGAAGGAGGGGTGCCATCTTCCCTTTCTCATCAGAACCAGAAATTAATCACCATAGATCCCTCTTCACCTAAGATACTGTGGGACTTTTCCTACTGCACACAAAGCTAGACAAGAACTGCAGCAAAATCTCATGAGATGTGTTCCTGCAAAGGGATAGGAGAGGGAGATTTGGGGTAGGCAGGGAGTTGCATAATGTGATGCTGTGATGGTGTCCAGAGCCCTGGACATCCTGATCTGACAATTTGGGCCCATGCAAACTAGAAACTGGCAATTTTCTGAAGGAAAGGAAAGGACAAAAGAGACTCTCCAAAGTGAAGAAACGGATAGAGATTGACTTATCTAGCTTAGCAAAGCAAAGGCTGAGAGAGGTTATTATTATTGTCTATAAATACATTGGAGGAGCAAACATAGGGAGGTGCAGGGAGTAAAAGAACAGTTTAAGCTAAGGGACAATGCTAGCACAAGAATCCATGGGTACAATTTAACTGAATACATGTAGGCTGAAAATTGGTATAAGGTTTCTAACCATCATAGGAGCTGGTTTTGGAACACCCTTTCTGTAGTAGTGGTAGTAAAAAACTTAACTAGTTTTAGGCCAGAGCTTGATAAATTCATGAATGGGATCATAGAGCATAGTCTCCTTTGTAACTGAAAAGAACTAGGCTCAGTAAGCTTCGAAGACCTTCCAGTCCTAATAACCTATATCCCTAACAGGCATTCTTGATTTTTCTGTACAAATATAACTGAAATCCATCAGACAGAAAAGCGGACCCTGCCTTACATGCTGATCCATATCCACCCATTTTAAGAGATGACAGTCAGAATACCATCTATTGTATATTTACACAGCCATTGATCTATGGTAGAGATACCAGGCATTTTCTCAGGCAAACAACTTAGGATGAAGTACAGAACAGAAAACAGTGTCCTGAGAATAACTTTAATATTTATGCAGAAGTGCAGATCCTATTCCATTTAAAGTGTCCTAGATTTGGCTAGTCATGTGTGATGCATAGATAATGCGGATGGTACCTTTTATCAGCAAGAAATCAGCCAGAATAAATAAATACATTTTAAAAGTATTTACACTGTTCTAAGTCATGGAAAAAAATTTCCTTCTGTTTAAGTTTTGACATTGCCAATTCTTAGCGTTTTCAGAGTTTTGCTTTGAGGTCTCATCTGAAAGATGTCGCTTACAAGAGTACTCTATGTCTTAACACTGTCTGGGGGCATAGGATCAATATTGATTCTGAGGGAACAGTACTGCTTACTGAATCATTTGTTTTCTTTTCTCAGAAGCTCCTCTACAAGACAGAATTCTCTTGAAATATTCAAACTTATGTAATTATGTGCTAACATGGGTCAAGGGAACTAATGGATAGCATCATAACATTCTAGATTTTAAATAAGCTAAGAAAAACTGACAACGATGAGCTGCAGATTATATAAAATGCATTAGAATGAACTCGACTAAAACCTTACACTCTCATACCGAATTGACAAACACGACTCATGATCCTGATAAAGTGTCTTTTCATAATAAAAAGCATTTTGTGTAAAAGGGCCTGAATGTTTGGCAAAATTTATTCTATTGTTCCCTAAGGGGAAAGTAAAACGAGGTTGGCCAAGTGTGTTTTGTCAAGAGAATGAATTGAGGTCTGAGACAAAATACATTTCAGGCACAAAATTGATCAAACTGTTGAAACCAAGTTTGAGCAAAATATACTACTGAGGCAATAGATCAAATAATTTTTTATAAAATATTTTCTTTTAGATGTCTATAATTGATATTTCATTTAAAAATGTCAATTTTTTTTTATCAGCACTTAGAAGTTGGACATAATGGGCAGATTGAATTTAGTTTGGAAAATGGATGAAGAACTTAATGGAATCTACTTTAGAGATACACTTCATGGATAAGAAATGACTGAATAGTTATTATAAGCAAAGTATTTTTTGTTTAAAGAGAAATCATAAAAAATGGAGCTAAAGGTTTGCTTTCATTTGAAAAGATAAGCTTTCCTTTAATAAAGCATGCACTCTAAACTGTAGCTAACCACTTTCCTCTAAAATAGAGGTGTCAAATTCAACTGACTTTCTTAAGTGGATCTGGACCATGGAGATCCTCATGGATCATATCAAGACCTGGTTGCAGCAGTGACACATAGGTTAACACATCCATCCTCCCCCCTCCTATCCTGCCTTTCATCCCCAATTGTGCTTCTTAGATTGGAATTCAGTGTCAAGACCTCTCGTGCTCACCCTGCCCCTAAATACTTAGCTCCTTTGGGAGCCCTGTGGGCCAAGTAAAATGGCTCCACAACTCAAATAGAATCCACTGGCACACCCGCTCTTTAACATACTTAAAAAAAATCATTAAAATATTAATGTAACCTATATGATATAGAGCATGTTTTAATTCCTGATACTGCAAGCACTTAAGCAGGTGCCATGGCTCAACTGAAAAGTCATATTCAGTCCAAAAGAACATCTATGCTTACAGGTTTTCAGCCCTAAAAAAATGCTTAAGGCGATAATCCTAAGGGCTAGGTATATGGAAGTAGAGGAGAATTAATTCCAAATAGCCACCTAAACTAAATACATACACATGGTCTCACTGGTGACAATAAAGTTTACTACCCAAGGGGTTTGGTTGGTACTCACAACATTACTGTGGTTGCTTAGCAAATGCTCAACTCTGAGCAACCATACATGGGGAGACTCATTTTTTTCAGTTCACCAATTAGATCACAAAACTAATTACTCCTCACCTGCAAGGGAGCCTGCAAGTTACACAGCATTTAGCTACACAGCAGAGAGTTACACAGGGAGTAACAGCATTTAACACCCCATCAGGAAAACAAAAACCTCTCTCATTAGTTCAAGCTCTTCTTAAACAACTTTTTCCAAGGAAGCAAAAGAGGGGCATTACCAGCTGACCTGTTGATTAGCTCCAAAAAGCCTTAAGTGGGCACTGTCCAATCTGTCTTTGTCCTGTCTGACTTACGCAGGCACCTCTCAACATTAGCAAGCATACCAGATGCTGGCTATGGTTCCTGCTGTGGGAGAGGGGAGGGGAGAATCCCTGCTTGAGCTTGGAGTTGGGGAGGATACAATGGGAAGCCAGGAAGACATTGTTTTGCCTGCAATCTACATTGGAGTTCCAAAAGGTTAACCCATAACCTAGGGAACAGAAGGGCGGGGCCAGCCCTGCTCTGAAACAGAGAGCCCCTCCCAGGGCTACAAAGCATCTGGGATGCTGGAGGACTCTGGGTTAAATTAAATCAGGAAGGGGTCTGGGAGAGACATTGTATAAACTGGTTTGAGCCAAATCATTTTAGTCTGATACTACATTCAACCAGGTTTACCTCAAACCATTTTCAGCCATTTTCAAACTGGTTTATGTGCACTGAGTGTCTGTTCTGTTACAGGTTGAAACCAGTTTCTGATCACTTAAACTGGTTTATGTGTAATGTCTGTCCCTAGCCACTTAGTGCACCTGAGGTGAACTAAGTTGATTGGGAACGGGTTAGCTCAATCTAATGCTCACTCAGCATAAATCTGAAGCTCTGTACTAGGGCTGGGAAAGTCCAGTCACTTGTTCCAGTCCCAGATCTGTGCTTTTCCTACCCCCACCCCCGACCAGGCTATTTTTAGCACCCAAACCCCTGGACTGGCAACTGTCCCTTCCCCCGTGCAGACACTGTAGTCTACCCCAACCTCACCCGCCCCTCCCCCTAATTATTTAGGGGGGACAAGTCCCAGCACTGGCAATCATATACGCAAGTGGGACCCAATCTATGATCACATAGCTTAAGGTAAGACACGTGACCATAAATCAGGTAGCACAAACATACATATACTCTACATGAATTTCCCAATTATTTTGCTACATGTTAGGGAACCAGTTCCTAACCCTTTAAAATATTAGCTTGAAATTCTGGGGTTTGGGAAGCACGCGTCCTCCATATTCTTATGATTTTTCCATTTTGATATTTCCTAGTGGGCTGCAGTATATTCTGTGCAAGACAGCTACAAAGGAAACAATTCCACAGCTCTTCATGGAGTCAGGTAGATATACCATCAACGGTAAGTGCTGTCAAAGTGAAGGTCAAGTGATTTCTAGCAGACATCACCTTATGAAATCCTATAAAAATTTCATTACCAATGAGAAAAAACACTTTCCAAAAAACTTTTAAAAGTGTGACATTAAGAAGCATCTAAATGGGCTGAGTATATGGAATGCTTGCTGCAGTATATTTAATAGACAGAAATATTGTTCTTGCACTACTTTTCATTCTTGGGAATAGTGTTCAAGTAGCTTCCAAAAAATAGTTCAAAGCCTGTTGTTCTAAGATGTGGGAAACTACATTGTGGAGTATAGTATTATTGTCTATGTGTTATGTATGGGAATATGTACTACAAAGGTGAAAACTCCAACTGCTGCCTCTTATTGAGTACAAAAGCCTAACTCATCAATTTACAGTACTCAAGTTTTGTCAATTTAACTCATCTCAGATTAATTAAATGGGCATAAAACTGAAAGTTCACAGTAATTTGTTAGACCACATTTGAGTAGTAATATAAACCAAGATCTATCAATCTTTTGCAGACTCTTCTTGATTCCAATAGAATGTATTTATATGTGTATTTTTACTAGATCCTTACATAATACTTTAGCAGCTAGCAGAAAAACAACTGCAGCTGAAGTACAACCTAAATTTATTTTTCTTTGGTCCACCTTTTCCTCCTATAATCACAACCTGCCCCCCCCACGCTCTCCCCCGACCCCCCAAAAAAACCCCAAAAACCAACAACCAAGACAACTCACAACACCTTTATGGTCAAATGAATTACAAATTGAAATAAAGAGAGAAGTATCTTTTTTTCTCAGTGATCTTACAAAATATTTTCATTGGTAATTTATGGGGATCTTTTTAAAGTTGGATCATACTTTAAAACTTACTTTGGAAAAATACTTTTGCACTACAAATTTTGGTAAAATCAGGTTATGATCAGAAAACCATTTTGTAGGATACTTCACAACATTAAAAACAAACACACACTGAAACCACAAAACGGATCCTGTTTTCATTTTCCCATCTGTGAATACAAAGCAATTCCAATAACATCAATATTATTGCTCTAGGTTAAAATCAGGATTATCTGAGATCAGAATCCATCCCTATATTTCTAATAAAACAGTCTGTTTGCTCAGCTGGTCATGCATTTAGAAGTAATTTCTAGTGCTTTAAAATAATGTCAGATCTATCCATCTTTCTTTTCTGGCTCTCAAGAAGAAGCAGATAAAGTGAAACTAACAGTTTACTTCAGAAATACCTAAGGTTGTACCTTCCTATTCCTTTCTAGAGATAAATTACCCATGCTTCTCATAATGGCTGAGCATATTTCCCTACCTTCATCTTCAGCTAATTGAGATACTTCCAGCAGATATCCCGATTTAGAATTAGAAAAGGACAATGGCCATAATCTTGTTTAGCCTGCTCTTTTTATGTGATAACAAGATTAGTGGCTGGTATTACCCCTAGAGACAAACAAAGCTTTAGAAAGCAATCAAGCAATTACCATACATTTATTTAACTTGCATTCCATAAACATTTTGCAACAAAAAAGAGATGTGTTGAGGCAGAAATATCCTTTCTTTACCATGCAATTTATTGATGATTAAACTGTATAAAACAAACATAAATGAAAACTATGGCTTTCAACTCACTCGTTAGCAAAAACAATTACATTTCCAAGTGGGTGCAATTAATAATACACTAAAATGAGCCCTATCTTGCCTACTTGGCAAATACAAAATAACAACTGAACTAAATTTTACTCAGTTACACTTCTAAATTTAAGGTAACTCCATAAGAAAAATCTGGACTATTGACTTCAATGGGAGCTTTGTGTCATTTTTCTATTTGTCTCAGTCTACAATTTAGCCAATTTACCCAAAATAAATATCAACAGAACTTTATAGATTGCAGTCCTGTAGCCTTTATTTGAATTAAAGTCTGATTGACTTCAATGAGAACTTCAGGAAGAAATTCTATAACAGTGTGTTTGTTTCATGGTACATTGAAATACGGTGTATTGAAAGACTAAGTGTTTTGGAAAAGGCACTGCCAGTTCATCTTAATGACTGAATCTCAACTCGATATCTGTTTATTTACAAACTTCAGATAGGGAAGATATAATCTGGACCTTTTACCAAGAGATTTTTCGCCCTTTACCTTAAACCAGGAGTTTTCAACTGAAGAGTACCTGGGATGGCCTCAGGGGGTATTTGGCAGCACGTGCCACCACCAGCACTTCTGCTGCCAGCACTTCTTTCACAACTGTGCCACTGACATGCTTGCCGATTGGGCATTGGGGGACCCCTCCCCTTGCTCATCGACTGGCTGCTGGGGGACCTCCCCCACCGGCTCACTGATTGGCCGCTGGGGAACCGCCCCCTTCCACCCCACTCATGAACTGGCTGCTGGGGGACTCCTGCCTTCTTGACTGGCTGCTGGAGGTACACTGACCCAAAAAGGTTAACCTGTACCTTAAACAATTGTTTTTAAATGGGTAATATTTCATTGTGTTTATTTTTTTTTAATGGATTTATGTATTAAATTTATATACCACCCTTCCCAACAAAGGTTCAGGGCACTTTAGAGAAGAAAGCAAATCAACTTATAAAGCAAGAAAACAAAAGAAGCAAAAGAGGAGAAACAATACAACTTATGAAAGCCAATAGAGTACTAAGTTAAACTACATATCAAACCAAACTTGAGCCTCTGGCAAGCCTCAAGAAGAAGTAGTTTCAGAGTTGAATGGTGACTACAGAGAAATACTAAGAACAACTTCTCATTCACTAAGCAAGTTTAGCACACTGATGGTATTTGCAGGATTTTGCTCTTTGCTGGTACTAGGGGGTCATGATGGGTCATAAGACAGTCTCTTAGCTATAGGCCCTGGCTATTTAGAACCTTAAATGGAAAAAATAGCACCTTGAATTGTGCCTGTAAAGCTATTGGGAGCCAGTACAGACCTGGGAGCACTGTAGCTCTGTTGCCGGCAACCCACTCGCAGAAGTCATGACAATGGATGGTCTTCAAAGCAGCCTTGTGTGTAGATATTGCAGCAATTTTCTGTGGCAGAATAAATATACTAGAGATTCTAAATTTGGAATAGTCTTGGCTTCTTCAAATTGGCATTCATCCATTTTCATTGATCGCAAAATTCAGACATAAGTTGAAAATATGGTTCATAGGCCACAGAGACCACTCTGATATCCTGAATTGCCCTACTAAATTATGATACTGAGAAAGTTGAATATACGTCTGGGAAATCCATAATCTGGAAATTATATCGTTCAGTATACAGTGATCATGCCACACAGACAAAAGTAGGTACTCACTGTAGTACCACCTGATATTGTAAATATATTTGTTCTTAAAATTAAACGCATGCTATAACAGAATGTGCACCACCAGGGGCAGCCATGGTGCCCCTAGTGGCCTTGCCACACCCACACTTGTACTCCAGCTTCCAAATTTAGCCCTGCCCTTTCTCCTGCTATGACTTGATGTTAATATATATACTTCTTAGGAGTCTGCCTTCAGAGACCTGAGTGCAGCCTTTTTGTGCCCTACTCTACTCTGCTCATCATCCCATTTCCAGTCTGTCCAGTCCTCACACCGTAGTCTGAACAGGGCTTGATTTCATTCTTGTCTGCTCCCCTGAATCCCTGACTTGCTCTTGTCTGGTCCCCTGCTATACGTGCATAAAACCATCTGTGAGTAGAACCTAAATATTTTTAAATCCTCTTTTCCCATTTCATTATTCTGTCCTAAAACAGTCATTGCTACTGGTAATCACAGTATTGTGCTCATGGCAGTATAACAACAAAAACATAATTAAACATTTTTTTTTTTGAGAAATAATATAAACGTGTACCATATATCACTTATAGGCACTCCTCTGGGAATTGCTTTTTTGCCCATTCTGCCATGAATGTTAAATTCAAAGTCTCCTTCCCCTTGCATCATCAACAAAAAGTAGATAATCACCTCCGAGGGCAAGATCAGCCAAAGTTCTACTGAAGAGTAATGATAAATAGCAAACATTTATTAATCCTGTAACTGTTGAATGATGATTCACTGAAAAAAAAGCAACAACTATTCAATTCTTTACAACCCTTAATTTGGAAGTCATACTGCTGGCATCTGTGGTAGCCTCACATCTGATTTTCTGGGTCTAAAATACATTGCTACTGGTGTAGTGATTGTTATACACTGACATGATAAAGATTGAGAATACACAACAATCTTGTTACTTTCTTATTACTTCTTATACTTATGCAGTTTGAATGTAATATGTGTAACAAAGGAAGAAACCAGGGGGAAGTCAGCATAGCTGTGATGTATGTTAAATTGGACTGCAACTCCCAGAAACCCCAGTGACTGGGAGGCAAGTTAAAAAGGAAGAGGAAGTTTGAGGCTAGAGTAAGGGGAAGAGAGAGCAGCATGAACATGGAGCCTGGTCAGCCCAAAACAGAGGAATGTGTAGTGGAGCTGGAGATCTCAGTGGCTTGGTCAACCAAGATTATGTACTGAAAGAGCTGGACTCAGACCTGGGGGCAGCTTTAGGTGTCTGTTTGAGTGTTCTAGGGACTAAAGGCTTGCTTGGAGACACCTCCAGTGGTGTGTAGGGAGAAATTAAGTTGCTAAGTATATGTAACCACAGTGTTGATGTATTTTTACCTTTTACCTGTTCCCTCCCCTTGGTCTAACCCCCTATGATTTTCTATATAGAAGTGGAACCCCCCTCTTTCTTCTTGAGCCAGGTTCTGGGGCTGCAGGGTTGACACACTTATATGTAAATTTACATACCTGGGAAAGTAGCCAGTTTCATAATAAAGAGAGACAAGGTAAGTTCCCCAAACTTCCAGAATTATATAGTAGGAACCTCAAGGCTCATCTGGTTCAAACCCCTGGCTAGATGCAAGAATACTACCCATCTGCTTATCCAGCCTCTTGAAAGCCTCTAATAAAGGAGATTCCACAGCTTTTCTGGGTAGTCTATTCCACTGCCTCAATAGTCTAGCAGTAAAGTAATTCTTCCTGGGTTTGTCTACACAAAACATTTACTACTGAATAGGCCAATCAGATCCACAGTAATGTCTCATGTCCACATGTGTGGACCTACTAGGCCACAGGAAACTAATCAACTCTGCAGCAGGGTAGTACTATCTTGCTGTGGAGCTTTTAATCCACAGTAGTGCACATGTAGATGCTGATGGGACTGGCTGGTGGATAAGGGTACTTCAATGTAGGTGCTACCTGCTGGCTAGCCCTGAACTGGAGCACCCCTGTGATCCAACCAGTCCCTCCACAGTATACTGAGCCACATTAAAGCAGCCCCAGGCTGGCAGGCTGACTCCTCAGGCCCCCTGCCAACTGGGGCTGCTCTGACTTGGCTCAATGTTCTGTAGTCCCAGGTACATATTCAAATGGTGTACCTGGAAGCAATAAACTCTGGCCCAATAAGCATCAGAGTTTATTGATTCAAATTAATTGAATGTATAGACACACACCCTGATATTTAATCTAAATCTATTTTGATGGATTTTGAATCCCTTTCTTCTTGTCTTGCCCTCTGCAACATGGGATAACAGGTCTACCTCTTTGTTCTGCCTCTTAACATTTCCTTATACAGGCTACCTTCTAACTTCTTTAATCATTTTTGTTGCCTACCTCTAATTCTCCATGTCCTTAATATGTGTAGCCTATAACTGTACATAATATTTTAAATACAGCCTAATCACCTCTGAGTATATGGGCACTATCATCCCCACTGTTGATGCAGCCCAAAATTGCATTTGACTTACAAAAACCAAATAAACAAGCAACAGCAACTACAATACATTGCTGATACTTAAATGAGTGAGTAACTTGGAATAAAATAGTCCCACTCAAGAAGAGAAAGAGGAGTAGAACAGATAAAGTCCTTCCCACTAAGCACACATATATATGCCTGTATGTAACAGTATATATGTAACAGTAAAGACTGATTACTAAATGACAACAGGGCTTTTTATCTTTTGACTATACTCTCAAAGAAAAGAAATCACCTCCTATGATTGGACCTACCATTAATTCATTAGCTCAAACATCTGCTTTGGGAGATACAGAGCTTGAGAACAGTGGTAGCATAAATGCGTAGTGTGTGTAGGGCACTGAGAGTGCTGGTTTTCCTCCTGACGGTGAGTGCTCCAGCTGCTAGGGGCCCATGGAGAGCACTTGTACCCCTCCTGAAACCATCTCAGCCAGCAGGACGTTGGTGGCAGATGTGCCGGCGGTGAAAGTGCCGGCACTTCTGCTGCTGCCATGCCGCATGCAGAAGCACTGGCACTTCTGCCACTGCTGTGCTGCTGGTGTGTTCACCGGCTGGCCACTGGGGGACCACCCCCCACCCCCAGTTGTGCCCCACTGTTGTGCCCCCATGAGTGGTAGGGAATGTCCCAGGGTTGCTTATCTCCTCATTTTTAGTTGAGTACAATAGAGAACTAAGTGGTTGGGCTTCTTGGTAGTGCTCTCAAGAATTGCATGGAAGCAATATGGGCATACATATTAGCAGTCCATAGCAAAATGGCAGGCTTCAAGACTAAGTCACACCTATGTAGGGGTTTATAGGGAATTTCCAGACAGCATGAGTCTGGATCCCTTTTTCTGTGTGCTCTGCACCTTTGTTTGAATCAAAACGTATTTTGAAACAGATGATTTGTGTCATTATGTTTCTAGCTCTGAAAGGAAAGTTCTTGCAGATTAGAAGGCTGTTGATTCTGCTAGTCTGTCATAGTCAGTAACCAGTAGCCATAACCTGGAGGTATAATTGAAATGTGATGTGATTATTGAGTTCTACCTCAGATTAAGATGAAGGTTTGGAATTATAACTTTAAAGCACTTGCACTCAGAAGACTTGAGAAAGGTATCAGAAGGAGTAGCCCACCAAGGGATTGATAATTCCTTCAAAAATGTTGGCCGGCATTTCCTGGATATGCTTACTACCCATATACTCATGTTTATGACTTTCTTGAAGTTGCAAAGTTTCAACAGTTAAATCAGTTAGGCTGGTCATAGGTAGTACTTGCTGGCCATGTCTACATGAGATGCTGACTGCACAGTTGTATACAAGTAATAAATGACTGCACAGTAACTGGAGTTACTGTGTAGTAGCATTGCATTATGCTTTACTAGCAAGTTACTATTCAGTCTGCATCTTGTGTAATGTAGCCACTGTGATCAGAGCATATGAATAGATACTAAGAATCCTGGGGTGAAATTCCTGCCCCATTGAAGTTAACTCTACTTTTATAGTTATTTTACTGAGGAGAGGAATTCATTCTGGTTTCTTGTCTCAGAACTGCTGCTGTCTTGCAACTTGATTTAAAGCCTATTGTGGTCAACAGGAGTCTTTCTATTAGTTCCAATTAGCTCTTGTTCCAGTTCCTGTTGTTTTTAACCTTTTTGGTTTGCCTAATTAATCTGCAAATTGGTTATAATACCACATGTGTCACATGGTTACTACAAGCTTTAAAAAGTGCTGTTTAAAATGTGCTTAAAGATTCTAGGATGTAAGGGACTGTAGGCTTAGCCTTTCTCCAATGAAGTCAATATAAATTTTGCCATTAATATCAACTAGTGAAAAATTAATCCTATTGTAACTGCAGAATTATTAAACTAAAAATACCTGTGCTTAACAAGTCTTTCACTTTTTCAGCAATATGGATCAACTCCACTGATTTCATGAAACAGCTTCCTAATTCATGGCAGTGTATTTAATTGGATTCATATCCATATTCTCATTTTGAATGGCAATAATTAGTCTCATCTTAGTCAATAATATAAGAGAGTTTTAATACATTTTAAGGTCATAAGGGACCATATTTGTCATCTTGGATGACCTCCTATATATCATAGAAAATAGAATTTAATGCTGTAATTTCTGCATTAAGGCCAACAACACCTGTTTGAACAAGTTAATCTTGTTTCACAGATCTCCAACCTTGATTTGAAGATTTCAAATGTTCAGAATCCACTACTTCCTTTTGGATAGGCTGTTCTTAATTACCTGTACTTTATTTTAACATATTTCTAGTCTGAAATGGCTGAGTACAGACCTTTGGGGACATTAAATCAGGTTCAAAATGGATGCCCAATTTAAGCTTAGCTTGTCCTGGTGCTGACCTACACTTCAAGATTTGGTGTCAGTGGTCAGTGACCAACAATCAGTCTAAATCTGTAACTGTACAGAAGTTCCATGTGTAGAAACTGGTCTAAAAATTGCAGAAACTAGTTTAAGATAAACAAGGAACCTATGTAGTATCAAACTTATATAGTATCACTCTGGACCTATGTAGTATCAAACTTATTTGATTTAGCTCAAACTGGTGCATGGAACTTCTGTACACTTTCCCTGTGCATCCCAGGGCCTGGGAAAACCCTGCCACTGACCCCAGCCCTGGGGCTGCTCTTTTCACCCCCACACTATTTTTGTCCCCCAGCCTCTTGCTTCCCCCTCCCCCTCAGAACAGAAATCCCTCTTAACCCCCATCTCACAACCTGTTTTTATCAGCATGAGCAAGTAAGCCCTGGTGGGGGAGGGTGAAAAGAGCCTGCTGGACACTCAACCCCCTTCCAGCCCCCCATCCTGACTTATCCAATATTCAGAAGTCAGACAATTTAACCTCCACGTAATGCCCCCAAATATCTGTACTTAGTCAACTTGTTTTTTTAGCTTTTGAAACTTGCTATTCCTTTCCAAGTTAAACAGCCCCCAAAATCTGAAAACTTTTCTTCATTCTGGCACTAGACCAGTCATGTGATACCTTAAGTTCTTCATTGACAAGCTAAATAGATGGAACTTCTCAAGGATCTCCCTGCAAGAAAGCTTTTCCAGACCTTGGATTGTTTGTTTGTTTTTTTCTGTTACTCTTTTAAAAGGATGCTGGAGAAACTTGATAGGATTTATAAAAGTATGGACATAAGCATTAAACACAGTATTCTTACACACTGTTTTACCAATGCTGTATAAAAGGTAATTTCACCTTCTACTCCCTTAGGTAGTTCCCTATTTATATGTTCCAGGATTACATTAACCTTTTAGCCACATCATCATAACAGAAGCTCATGTTCAATTAGTTCTCTGATACTAAATGTTAGTTCAGTTAATTTTCAATCTTATTGCTTTGCTGAGTAAAACCTCCCGTCCTGTGAATACCATGTTTTCTTACATACAACATGTCCTGGAATAAAATATGCACCTCATTTTGAAAGGCAGAATCAAGGGAACAAATATATTTTTCCTTGTAGTGAGGAAATGAATAGCAGCAGCCAAGCTGGCTCATTTTCCTACCATTGTTCTGTTCCCTATGAATTATGTATAGATCTCATTTTCACTTTTATCTGGTAACCGGCAGAAACAGTTTTTACCAATTTTCTTGCATACAATGGGCACATCTACACATGACCATATGGCACCATTGTTACTGCACTGTCATATAGTACTTCCTTTTGGAAATACTAAAAGATGGTGCAGTAACAGCCCAAACTGTGCCATGCCAGCCGCACATGGTTATTTTTGGCTGCTATGTCACCGTACCAATGTGCTATAATGAGGAAGCCTGTTGCTATATTGACGTAGCAGCAGTATCACATTTTTTGCCAACAGATGCTACGGCGCTGTAGCACATCACTATGGCACCATATCATCTTGTGTAGACATGCCCAATAAGCAACACAATTTCCAATACCTGGTTGAGGGGCAGGGGGGGGTGTTTTATGTGAAAAAATATGGTATTCTTTTTTTCCTAGTTGTCTGGCCTGTCTACTGAAATATAGAATCTGGGATACTTTAGCAGACTAGCAATGCCTTTGCCTTTTTGTTGCTGTTTGAAATTCAGATTTAGATAAATGGTGACCAAATGCTACACCTCTGATACCTCTTCCATGCTCTCTGTGAAATGAGCAAATGAGTTCAGATCCATGTGTGATATTCCTTCCCTAACCCCAGATGTGGTCCCTGAAACACAGTCCCAGAGAGGTCTTACATCTTCAGGGGTGCCTTCTGTTAGGGTGACAATAATTTGATTAGGGAGCACTGGATTTGCAGCTGAATAAAAGGCATGACCTATGGCCTAGCAGAGCTGCTAACCACAAAACAGAATGATATCTAAGCAAGCCATTTGCTTAACCTTAGTAACCATTTTAACTGTGTCAACCATTTTCTGAGGGAAAAGCAGCAAGTAAATCTGTGTGAGTTTGTGTGCTGTAAGCTAGCTACAGCAAGGAACAAGATAAGATACAGAGGCCCAAAAAGGGTGGGTATGATACAACCTGAGACAGAAAAACAGACTGGAATGTGAAAAACAACACATAATAGAATCTGAGATGAACATATGCAAAAAAGTGAATGGTGATTGGTGAAGAAGCCTCCAGAAGCTTCCAGGTTTTGGTCAAAGTCCACCCATTGACCGAATAAGAGAAGTCAAGGTCTTAGACATGCCCTCATAGCAAAAAAACATGTAAATGAATGAAATACATAGGCAATTCCATGCTAATGAAACAAACAGTAAACAGAGGCGGAGCTTGAGATGGGAAGAGAAATGGGTGGAACAAGGAGGTGCGAGAGTAGAGTAAATGTTAATGAATATAAACCAAAGTATATAAATATGGGAAAAAAACTATTGTTTGTTGCTGCTCCTTGTCTCTTACGGTGAGAGAGCTCACCCAAAGCTTTCTCCATTCTGAATAAAGCTGTTATGAGCAATATGTGCTGGTGTTTGCTCCCTGCTCTGCTCTGGCTAATGTGTAACAGGATCCACGGGCAATTGGACCGTCATCTCCCTAGTTGTTAGGTGCCGCATGGAGTTAGGGTCTAACAACTTCAGCTCCAAACCACACTCTTCTGTCCCATGCTTGACCACCAAGACTGAGATGCTCCAAAGGTCACTTTCCTGACATATGATACGTCGGCTATGCTTGTCTTAATCAGGTCTTGCCAGCTCTTAACTGAGCGCATTCTCTCAGCTGGAAGAACCACACCATTATCTGGAAATGCACTCAGAAAAGATGGATCCCACACTTCTGGAAATGATGCCAGCCTTTATGGTCAAATGCTCTGATATCACAGTTGACATTGAGAATAAGTTAGTTGCAAAAGAATAACAAACAGATTGATTGTAAAAACAAGAACAAGCATAAGAAATCAGTATGCATATATTGAGATACAAACTGAGATAAAAGAATAAGCAAACAAAAGACAGTATTAGAATAATAACCTGTTTTTACCCTGCATCTTAAGTACAAGAATGAAGTTCGCACCCAGCTCAACAGATTAGAAAGTAGTTTCTGGTCTCTGTCAGGACCTCCAACAATTTCTTTCTGTCTGCTTGTTTTACTCAGCCTGCTTTACTCAGGCTGAAGGACTCTAGTATTTCCTCAGGTGCCAGGAAAATTGAAAACGCCATCAAACTCTCCAGGTAAAGCTTAAGTGCAATTTCATATCTGGAGTGTAGGTTGTAGCCGTGTTGCTCTAAGGACATAGGCAGACAAGGTTCTTTGGGTAAATCCGATATATTTTATGAGACCAACTCAAACAGTTGAAAAATTCTTGTTAGCAAGCTTTTGGGCACAAACACCCATCATCAGGCTGAGGAAGCATCTGCAGATGGTTTGTGCTTTTTCTGGATGAAGTGCTGAAGCAGCTGGAGGCCAGTATGCATACAAGAAAGCCAGTCAGTGAAAATGTCATTTCTTATCTGGCCATTTACAGATCTGGCCATTGGATTTTGGGAGAGCCCACATTATGCATACAACTTCCTGTGTGCGTTTACCAGATTTAATTTTTTTTCCCCCAATCTACTTAAGACAAGGAGACTAGGTATATCCTTTCAGACATGAAGAATACTAATCCAGTATCTTTACAAATATGTAATCTCCCACTTTATTTCTTCCACAGTGAGAAATGTTCTTCCCCCAACAGTCTGAATAGCCTGGTGTTATTCTTTTTAAAAAATGTAAATTCATTATTGCCTGGAAGGGCCTGTTTCCTGTGCTTCAAAGCACGTCCATAAGGGAGCTGAATAAACAACTCAAGTCAAATGTTAATTCTTAGTGATTACTGTGTTTCAGCCATTTAGGCTTTGAACCTCTCCAGGTACCAAATAAATTTGTTTATTGCCTGAAAGTCATTATCATATAGTGAAGTCCTGGCCCTATTATACCCTATAACAAATATATTTTATAACAAATACCACATGCATATAAACATAAGGTTGATAATGCTAAATAGGGCTCAATACTACCTGTACATAAAGACTACATATGCTATATTAGTAAAACAAACTCAGGAAAACCTGCATAACCTCTCATGAGCCTGCCCCCCACCCCCCCCCAGACCATAGTGGGGGTTCATGACATCCTGTACATAAATATCCACAATTAGTTACTATGTGTCCATAGCAGGCAGAGTAGAGGCAAAAATGAATGAACATAAAGAACAGATTTTTATTTCCTAATGGATGTCCAGAGTGCAGCTTGTGACCAACTTTGAGTTACCTAGGAGTATAGGGATCATTCTATTACCTCCTTTGGGCAAGTACATGCCCCACCCCCGCCCCTGTATAGAAGTAGATAGACATCTCTATGTCTCTGAAGGGTAATTCTATTTCTATGTGTACTTATGCACACAGAAGTGAGTACTAGAATCATTCCTACACTTTAATTGGGTAACTCAGGGCTGGCTACAAGCTGCACTCTGGACATCCATGAAGAAATAAAATTCTGTTCCTTATGCTCATTCATTTGGTCATCCAGAAAGTGAAATAGAATTTTTCCCTAATTATGAAATACACATTCACCTTTAGAGAGGGTCCCTAAGGGGTCCTTGCATACTCCACTTATCACCTATTAGGTATAATGGGACTTAGGTGTTCAACTACGATCCTATTCTACTCTGAATCCCCCAAAATCCATGAACACGCATATTTTTGTAACATGCTGTTATCTTAACCTTACAAAAAGTAGTGATGAAGACCTTTTATATTTATAGTTTTTCAGGGACTCAAGAAAGATGAATTAATATCACATTAATGCACTTAATAGGTAGATTCCATTTAGGCATCTTATTAGTGAAGCAGACTCTGCACCTACAGGCCTAGATTTAAAATTTGAGGGACCTTGTATTTATTTATACTGCCTCTTTGAGCTGGTCTGATGATATCTAGCAAAATTGTTTGGCTGTCAAAAGTATTCTTAAACCAGTACTGTTTTTTTGTGAATCTATTTGGTATTCAGTGAATACTACAAGCAAACAAATGTCAGTCTATGCATTATTCATGGAGTTATCTGAAGTTGGTATTTCAGCTTCACAATTGGTCACCCAAGTCACTGATGGGTCAAATACATATATTCAGAATTGAACCTGTATTTTCTATGTGCATCAGACTCACATTCAACAACAACTTTGCGTATTCAACATCTAGGTTAGCTTTGAAATTGGAAAAACCAACAGACTCCCGTATGGGCAAATATAAATGCAGCCTTGCTGATTATATAATATTCACAATTCCATCACACCCCCTCAGTATCCAGGCAGTTTAACTGCCTGTGCTGCACCTATTGTGGGTAAATGAAAGATATCAGTCTCTAGGGTCTCAACAGAATACCTCACTCAAGCACTAAATTCACTCAGCATTATTCCTAAAATTACCATTTTCCCTTTTTATGTTTCTATGTCTATCATAAAACTGCTGATTTCATGGTGGGATGAAGCCTTCCTGAAATCATTGCCCACCTGAATTTATTCTTTCAGGAATAATAGCTAGCATAGTAGAACAATGTGCGTCTCTGCAATCTACACAGGTAGAAATAACAAGGAAGTATATATCTATATCTATCTGTGTGTGTGTGTGTGCGCACACGCACGCACGCACGTGTGTATATGTATGTATGTATATATGTATATAGTAATAAGGACATGATTGCATTAGAAAAACTACATTGCTTTTTCACATTAAAAGGTGTGAGAAACTGAGAGAGAGAATAAGATAGACTGGAGAGCGAGAGAAGAAAATAATTAACATTTTTCACTCTTGTCTATAATTGACGATTATAATATCATGCTTCTCAGCAGTATTTGATATTCCTTTATTTTCTGTCTTGTGAAGTGGAGGTTCTGTGTGAAAAAGGACTAGATGTCCTAATGTTGAACTCCCACAAGGTAAATCATTTTAAAGAATAACACACTAAGAAAAAAAGGAATTTATGGAGTGTGACTAACTGTAATGCTATTTTTTTGTCATTTCATTTGTTTTCCATTAGGTCGGAAGAAACTCGTATGAACTGTATAAAAATCCCTGCATTCTACTCCATGGGAAAATAGCTGTGTGTCAGAATTTTTTTAAGTCATTTCTTGATGTAGTTTCAACAACATACCTGTTAAATCATTGAAAAAAAATATTCCACGTGATTTAAAGTATTGATTCACACATGTATGCAATGATTAACATTATAAATTATAAATTTTATATAACACTACTTACATATTCAGTGAAACTTTCAGCGAATAAGTGACTGCCATTTTCAAAGGTGGCTTCTTTAAAATGAAAAGCACCACAGAACTTCTTCAGTAATCTCTTCAGCAAACTCCAGTAATTTCTTTGGAGTTTAGGAAATAACATTGCACTATTTTTCTTCATTCAGATTATCAACTTCTGTTACTAAGTTGTATCCAGAAAGTGATAAAACAATTCTACGCCCCAAAGTCCTGATTTTCCTCTGTGAAGTCCTAATTCATCGCTTGGGGCCCCTCTACGTGCAGGTAATGGTACAATGGGATCACGTGAGTTCCCCAGTGAGGTCCCCATGTGAGGTCTCCAGAGCTGGGAGACTGAAGCTGCTCTGGTCTCCGAGCCCTAGAGGTGCATGAAGTCCCCAGATCATAGCTTCTGTGAATTTTTAGCCCTAGGGGCTTCACACCCCCACAAGGCCGGGGAGCTGCTTGGATCCAGATGAGTGTGCTTTGTACCAGGAGGCATTTTGCCAAAATCTAGCATCCATAGGTGTGGAACTCTAGGTCCTGGCAGCTGTGGAGCACTTCCAGGACCCAGAGTTGGGAGCTGCAGGACTCTGGTACCTGCCAGTTGTGAGGCACTGGTACACTATGGTGCATGCACCTCTGGAGCTTGGAGCCTGGTTGGATGACAGGGCTCCCAGCCACATGGGAGACCCTGTTACATGTGCAAACTACAACTGGATACCAACAAGCTCTTGCTATCAGTTCTTGCTACAGGTGTTTCCAGTTTAATAAAAAAAAGTTGAAGAACATTGTCAAATTTGCATTCAGGGTAGAGCTGATTGGAAATGTTTCATAAAACTAAGCCTCAATGGAAAGTGCCTGTTTGTTAGTCTAAAATACTTCAAACATTGAGTTTGACAACCTTGCCAATTTTAAGGCTAATCATTAACATGTTCGTATCCTCAGAGTAGGGACCCTGGGTAAAATCACAAGGATTATGAAGGGAAAAAGAAAGATCCAATTTGAGCCAAAAGCAAATAAATAAAAATAAAAATATAAATCTGAAAATTCAATTTTTAGCCAACTTAAATTTAGAAATTTTATTTGTACTTCTCTCTAATCATAGAGCAAGCAGGGTTGTGGGTGCAGAGAGGCTACAAGTGTTTCCATCCTATTCTATGCGTAGAAGGAGTAGGCAGGACAATTACAACACTTGGGGAGTACAGGAACTGTTCCTTATTCCCCAGGAGCACAAAATGCCTTCAAAAGGAGGCCTCGGCATAACTCTTCTCTCCTGTGCAACAGCCAGGAAAGTTAGTTGGACATGCAGCCAGAAACTACACTGCTCAAAAAGGAGCTGTTGAGAGTGACACTGTGCACAACACAGTTAGCAAGGCCAGAAGACATCCTGCCTTCCTGAGGCAACCTCATCTTCCTGGCCGGTTCACAGCTAAATACAACACCGGCCCCCTCCATTTCATTAAAAAAAAAAAAAGTCTATAAAGAGTCAATTTCAGACTCAGTCATAGTGATAAAAGGTTAAGAGACTGCAAATTCCATGTAACAGGCATAAATAATCCAATTTCATAATGGTGTAATTTTCACTGATATAACATTATATTATGATTAATGCTAACTAGCAGCATTAGAGAAAACATAACAAGTGCTTCTGTTAAAATAGAGATTACTCTGATGCAATTATTCTTTAAAATCAGTCCTTTAAGTATGTCATGTAAAACATTTAAGTATGAAGTTTTGTTTTCTACAAGGGGGTTTATGTACTTAGTTTGACTAGGAGAGCAAACAAAATAACTTTACATGGTCATTCCATTTTTCTGTATAAAGGATAATAAAAGGTTTCTTTTTAGCAAGTGCATTGGGAGTTTGTAGGCAGCAGGTTGTTTTTCTGGCTTAGTTTGAGAAATTCAGAAAACACCTTCTGTTTGCTGTTTGCATACCTGCATCTAGCATTTTCTCTCCCTTAAAATTACATTTTAAAGTGTTATGATTCAGCAACACCAGTGACTTTTTTTGCTAGAAAAGATTTTAAATTATCCATTGGTTCAGTGGCACCAATTTTGAGTCATTCTTGTCTTCATCACAGTAGTAGCTTCCTGGCCACAGCTGAGATATCTGTCAAATGGTTCACTACAGCTCTAGCATAAGTTTTGTTAAATTTACTGTAAGATTAAAATTGTATATTCCACTCATCTAGCATGAAGGGAAAAAAAGAAAACCTTCCCTCCTCTGTGTAAAGTTACAATGTGCAATATTTAGAACAGGGGTGTTTAACTTTTTTAACCAGGAAGTGCAAGCCCTACAGTCCATACCAATGTGTGGCTCATGCCACACTGGCCATACCAATGGAAGTTTAAGGCCTGCAGGGTGCATGCCACATAGACATCCCCTCATTTCACTGCACCCCTGCAACACTTCTCCTCCAGCATGCACCCATGCAGGGTCACTTCCCCACTACTGCTATGACCCTACATGGATGCTCCCCCCTAAACCAATGCACTGCATGCTGTATGGCCCAAACCTTACCCTAAGTATGCCACACTGCCCTCTGGTGCAGGCACAGAACACAGAAGGTGCACATCTACACTTGCCCCAACTGCACAGTACCTGCTGCTACTGTGCATGGGCTGTTTTCAATCCTACTACACAGTAGCAATGAGCTAGTGGGCACGTCTACACGTGCATTTACATTGACTTAAATTTACCACACAGTAAATTACTGTGCAGTAAGTGGGAATAAGCTGGCATTTACACGTACAGGCATTAAAGTGCATTAATACTGCATGTGGACTGACTTGGTACTAAAGTTAGTCCCAAGTCAGTCCACACACAATGTTATTGCACAGTAAGGTGTCCACATGTGCGTTACTTTTCAGTAACTAATCAGACATAAATTTGATGCCTTTATGATGAAGACATCAAATTTATGCTCAAGTCAGCATAAGTCACCGTATTTACTGTGCAGTATAGGCACGTAGAGATGCATGCCAGTACTAAGCAGTAATTTCATTCACTAATGTAGCCCAGGTAACTTGGGTATATAGTCTCCTTCTGCAATTAAAGGGGATTATTAGCTGGCAGGTATGCTGTGGGGTGGGAACTGCAGACTGCTCTGTTTCCCTCCATCCCTATAGAACCAGTCCAGGCCAGTCAGGGGACTTAACTATGTACACATTTATTTACATTAACTTATCACAAGTGAAAGGAACATGGATACAAACATATGTACAATGTATATACATATTTACAAGATATCTAAACCAGTAATACAAACAATATCCTCTGGGTAAATGGCAGAAAACCTTATACCAGTGCTCCAGATACAAGTAAGTCACAGGTAAGTATCTGATCTGAAATAGATAAATCCCAAAGATAAATTAAATCCTGAGGGGAAACCCCAATGCCCATGGGCTTTTCCCAAGCCCTACAAAGAAGCTGGTAACTTTAGGGGGGCCGTCTCAGTGGGACCTCCCCTTTTAGGAGCCCTTAACTAACTAGGGGGGAGAGACTCTTCTCCCCTGTGAAAAGCCTCTTTTCCCTGCAACTCATGGCTCCCAGGCCTGGAGGGTGGTCCTCGTTCCCTGCGCCAGGTTGCTCTCTTGCCTGCAGTGGGCTTTGGGGGGGTCGCTGTCTCCTGGAACAGGGCTCTGCAATGCAGGACTTCTGGGGCCTCTGGCTTGGTCCTGTTGGCTAGCTCAGTAGCCTGATCACTGTCTGGCTCTCTGGACTCAACCTTTAGCTATGGGTCAGAGGCCTGGGCTGTCTCATGCAGCACCAGGCTTGGTCCGCTTCTGGACCCTCTGTGCAGCACCTCCTGCACCGAGCTCCCAGCCTCGTTTTGAGGGTTGAGGACCTGAGCTGCCCAAACACTCCAAAGGTCCTACTCCATGCACCGTCCTGTGCACCGTGTCTCTGGCCACATGCCAGAGGTTGCAGACCTGAGCCACTTCACACAGCTCCCAGGGTCTGGACACTGAGAGCCTAGCTGCTGGAGCCATCTACCATTCCCACTGATGGAAGTCTTCAGGGACAATTCTGGGCTACTGCTTCGCCCTGCTTCGAGGCTCTCCTCAGCTCTTCTAAGCCCCGCTCTTCTCTTTTCTCGCTCCCTGATGTTCTCCTCTCATTCTGGGGGAACAACTCCTTTTATATGCTCCAGGGCTCCACCCCTGAAGTCTTCCAGACCTGATTGTTACAGTCTTCAATCAGGTCCACAGGGAGAACTCCTCTTGCTGCCTCCTGATTGGAGGATGAGCTCCACCAATCAAAACAGCAAGATTTCAAGCCTGGGACTCAACCCAAGCTCCAAAAGGCAAGCCTGCTACACCAAGCAGTAAATGTGCACATGCAGATTTGCCTGCTGTATAGTAGCTCATTGCTACTTCTCAGTAGCGGCAATGTCACGGTTAGTGTCCTGCTGACACTATGTTGCCATAGTCCTACGGTGATGTAGTGTCTCGTGTTGATGTGCCCAAGCTGAAGAAGGAAGAGGGAGCCCAGAGACTGGATGCGGTTGCAGCCAAGGTAATTTGAGGTGTTGCAGCTGGACAAGAGCCTGAAGGCCAAAATTTAACTCCTCATGGGCTGCATATAGCCCATCACCATAAGTTAGATAGCTATGATTTAGAAAAAGAAGAATACTGAAGAACTAAGTGATCCTTTTTTAAAAATTAATTTTGGTTTTGCAATCCTTTTCCTTTTCCAAAGCATTCTTATACAATTATACACTTCCAACTAACCTGCAATAAAATCATTCTAAATAATGTAGTATCAACATACACATCAATTACTTATTCTGTAAGGCAAAAAGACTGTTATAACTCATTTGTTGAAATACAATGGTATTTGACAGCTCAGGTTCATGAGAGCACTTGAGCATGTGCTTAAAATTGAACAGATGTTTAAATCCTATTGAAGTCAATATGTTCCTGAATTAGGGCCATAGTCAGCAAGATACAAAAGCAAATACCTAATTTCAATCATGTTGTGGCCCTACTGGGTTTTCCCTACTGCCCTCTCCACCCTCCTCCCCCCACCCCCAATAAAAACCCTCTAAACAGAATTGGCTTTGTGTACATCAAAAGCGAATGCATTTATCTCAGTGCTTGCTCATGTTATTAAAGTTAGAAACATGCTTAAGTATATTGTTAAATCTAAGCCTATTTTCTATTCTACTTCATTAACTACTGTGCATTTTTTATTGTTCACATGAGGCTTGCTTTATTTTGAGAGGCATTAATGTACTATGTACATGTTTATATTGCATAAGCTGTTTCCTGGACATAGTTTTTCAGTTTAGTTTCTGTTTCACTCTACCCCAAATATTTTGCATATTTTGAGAACTGTAACATTCTGTAAATTATAAAATGTTCAGGTTTCCACATAATTGATTTGTGTGCCTGCATTATTATTTAGGCATTTTAGGTATCTAAATCAGCATTTCTTAAAAAGTACATCACAGTCTGGTTGGGAAATAGAAGGAGGATCAATAGACTGATCTCTCAGTAGTTCTCTAGTCTCAGTTTCCATTTCTTTTCTAATGAAAATCACTAGCAGTTAGAGCTGTGGCAGATAAAACGTTCAAAATGTGCCCCGAACAATGCAATGATGCCTAAATCTATATATAGCCCCAAATTAATCTATAATAACTTAGATTTCAAGATAAGACTTTTAATGCCAGCATTTTAAAATGTTTATTGTTTAAAGTATACAAGGAAAGAATATCTTTAACATTTTAGAGCATAGGAAGATAAGAAGTGCCATATTGGGTAAGACCAGTCTATCTCGCCCACTATTCTGTCTCTGACAGTGGCAGAAATGAATGCTATAAGGGAGAGCATTGAATGCTATAGAGGAAGAGCATCTATAGATGATCTATCCTGTATTCAATACATTCCCTGGCATCCATCTCCAGAGAGAACATCTATCCGGTTTCAAACCAGTTCAGCCTAGCCAGGTTAGACTAACCTGTAAAGATTGATTCAATTCAGGCTCAGGCTTTTGCAATGTCTGTCCCTACCCTATGTGGTTTAGCTTACAGTCTGCAAAGTAGCATGTTACTACTTTCTCAGATGATTATTACTGTTTGAGACACTCTCTATGTTACTGACAACTTTGAGAGAGACCAAGATAGACAAAAAGTCTGTCCTTGGGATCACATAGGCAATGTGCTTGACTTCAATATAGATTCTAAGAGTATAAATGAAGATGGAATTTGTTCCTTTGTGTACAACTTAAAATAAATTGCGTCAGTGTGAATAGTTTCATAAGCCAATATAATTAGCTTGTAGCATGTTTTAAAGAGTTTTGGCAATAAGATCAGCTCACTAATGTCACTAACTTTCTGAGTGTAGCAATATAAGGATGCTAAAGGCATTATGTGTTCCCACTCTGTCATTGGTGAGATTCTAATGGGATTGTCTAATAAAGACAATAGACATAAAAATAACCTGATCTGGGAGTCGAGTTTGTGCTTCACTGAGTTTGTCAATTTCTCAGAAGCGTTGCAAGGACAGAGTAAGCAATGGGAAGGTTAGAATAAATTAAGAAGTGCAAATATGAATTCCCACATTATATCATTTATAAATGAATGGGAGAGAAGCTGGTAAAGTTTTGTATTATTTCCAAGGTGTGATACAAAGATCTAGAGCGAGGTGTCAAACTCACCTTTTGCCCTGGACAGGATCTAGACCATAAGGCTCCTTGTAGGTGATGACAGTGGCTGGGGCTGCCATAGCACCTGCATAGGGAACAGGCTATGTAGCTGCATCAGAGTGGTGGATCTGGCTCCTGCCACATGCCTCATGCTGATGCCAGAGTTGCTTCTGCCGTCATGTGCCTTATGCTGTTGCAGCAGCTCCAGCTCCAGCACAGGATATGTGGCAGTGGCAGCACCATCTTTGATCCAAGGAATGCAGATATGGCTCCTCCAGCACAGAGTGGTGACTGGGCAGCAGAACATGAGGTAGCCATGACGGTGCACATGGGTAAAGCTGCTGGAGCGTGACTGGGGACTAGGCTTCACTCAGCCTCCTGCCACTGATCACCATATCCACCAAAGCCATTCCCCCTAGCCGCGACCCTAACTTCCAGTGGCCCTCCACATTACCAGTGGCCTGGATAGAGATGCTCCATGGACTGGATATGGCCCATGGGCCATGCATTTGATATCCATGATTTAGTTTAATGAATATAAACTCTAATCCTAATCCATGTAAAAATTTGCCTCTACTATGCCAAAAACTATATATTTTACCTTAGAAGTGCAATGCTATTCCATTCAGAAAAAATACATAGCTCTCCCCTCTTCAGCAGCCCATTCTGAGAACAGGAAACTTTATGAACTTCTGTCACTTCAGGATCCAGCTTGCCCAGAAGGGATGTGGTCTCATGGTTCAATCACAGGAGTGATGACTACCTAAATCAGTGTCTCTGCCTAACAAGAAGCAGAACCTAGCAAGGTGAACACTCTTCTGGGACAGAAGGAAAGCCTGAGTTTTACTCCCTGCTGTTTATAGTGTTTATTCATTTCCCCCCATTATCTATAGACTAGAGAAAATGCATAAATATCATTGGGAGCAGAAGCCAGAACCCAAGACCCCTGCCCTGCTTATCAGGGTGTGCCTGTCTCAATAGGCATTAGTTTTACCAAAAGAATGGAAGTATGCCCTTCAATGTGCTTTCCCAGGAAATGCAAGATGCCCTTTTTCTCTCTGTCTCTAGGGAACTCAGGTCTCTATGTTTCTGGGTAGGTGCTATCCAAAGGAGTATCCTTCCCCTTTTTCCTGCATGCCTGTTTTTGACATTCAAAAAAATGGGGACTTACTTGGAATTAATGTGCTTCCCAACTGGAACTGGATCATAAAACCACTGTGATTGAACTGTATCTCAACAAGCTGTATCCTTTCAGAGCAAGCTGGATCTTGACAAGACAGAAGTTCAGAGGGTTTCCTCTTCTCAGAATGGGAAAGCTAGGTACCCCATAGGACAAAACAGAATCCCACTCAGGGGTGCACAAGACTGCTCACTGACAAGGGTGGAGAGCTATCTATCTTTCTGGATGATAAGCACTTAAGTGAAGTTAGATATCTAGCTGGCTGTTTCGGATTGTTTCTCAGTATGCCAAATAAATCTAGTATTGTTACCTAGGAATCTTTGCAGGCAGAGAGGTCTTTCTAGGGATCCTAGTGGTCTATGACTATTAAATGAGGTGGAATAAGGTAGTTCAGGTCAGGTACAGACATTATACTTTTACCAGGATAAGTGATTAGAAACGGATCTATGCCTTTAACAGAACAAAAAAATTGGCACACATAGACTGGTTTAAAAATGGCAGAACCTGGTTTAAAATTTGCCCAGCCCACCAAAGGGTGAATGTGTGTTCTGTTTCCTACCAATCTAAACTATGCCACTTACAGAAAACTGCATAACTTTCATTCTTCCTTGGGCCTTTTGAATGTCCTTACCTAGCTTCAGTGGTTGAGAAGTCTAAAACCTGCATGTGTGCCACATACACATCCTAGAGGCAAAATAGGATCTGAGTGGTCTATCCTACTATGTTTTTTAAATGTTTCATAGGTTTTAAATTTCCATACAATTTCCATTACTCAGAATTACAAATATTTAATTGTAAAACATTCGAATATCTTTTTTTCCCTGTTTAAACTCTATTCTTTCCCAGGTTTCAAACACTTTATGATTGTCCTTTACTTTTATTTCCACTTTATGCATCAATTCTTCTATATATAAAGGCTACAAATATATAGAAATCATTCCTCTATCTAGGCAGCATTGTCTTAATAATATTTATTTAAAATAAAACAGATAAGTTCACAGATAAGTCCTTTGACTTATTTCTCATACTGCACACATTTCCTTTTCCATGTAACCTTTGGTTTAGTCATCTTCCCATTCTTATTTTTCACTTTTGAGCAATTCCACTAGCATCCCATGTGGCTTTCCAGGGCTTTCACCCACTACTGTGGATGAGTACCAGCCCAGCCCTACCCCTGAGGCTGCCACAGAGAGGAGACGGAAAACCTGTCTTCTCTCTGTGAACCTGCGGGTGTAGGGGATGTGGAAGAAGCCCCCACACCCCATATATGTCCTCCCTGTCTACTTCTGCTGTGGTCTTTGGGGGAGCCAAGCCATGCCCATGAGGTGGGGGGGGGGTCCCTTTCCTTTCCTTCTCATGAGAGCATCTTGACAGATGTCATGCCCAGAGCTGGGGAAAGAGGGAGGGAATGGAGACATCCCCACCTCAGGGGCCAGGCCCAGCACCAGGAACAGTATTATCTGCTGCTGTTAAACACTTATATGGTGGAAAGGGTGGGGAGGAAGGGGGCCCCCACCTGCTATGATGGTCTGGCCTGGCACCCCCCCAGACTCCAGCAGGGGTAGCTGGTTGAGGGCACATATGGCAGGCAGTCTCCCTTCCCCCATTACCCACATGAGCATCTCGACAGTAGCAGAGGCTGCCATGCCTACAGTTGGGGTGGGAGGGAATGGATCCCCTCCACCACCACCACACAGCCCCTCCAGCTACCCCTGCTGGGGTCTTGGGGGGGGACTGGGCTGGGCCCATCAGGTGGGGGGGCTCTGTTTTCCCACTTGAGCTCCAGGTGTGGCAGGCTCTGCCACTGCCAAGATGCCTGTGTGGAGGTTGGGGGAAAGAGAGCACCCTCCCCCCACACACACACACACAGACTCACACACTGTGTGGACCTGTCTTGGATCCCCTGAAGACCACAGCAGGGGTAATTGGTAGAGGCCACATAGCTGGGGGGGGGAGGGTTGGGGGAGGGGAGGCTCCATCCCCTTTCCAAAACTGCAGGACAAACTCAAAAGGGAAACAGGTTCATTACTGGCTATAGCTGTCCCAACTACACAGCTTGACTGAAGCAAAGGGCCATCAAAAGACACGAAGGGGAAAATCCAGGCCTACCCTCTAGGCTTGGATCACAGTTCCACTGGGAGCAAAAAGTTGCAAACCTCAACCCCAGCCCTAAGCTGGCACGATTACCCTATTTAAAACTGCCAGGTCTAATTCCTAGCCAGCCAACCCAAGGAACCAATACCCTTCTTTCCCAGCATAGGCAACCTGTAGGGTGGATACAGGGGGCATGTGCCCCTCCCCCCGCCCAAGATCGCTGGTGCCTAACCTGACAGCAAGCCCTCTGGCTGGTAGGGGTCATGGAGAGTGCTCCCGAAATTGGCTCCACTGGCGGCACCTTGGAAGCAGAAGTGCCGGCTGGCCACTGGTGCTCCCACCCTAGTCACCACTGGCCACTGGGGAACTACCCCATCATTCGTGCCCTGCTGGTGCCCCCAAACTCAGGAGGTGCCAGTCACCCATGCTTTCCAATATTAATTCTTTAAAACCTTGGAAAAAGGAGGAAGAAAAGGAGGACAGAGGAGTTCCCAGACCTTGGGACATTTCTCTCTCTCTCCTCTATCTGAGTTTCCCCTTTTGATATTTGCAAATTCCTTCTCCCTTGGAGGAGGCTTCACTCTTCAGCAACCCCTAGTGGCTTCTCCCCATCCCTGAACCAGGCTAGCTCACCTGATATCCTTCTGCGTGACATCACCCTGTCCTTGTCCAATCAGGGAGTGCCACACTCCAGTCATTCTTTTAACAAATGTGCCTGAAAAGTCTTTGCTCCCCCTGGCCAATCAGGTCACAGGATTTTACGTATTTTGCCCAGATACTAGACCCCAACTTTCCATGTGCAGAGCACATGGTCAGGACAACTGTGGCCATCTTGCCCACATAACACACATGCACACACAAAAACCCCACAATACACAACAACCAAAAGCACATAATCAGCCCAAGTGTCTGTGTGTGTTACATTAACGTTTCTTAATCTCATAGGTCTGAACAACCCCATGTGTTGTTGGGGTTTTTTTAAAGCACACTTTAAAAGAAAGGCAGTAATCTTTCCAGTCAGTGTTTCACCATGACCTAAGCACAGTGCAAGCTTAAAAAAAAAAGCCTTAAAAAAATCTTTGGGGGAGGTTGGTATTTCAACAGCAGTGACCAGAGATGTAATTAAATTCTGTATTTAGCATAATTCTGGATTGGAAGATTCTGCAGGACAGTTAAGTATCCCATCAGGGATTTCCACCTTAGGTGTTTGCATTTCTTTGAAACCCTTTCAAAAACGATACTCCCTCTTAACCCCGATTTTTTTTTTTTTTTGGATAATAAGGGCTACTATATATGTATGTGATAACATTTAGAAATACAGGAAGGGCACAGTTCAGATGTGAAAAAGTTAGGTTTTTAGATCATTTCAATAATTATTTCAGGTGACATATTTTTTCATCTTTTGCTCTGACAGTTTAACATGTGCATAGGTTACCCAGTTTCTTCTACACTTTCCTCATGAGCTTAAAATGTCTCCCTATCATTTTTCTGCATTTCTTTCCTTACTCCCTGGCTGCACTTACAAGGATACCCCATTTTTGTTCAACTCTAAAGCTTTTTTAATTTCTACTTTTTTGACTGAGGAATGAGCATACAGTTACAATATAACAAGATGCATAGGCAACATCATTTATTAATAATTATTGATATAACTCTTTATCAAGCAATCAATTATAAATAAACCTCACACATTGTATTGATGCTTTTTTTCTTGTTTAATCTAAATGGGGATGCTTATTATTTGCTTTGCCTAGCACTTTGTTTCCCTTCAATCTCCTGCTAAAACATCATCTGCAATATTTACAGAGTTTACATCCAGCGTAGGTTTGGGACCTACTGCTTAACTATACTGCATCCAGGTGTTGGCAAACTACATACCCTAGCATGTAGTACAGTCTCTCTACATTGGAAAGGTTGTGATATATCACTGGAGATGTAGTTTGTTCTGTACTTTTAGAGGAAAAAGAGGACATGAGGCTAATATACTTGAATTCCTATAATCCCTATTTCAGTTCTAAAATATTCCAGTATTTTTCTTATCTCAGGGGGAAAAAATCCTTAGAAAACAGGTACATTTTTCCCCAGTTTTTATTTGTTTGTTTGTTCATTTAAATGAAAACATAATTTTCTTTATGAAAAAAATTCTGATAGGAAGATTTTCAGCCAACCCTACTGTTAACGATCAAAGAGATGACTGAAGTTAATTCTTGGCTTGTGAATAGTTTGATAAGGGATCTGTAAAATGAAGCTTGCTAGCACTCACAGGCAACTTGCTATGTATTTCATAGATTTCATAGACTAATGGCTGGAGGGGACCTTGTCAGGTCCAGCCCCCTCCTCAAAGGGCAGGAAGCCAGCTGGGGTCAGATGACCCCAGCAAGATAATCATCCAAATGCTTCTTAAACATGTCCAGGTAGGTGCTTGCACCACTTCTGGGGAGAGTCTATTCCAGACTCTGGAGACTCAGACAGTAAAGAGGTTTCTCCTTATTTCCAATCTAAAATGGTCTTCCAGCGGTTTGGAAGTGCCTAGAGTTAATAGTGCTTATGTGCTCTCTCTCTCTCTCTATATATAGATATAGAATCAAATTGTTCAGAGAAAAATAGGAAATAATACAGGAAGCCCCAGAAAGACATGTTAATTTTGAGATACTATCTATCTTCCCTTTGTTAACCATCTCTCAGGGTAGATATAGGTTAGAATTTGTGCATCTCTGTAATTGGCGGGCAAAGACACTGTCTCTTGTGTTTTGGGTGTAAAAAAAAAATAGATATAGATTGATCTCTTGCCTCCTAGCTATAGTGAGCTCACCAATCCAATAACACTGACCACAAAACCCAACTTGTAAGGGGAAATTAGAAAAAGAAGCACCCAAAGTAAAATTTCTATAATGCAGTGCTACAACATTTTCAAATAAAATATTATGGTTTTTGTTTTGTTTAAAAAGGCTTCTGTACAGCGAATATCCTTTTTTTTTCAACCAGTACCATCAGGCAGAAAAGAAAAAGAATGTTAAATGAGCAATTACATATTGAATTTGAAGGAAGAAAATAGGTTGACTTCTGTAATATCTAGCAGGCTTCTTTTATCAAAATTTATTTTTTATGTGCTTGTATCTTGTGTATTGTTCTTGTCACCATAGTTACTGAGGATCTCACAATATTAATGATATGGCATTTTTCTTTAATCTATCTTCTTTTATCTCTTTATCTGGGGTGAGATTTTCAGAACCACTTTGAGGATTTGTATCCCCAGTTCATATTCATGCAAATGGAAATAGGCCATCCAGAAGCTTTAGGCAGCTTTGACAATTTGTGCACTACTTATTTTGGTTTAAGATGTATCTAACTTCTAGTCTGAAAACTACAAGTACTGTATAATTTTACACACACACACACACACACACACACACACATACATACATACATGCATATATATATATATATATATATAAAACTTGTACATAATCAAGAACTAGCATGGTTTATCAGGGGACTGCTATTTTAACTTGTGCTTCTGACTGGGAAAACATGCAAAAAAAGAACTATAACTGCAGTTCTAATAAACCTATAGAAGCAAATTGGATATAGTAATCTATTTATTCATTCTACAACAAAGGTCAAACCCTATGAGAGGAAGTTCAATTTCAAGGACAAGCTTAACACTGTGTAAACTGTTATTATGTGAATCCTTGTAGAGAGACAGATTATACATTAGTATGGGAAACAAAGAAAAGCAAGTCTCAGGATAGCACAGCTTATGACTTTGCAGAGAAAGCATAGTATTGCAACAGGATTGCAAACTAACCGATATGAAAGTGCTAAATAACAAAAGAGGTTTGAAACACCACAGTTGTTTTGCCATTTAAGAAACTGAACAAACAAGCAAAAGCACTTTGTTTGGTTAGCAGTGCTGAAAAAATCATCAAGCTGTAAATATAAGAAATCAGAGTAACAAGGACAAAGAATTCCCTATACATAAAATTGGGGGAGTTGGGAACATGTTCTGCAATCAGACTCTTACCAAAAAGAAAAAACAAATCCTGCAATATAAAAAGAAGCTGGTATGCCTTGGGGAAACGTCAAGTCAAAGGGAAAACTATAACAGTTAGAAAAATAATAGCTGTGTGCATAAAAAACTCAAGCTTGAATCCAGTTTAGGAGGTCTGAAGGGTGTCATAGCCTTCACTAATCCAAAGAGCACACAGATGACTGTGAAAAACATGTATCACATGTCTATAAGGAAGTGTAGAATCAGCACTGCCATCCATCCCATATATCACAAATGTAGGAAAAGCTTTAATGACAAGAATGACAGAAATTAATTGTATAAAAGTTAAAATTTATCTAGTATCTGAGCACTGGACATTCTTCAATCCTATTTGGCCTTTAAATCATCTATCAGTAAATCAGTAAAGCAATTATTACGTTTCTGTGATGACCTCATGGGATTACTAGATGGTTCCAAAGCTCCAAACTGGAAAACATTGTGATGCCTTCTGACTGCACAATAGCTGTTGTCTTCAATTTATACAAATCTCATATACCATACACGCAAGAATATCCTCACACATCGCTAGGGATGGTTTGAAACCGATATGCTTCTGTACCTTTATTTTTCTGTCTGCATAGAAAGAATGACTGCTGAAGTCCAAATATAAACCCAGGTAGTTCACCACCAAAGTAATTCAAGTTCTGGTGGTTGGGGCATTTTCCTGGGATATGGGAAATACATAATCACTTCTGACTGAACCGAGAACAGCTATCTGAGATACTGGGTGAATACTGAATACTAAAGGGGGGATATCTACCTAATCCCCCTGCGACCCTGACTTCAAAGACAGCTCTGATTGCTACTGCATTTTGTAAGGAGACTAATCTTGATGGTGAATGTTAACTGTCTTCTGATAATGATTACTGAATCTAAACTTTAAAAGTACAGGATCAGGCATGTATGTGAGGTAGGCTCCAAGCTGGTTAGGCCTGACAAAATGGAAGCACTTCCCAAAAGAACTGCACATTTCCAAGGGAACTTTAAAGTCACAAAATTCAACATTGGCAGAGTTTACAGGCCTCCACAATTATGTGGCACCTGATCAAGTTACTTGAGGATTGCAGCTATGAACTTTTACGTGTTTAAATTCTGCCTAAATCTTGCTTAGCTGCCTAAATCCTTTAATGAGTCTTGTCTCCCTGGTCCCAATCAAAAGTCAGTTGCAAAATGCAGATAAAATATAGAAAAGTTCACATCCAAATCTTTGTCTCATGTTGTTTTATACCCATTATTGAAATGTGTGCCCTTCTGAGTTGAAACATGGGAACTGTTTAGCAGTGCAGAGCAAAAGTACTTATTATTTGTTCAAAACTGTTAAGGAGAAATGCATACAGCATTAGGGTGATTGGCTGTACCTCACTCAATACTATTGGGGCAACAGAGTCGTTTTCATAGGAAAAGAGC
The DNA here is from genome assembly GCF_000455745.1 of Alligator sinensis. Taxonomy (NCBI): domain Eukaryota; kingdom Metazoa; phylum Chordata; order Crocodylia; family Alligatoridae; genus Alligator; species Alligator sinensis. The sequence goes on along the minus strand of NW_005841960.1, from coordinate 2,020,020 downwards.
AAAATCATATTTAAATATTAGAATTTAATTTTTAGCATGTCTTCTTTTAGCTTACTTCAAGCAAAGGATGGTACATTGAAAGATTCCTACCAGAAGACTCATTTGAGAGTTTTTAGGGTGAGGGCAGGGGAACCCTGAAAAAGTATAAAAAGGATGTAGTTCATAGGTAGTGGGACAAATATTGCTGAATTACCCTGGTTTAAATCACATTAAAAGTACCTGCAGTTTCTCCAGAATTGAAAGCCAAATCTGGCTCATAAACTCTATAGTATTAGACAAGACAGCAGGAAGAAAGCATGAATTGCTGAATTACTTGACATTAATTACATTTACTACAATTCAGAATCTGTACCTATTATGGGCCAGACTCTTAGTTGGCATAAATCTGCATTGCTCCACTAACATTAAATACAATTCAACTATTTCAGCTTACACCAGCTATGAAACTCACCACTTTGATTTTGTATCTCCTTATACTTTGTGAAGTTTATTTAAAAATATTGACATACCTAATTCTGTAAAATATTTCCATGCAGAATATTTGGAAATAGTAATCCCTTCCCTGACAACATAGAGACCCTACTCCAATGCAGTCCCATTGCAACAAAGGGGCTGCCAATGAACAGAAACAAAATTTCCTATGTAACAATTTGTATTGCATAAGTACTGTAAATGTAGTCCTGGGACTTCCATTGGATTGCTATGAATATGCTTGAGCTTCATTAGGCTTGCAAAGATCTGCTAAAGTGATGTATTACTAATTCAGGGACTGCAGTAGCACTGCTGTCGCTTACTTAATGTAAAGTAGCAGTGAAAAGGGACCGCTTATGTTTCTAGTGAAGCGAAACAGGACTGTTCAGACTTAACATTCCACTTCCCATTAACTGGGAAAGTACTTCTAGAATTAGAGAGTAGTTAGTGGGATTTTTCATCTATGGATCTATATGATACAGTTTTTTGCCACAAAGCTGAATGTTCAGCTGCAACTTTGAGCACTGATAAAATACAAGTCTTAAAACATAACCAAAACATGTGTGTGATTGTGTACATGCATGTGTGAGTAGATGTGATGATTCTTTTGCATAAGATTATGAATCAGTTCTCTTCCTACTTCACCAGGGACTCATTTTTTATCTTGAAAAAGTTTCTCAGTTATTACCATAATATGCAATTGATAAAAATTACTCAAGTCAGGATGTTATTCTGTGTCTTACATAGCAAATGTTTGTAAAAGGCCTTTAGAGCCCTAATGAAAGGCCATAATAGTTATTCTCTCTCTCTCTCTCTCTCTCTATCCATCTATCTATCTACCTACCTTTAGGTAACGATTTACAGTTATAATTCATTTATGTACAATGATGGTAAAGTCTGGCAAATTAATCCAGGTTTCCATTTTGCTCTTACAAATGTGAGTCAGCTATAAACATGAAACCGTAGACTATACATAAACTTGTACTTACAGAATCAGTGGGCATGTCTACACATGCATTTACTCCAGCGTAGATTTACTTTGGAGTAAGATACTGCACAGTGGGCATGTCTACATGTGCCACTACATTGCCGTAGCAACTCACTGAATAGAGTTAATGTCTGCAGGTATCTACATGTGACCAGCACCTACTTTGCCATAGTGATGTGTTCCCTAGTATAGCATGCCACTACAGTGAAGCAGCTGCTAAAAATAACTGTGCACCACACATATGTCTCAGTAACCATGTCACCATAGTGACATGTGTAGATGCACCCAGTAAGATTTCCAGCCTGTCATCCCCCAGTTCCCCGCAGCTCTGTGCTTGTGGATCTGGTCAGGGAACAAGCTCCGCAGCCTGCTCCACCCCCAGCTCCACGCTCATGGATCTGGGCAGGGAACAGGATCTCCAGCCTCCACCAAGAGGGAGCTCCCACATCAGCTCCCCAAGTGTGGAGCCACTGCTGGGAGATGCTTATCTCCAAGCCTTAGCCCCATGGTTGCAGGGTCAGGCTGGAAGACCCTTATCTCTCAGCCTGAGCCCCGTGACTGTGGGGCATAGGCTGGGATATAAGCACCTACCAGTAGTGGCCCTGCAGTGGTTGAGCTGCTGCTGTGAGATAAGAGTCTTCCAGCCTAAGCCCCATGACCGCAGAGCTCAGGCTGAGAGATAAGGGTTTCCCAGCCCCCTGCTCCCTGATTACAATGGTGGAGTGGGGTCTGGGAGAAAAGGATCTCCCAGCCCCAACTCCGTGATCATGATCTGGGAGCAGGGGGCTTGGAGTTCTCTGATTCTGGGGTAAGGGACATAGTCTCCACCCGGGCTCCTGTGGCAGAGCCCACTCTGGCAGCAGGCAGTTCCTGGGGGCAGGCAACTCTCTCCAGCCCCCTAGTGGATAGCTGACTGGGAACAGATTTGGGTCCCAGTCAGGCATCTATGTGAGCACTACGACACCTTTACTAATGCCAAGTAAATTTGCTACTTTCATTTGCTACTTGGGATTAGGGAAATGTATTGTGAAGTAAGCATGTGCACACATAGACCCATATGCTTTCTTCATAGTAAACTATGCTAATTTGCCATTCAGTGTCCCATGTAGATGCATCCATTTAATATCAGGAAGTAGATAGAGGCTTTAGAGCAGTAGGCATAGGGAACTGAGAATCTTTTCAAACCTATAGCTTAAGTATTTCTTTTTTGGAAAGAATAGTCTGAAACGGAGTTGACTATACCAAGTAAATTTGCTACTTGCATTTGTTTAACATTATCGGTGAAAACGTAAGATTCAGTTCCATGCCTTGTGGGACTGATTTCAGTGGGAGTTATAAATTAATCCAAAACTAAGATTACCCAGGGGGAACTGCCAGTGATCAGCATTTCCCCAGAGTTTGCAATGTGCCAAATAAAAATAAGAAGCTTGTCTTAAAAAGGGATACAACACTTTTGTTAGCTCCTAACTCTCCTCCAAAAATGGGTGAGGAAAAAAAAAATTAGGAGCAATATGAAGGGCACTTCTGAAAGCAAGCAGCTTGAAGATTATTTTGTTGTGTGGTGCCAAGACTTGTGGTCAAAATCTACCTAGTCTATTTGATTAGAATATCACCAGTAATAATACAGTTGATGAAAAAATAATGATACTGTCCCTAGTTGGTTGGGAATTTATTTTTCTGATGCCTCCAGTTGTGGCCATCAATACCAGTAATCTACAGCAAAACTGCCATGTAATGATGCCACATTACGGAGAAATGGAGATAGGAGATATAATTTTCTGGTCCACTAATAATCTTGCTTGGATCAATCTGGTCTGTCCAGGAGAGCTAGTTTGGCAAACCAAAGCCCTCACAGGATCTGGCAGGACTAGCGTACATATGGCAGAGCAGAAATGTATTAATGTAAGCCATAAAGGCTTGTTTCATAGAGCAGAAATAACTGTACTACATGCATTCCATTGTAGCTAGTCTAAATGACTGCCTGAAACAATGTAATTATTAGGAGCTCAAGTGATTTGATGAGTTTGCCCATTGTAAACTATACAAAAAATGTCATTGAGAAAAAAAGCCTACTCTGTCAAGAATAGTTATGACAATTACTTGCTTAAATTTCTTTTAAAACTAAACTGCACACACTGACTCACCTAGGAGATTCATGTAATAGACTAACTCTCATCCTCTACTTTTAAGCATTTTCTGGGACTTTATTCTGCAAGCAAAAAGCAATTTCTAGTACACTAAGTCATTATGAGCTTTTCCATGTTTCAGACATAAATATAACACATCTTATAACCTTACATAGACATTTAATTAGAACTCTATGTTCATGAACATGAGCTATAAGGTCCATAATATTGAATTAGTTTCCATTTAATGCATGCTAAATTTATAACAAGAATGTGTGAGTGTATAAATATAGGTACCCTCAGAACAGCACATCTAATATTTCATAGCACATATATATCCATAAGATCAGTTTTATGTAACAGAAAAGAAAATAAAACAAACCCCAGTACAACCATATAGCTCTAATATGTTCTTCTATGTTAAAACAGCTCACTGAAGTTATTTACTTTCACTAACAATAATATTTTCTAGCAAGACATATACTTCCCATTCACTTTCTCTGCTTTATTACATAGCCTTCACAAGGCTCAAGGAAAACACCCACATGTACACACATTTTTATTTTATTTGATCTTTTGCTCCCTTTGAACACTTGGACTAGTTACAGGTATATGAAATGCAAGATCTGTCCATAACAGGATTTAAAGTGCTCTTGTGGGGCCCAGTGCAGGATGCAATGACCTTTTCCTGAATGTTATTTTCAGAAATTCACCAACTCCATAACACTTCCTGGAGCATTTCCTTCTAGCTGCTCAGATGGATGATTTCAAGCTCACTGTCCACAGTACTCCCAGTAGATAATATCAGGCTCTTAATAAAAATGAATACCAACAAACACAAAGGCTGGCCATGCTCACCAGAATTTGAAAGCCTGCCATATACAGTTGGTTGCTTGAACTGTGTGTGAATTGCAAGTTTGGAAATACTACCTCGAGGGAGGAATTACTCCTAGAAGTGAGAGTCAGTGTAGTAAGGGCCAGGCTTCCTTCATGCTGAGTTTGGTAAAAGGATTCTTCATGCCACACACATTTTACAGTAGGCACATTCCCTACAAAGCAGTCTTAATAGTTTAAACAAGGCCTGGGCTGGTAGATAGTGCACAAAGGGGTGGATTCAGGATTTCCTGAAGTGGGGTGTGGGAGCAGCAACCTGCACTGCAGGGGTGGCTGCACCCTTGACCCCCAGGCTCCTTCTTACCACTGGTGCAGTCACTACAGGAGTTTTGTAGGAATGTTTTAAGTCCCTAAAGCAGTGAAAATCCCCCGCCTCTGTTCCCATTCATGCTCAAAAGCAGTTCCTTCCTTGTTACAAAATTTGCCCATTACTTTGGGGTGTGCTCATTTATTAGGGATAGTTTCTAAGGTCTTGGTGATTCTGTCAATGTGCTGCTTGTGTTACTATATGGAGCTGTATCTCTCCCTTCTGCAAGCCCTCACCCCCAGTGGAGCTATCTTGCAGGACTCAAACTCAATGGGACTGGGTTCCTCCAGCCACCAAATCAGTCATACACACAAACACACACAAATTAACGTGACACGCCTGACCTGGCCGGGCTGATCAGCATGGACAGGCTGACACCCTCATATGCCAAGAATCAGTTCATAAGAGCAACAATAAAATGCAGTCAGACACAAGCACACAGGTAAATAGAATCCCTCTGAATCCGGCTGGGTGTCCAGCTGACACCCTCATGGGCCAGCATTCAGTTCATAAGGGCACGTCTGAGTCAAACTGGGTCAATCAGCCTGTACAAGCTGATCCCCTTATGTGTTTCAAACTCAGCACGTCCCAATCTTTGGCCTCTTGATGAGCAGACCCCACAATAATTTGGGCTTCACAGGGATCTTTAGCATAGGTAAAAGAAGCGTTGCTGCAGAGCACGGGAGGAAAGAGAAGCAGAGAAGGAAAAATATACCCAATTACTACCAGTTTGACTATAAAAGTTATTTATTGCTAAGCATATGAAATATATAATAGTACTAGTAGTAATAGACATGCAAAAGAAAAACAAACACCAACAATGACAATACTACCCTGGTTTCACTAAGTATTTGGGGAAACTTAGCTCAAGCTTAACTGATACAGTTCAGGTTCAGAAGTTTATGCCTAGAAAGAAGACAGAGAACGCTGGGATCTCACCTAGTCCACGGTACTCAGGCTGCAAAGCTGACAGGCACAGTCCGTAGCACAATCCTTGAAGAGAGAGATGATCTGTTCTTCCAGCGTCCCAAGAACGACAGGGGATGGTGTCAGCACAGGGGTTTTCTTCTTCTCCTTCTTTCCTCCTGCTTCTACTTCTTTTCCTTCCTTTTCCTCTTCCTCTTCTCCCTCTAGCAGCACACACACTTACAGATTTTTATACCCTCAGTTCAGCTGCTTCGAAGCACCCTCAGTAGTGTAAATCATTGTCTTTTCTATTGACAAGGGGTTATCTGGTTTGGACCATCTCAGGAAACTGATTGATAATCAGGAAACACTTAAGATTAGGGAGTAACCCAAATACTTGGGAGCCAGCTTGAAATTCCTATGGGTGGCAGATATACTGATGGGATATCTCATGGTTTCTTCAGGAACAATAGATAGCTTGCAGCATCAGGATTTTGGATTTTTACTTGTTGTGCACAAGCCTCAGCTTAGCATGACTTTTCCAGATCTTACTATAGTCTTTTAACAGACTTAAAACAATTATTGGGGTGCTCATAACCTTTTGTGGAGAGGACTCCCACCAGTCGTCTCGGGAAAGATATGACAACACCTGGGATTAGGGCTCCAGCAGGCTGGATGCTGTGATGAACCCTTAACCATTGTTCAAATGTTGCCCATACCCCCTCTGACTCGGTCTCTTGCCTCAGCATTCCCTAACCCGGCAACCGAGTTTTAGTCAATCAAGTTTAAATAGGCCTCCCATAGTGGGACCGGGGAATGTACGGCCCGAGATGCCTATTAAACTTAGAGCTGTGTGTGTGTGTCTGGGGGGGAAAAGTCCTTAGTAAATCCAGATTAGAACTGGTCTGATAAATGCTGAGCTGGGTGTGTGTGAACATGGGTTGATTAACATTGGAAGCACAGATTCCCCATCATGCAGTGCTCCCCTGCTTCTCTGGTCCCAGAATTCACTGCAGTCTCTGCTTCAGGCTTTCTGTTCTCCATCTCTCATGTAAATGAATGGTCATCTGGTTCCATCTCGGATGTAAATGAGACCTAGGGCAGTTGGTTCACTCTTGTCACCCTTATCTTGAGGGTCTTAGGTGTGTTTCTCACTGCATCTTAATCAGTTTCGTTTAGGTAGAGGAGGGGAGGGAGGGCGGGGGTGAGTCCTTTGTGAGTCATACAGACTGCATCCTGTGCCAGGGTTCCCCAAGAACACACAGCTGAGAAGTAACATCCTACTGCTCTCCAGCTTGCCGCTGCTGCTTTCCCTGCTGTCCAGGGGCATTGGGGAAAGTTCCCCCAGGGTGCACAGGGTTAGACTCATCTGGGAATGGGGACTAGGGCATCATTCTCCCTCCACATACCTCCTCCTAGGGGGACCAGGCAGGGAAGGAAGAACTATTATCTCACCACACTGTTACCACCATCCCCATCCCCAGCTAAGCCAAGGCCTGTACAGGAGTAGCTCTAGAGCTTCCCTCGTGCCTCATACAGTGGAGAAAGTAATAACAGCAAGCAAGGAGGGAAAGAAGAGATGGGGGAGGAAAGGGGAAGGGAGGGGGGAGGGATGTTCATCTAAATCCCCATGGTACATGCCAGTCCAAAAGAGGGGTGCAGCTGCACTGCTGCTGCCCTTCTGGATCCACCCTTGAGTGCACAGCTGCTACAGACATGGAAAAGGGTACAATAAAGTTTGTCACAGTACAAATACGTCTGATTTCCCATATTTTTGGTTATGTTTTGTTGCTATCAATGCTCTTTTTTTCTGCTTGGTGTATCAGTCTTCCTTTCCTCTTGACCTTTCCAGCATCAATTCACATGAGTACCATAGCATGTACTTCCTTGAATTTAGGCCTGAATGATTCTGATGAAGTAGCTCATAGACCAGGGGTGGGCAAAATAAGACCCATGGGGTGTTTTCGGGAGAGACATACATTTCCTCTTTACCTGTTTGAGAGGGAAAATATGCTCTCTAGTTGATATGGATTTAACAGCTAATCAGGAGCAACTACCAACAGAACTATATCATGGCAAACTGGTGCAGCTAAGATCAGATTCTGTCTCTCCCTTTTTGTGAGAGACACTTTAGGGCTCCAGGACTGTATTTGGCCTGATTTTATAGCATTGTATTGTGCAGTCATACAATCTGCTTCCACACCTGATACCAGTGTTGTTATAAAAAGCAAATTGGAAGGAAGAAGAAAACATTATTATCTCCTGTCGTCCTTTCTGCTCCTATCATTGTTCATTCATTATGAATGACAGAAAATGGTGGTGAAAAATTGCTATCACATAAGCTCAAGAAACATCCCTGCCTGTGAAAGTCCTTAAAAGGAGAGTGTTTTCAATGCTATTCAAATCTAAATGGCTTTGACTACATTCAGTAAAGAAATATCATATAGTTCAGAACAGTACATAAGCACAACCCAGCGTATATGAATCAGAAGTGCATTCAGAGATGGAACTGCACATTGAAGCACAATGTTCCTGAGCAAGAAGAGCCATACCTATTTGTTGTTGGCAGAGACAGGAGTTTAAAGACAGCTCACCTCCTGCTGCTATTACTGAGATACTCAGATATTTTCCCAAGCAGTGTAGGGGAAACAAAGACCCATGCCGCTGGCTTTCTGAAATAAAGAAAGGTCCTTCTAAACAAAGGAATGACTCTTTTTCTTGTTATAAGCTAGGTAGATCTATGATGGGGTGGGAAATTATTTTAGCTGGAGAGCCACTTAATGAGTTCTGGTAAGCTGTCAAGGACCACCCACATAAAATATTTCAGAAGATATAAATTTAACAAACTATAGATACAAAAACAAACCATATACTAAAAAGCAAACATCTACTATAACATATTTTAATTTTAGTTAAAAAATAATACTTGTCTTGATTTATGATATTTGAGTAGTGTATATAGAGGCAATTGCATAATAAAGCAAAATAAAGTGGGTGTGGGGGTGCATGCATGTGTGTGTGTGTGTGTGTATGGGGGAGGGTGTGGGGACTGCCCATTTGCTAGGTCTGGGGAACTAACCAGGAGTGGGGGAAGGGAGGGTGAGGCAGGTGGCATGGCATTGCTCAGGCAGTGCATGTGGGGAGGGGGCAGATTGCATCTGCACCTATCTGGCCCATGGCTTTCCCCACAGCATTCTTCAAGGATCCGATCCCCGCCACCCCAGCTCAGGGCAGTCTGTGCTGTGCACAGCTTTTCAGAAGGGCTGCTCCTGATGCTGCCTGGCTACTGCTCAGCAGTCCCTGCTTCCAGGAGCTCCTCTTCCTCTTGCCCCTGCTGCACTGCTCTGGCTGCCTTCCAACCACTTAAGCAGCCCCCTGCAGGCAGCCATCATGCTGGGTGGGCAAAGTGGCAGCCAGAAACTGGAGCTGGAGCCCTGTGTGCTCGGGCAGGAGCTGCCTGGCTACAGCTTCTCTTCTGTCTGGCTGGGCACGCATCCCTATAGCAACTACTGCTGCTTCCCTGTGCTACCAACTAGTCAGAGCTACGCAGCAGGGGCAGGAGAAGGAAGAGAAACCACTGGACGTGGGGGGAGCTGAGCAGTACCTAGGTAGTTGCAGTAGTAGCCAGAACAGCCCCTCCAGGAAGCTGTATGTGCTGGCAAAGGCAGCAGCTGTGCCATCAGTGAGCTCAGAGTGGATGTGGGTGGGTGAACAGCGTGAGCTGCCCTGGGTGGGAGTGGGTGGAACTGGACCCCATGCAAAACACTAAGGGTGCAGCCACAGGCCAGATACAATCAATTGACAGCCCAGATATGACCCACAGGCCTTATTTTGCTGGCCCTTATTAGTTACTTCATCAGAATCATTCAGTCCTTAATTCGGGAAAATACATGATTAATTTTAAGCATGTGCATGTGCAGCTGGGGTACAAACAGTGATCAAGTATTCAGGTGCTTTGTTGAGAGGGGATGGTAAATCAGGGTCTCCACCACCAGTCTCTTTCTAACAATTTACATGCAAGTTATTTGAAATGTTTCTGGTAGAGTAAATAAAAAGGACAGAAAAGGCAAAGGGAGCAAAGCCTTATTTTCACGACTGCAAGGTGGAGTTAAAGTCTAACCAGAAACTCAGGGTACAAACAGACACAGCCTTTGTGCCACTATAACAATTTTTATCACAGCACAAATGGAAAGCAAACAGATGTCTAGAACATTTATTGTGCCACAAATGTTCAAATTTGTGACCCGAGAAAAGGTGGTAATAAGTTCTGCCACATTATTATGGCAAACATGGGTTAGCTTTAGGGCACTGGGCAGGCACTCCTGGGTCTTGAAGAGCCCAATCCTGTGCACCCTGGGTCTTGGGCAGGATCAGGCTTCTCAAGGCTTGGGAGTGCCTATCTGGCTTACACCACTTACAGAAACATGCCCTGGGGAATCTCCAGGGAACTTCTCTGCAAGCAGGGAAAGTCAAAGTTTTCCTCTTGCAAAGACATGTCTCTCAGAATCATAAAGGCATATCTCTGTAAGTGGGGAATCCCAGCTTTCTCTGCTCACAGAGACACACTCTGGAGATTTCTTGAGGCATGTTTCTGGAAGTGGGGAACACATTGCCTATTGTCCTGCAGGATCAATGTGTGGTGTATATTTTGCCTAAGCAACACATCCTGGCTCAGCTGATCCTCTTCACTTAACACTTATGTACACCCTCAGATTATAAAAATAAAGGAAATAGAGAGGGATAAAACATGTGCCATCCAATATCACATTAACTAAGCTTCCATAGACCATACAAACAGTCCTCTGTATAAACTTGGACCCTGCCATATGGAATTAAGTTTACCCTCATCCGTTCTCATGAAACCTTAACTGTTGTTGGTCTCATAGGGTAACTTGTTACTTCATCGGCTTGAACAAAATGGAACCAGTGACAACTGTATAAATGTACCAAAACTATTTATTAAGCATACAGATCATTTGAAAGAGTATTTATGATGATTTGAACTCAAAATATTATTTAACTAGAACTATGATCAAAATTTAAACTTTTTTTAGTGTGTCAAAACATGAATGAACAATTTGCTAAGTCTGCAGTTCACAGTTTTCAAATGAACAATTACTTCTAAAAAGATTTCCTAGCTGTTTTAACTAAATATTGTATTCCTCACAAAGCAGCAGTGGTGTACTGTGGTGCACACCAGCAAATCGCTTACAATCTTTGCACTGTTTCTGGGTTTTGCAGTCATTTGTCCTTAGACAAAAAGCACAACGCCCACTCATGCTTGCAGAAGGTTCTACTGGGGTGCATTGTGGCAATTTTTAATTTAGGGCAGTTATAGCAGACTTGATGGACTTAGACAGATTACGCGTATTCATCATTCTTTGTTTTATTTGTCCGTAGATCAACTTCTCCAAGCTCCTGAAAAAAACATGCTGTCGTCTTAAATGTGATCTTTGCTTCTATTTGCATTGTGGCCTAGCCAAATGATGAGGCTGGCAATAGCAGCCACATGCAGCATATTGAAAAATAGTGTTATTGGCCACCTGTTGATTTTCCATCTGCAGGTGGTTATGCAGACCAAGTGGTCAAGGTTATCCACCCCAACCTTGTTTTTATTGTAGTCATGAATGATGTCCAGCTTTCTTTGTTGTCCACCCACTGACAGGTCATGGTGCATGCTTGACAGCAATAGCACAACTTTGGACTTCTTTGGAACATAGGAAACTAGGGTGAGTTCCCCATCAAAAGCAAAAGTAGAGTGGAGGATGGCCATCCCTTAGTTACCATGGATACCTGAAGTGGACATGAATGAGGTATGAATGAATGCTGCCCTTTCAGATTAATCCACCCAAAGTGGCCAAACAGGTCTAGGCCTGTCATTTATACAGAAATTGCATTACAAGTTACCCCAATGTGTTAACATGGGATTAGGATAAGTTGTTGCCCCATATGGAAAAACACATTCACACCTGGGATAACATGTTACCCTGGGCAGTTTTTCATCCACAGAGAGCAAACCATTCATGTAAATTGGCTGTTCTTTGGGCATTTTGTGCACTGTGGAGCCAGTGACAATGTCCTAAAAAGAAAAAAAAAAATCAGAATTAATTAACTTCAAGATACTGCACAAAATACATGTCTGGGGTAGGAAATTACCCTTTGGGAACGTAGAAAGGTTAAACAGATATAGCATTAAGCTCACATACAACCAGTCGCAGAATCAGGGCCTTCACTAGCAAAGTATGAGTACACTCAATTGCTTTCTAGCAAAAAATAAATATATAAATAAAATAAAATACAGGGGGAACCAAAAATGAAGCAAGTTCTCAAACACAACGCAACCAACTGCTTAAATGGCTATATGGATTTTTCAAGAATCTCTTTACTTCAACAGATTTATTTATTACAGTGTCTACAGCAAGCTCTTGGGAAATCAGGTTCTAACATGCAGCATCTATTTTCCCCAAAAGCTTACTAATATTTTCCCCCTTGTAATTGAAATTGCTTATCTACATGTTTAGCTGTGGAGAAACATTTACAGTTATCTCTACACTTTATTCTGCTTCTTCTTTCTTCATTGCTGTATTTTGACCCCCTTCCCCCTTCTCTCCCATTCCTCATTTTCCTACCTTATCAGAATCTGCCTTAATGGTCAAGAAAATATAGAAAATTATTTGATGCAGGTGTTTACAAGGAAGACATTCAATTCTTTATTTTACCGTAGGGTTTCCAGTTTATAAAATGAAAAAGGGGGGTGAGTAAGGGTGAGAGGGGAGACAGAAAATAATCCCCTGATCTCTCCCCTCCACCTAAAGTTGTAAGAACAATTTAGGGAGGGTAACAACTACTTAGGTAATGACTCAAGGCACAACTTACTGTACCACCATTGTATCATTGTAAGTGGTGAGCAATACCACAATAAGACATTTGGATATTCTGTGCTTGTAACACCTGGTAGCAAAAGCACAACTCAAGGGGCCAAACCCTGGCAACATCAGAACAGGAATAAGGTGTATACTAATGCCTGTAATCTGGGTTTCACACATCTATAACATGTTCAGGTGTGGTATGAGTCAAATGATTGCATCACAGAAAAAAAAAATCCTATTACCTATACCACTCTTTTAATAAAGCATGTACATGTATGTGTGCATATAATTTAAGTACAGGAAACCCTTGGTATTCATGGGTTCAGCATTCGCAGTTTCAAATATTTGCAAATGCTGAACTCACTTTTTAAATACACTTTAAACACTTACCAGAGCTCCTCGGGAGCTCTGCACTTGCTGCAGCTGGGCTCCCACCACTGCCACTGGGCTCCCGCCGCCACGCTCCCACCTTCGCCACCACAGCCGTGCCTCCACTCCCTCTGCCCAGACACCAGGGGCACTGCATTCATGAATGCAGACTGCATTCATGAACGCAGTGCCCTATTCACAGATTTCACCATTCGCAGGTATCACGGGTACGTATGTCCGTGAATGGCGAGGGTCCCCTGTATACAATAAAACGCTTTACTGAATCATGAACTTAACATGTATAATGCTGACATTGTCAAAGATACCAAAATGCAGGTAATTTTTCCCATTGAAAGTCAATACTAAATGGTTTTGCTTCACTGTGCCTTAATGGTTTACAATCATGCATTGGAATATGCACAAGGTCATCCCAACTGGCAAGTGTATGTTAAAAGTCCCCCTTTGTGCCAATTCACTGAGGGTATGATTAATAACAAACCATGGTTATAAAACTTTAGTTCAGGATGTAGAAGTTCATGCTTTTAGCTGCAGCGGTCACTTCTTCAATCCCTAGCCTAACAGTGCAGTGCAACCATATGGTAAAAAACATACAAACAAACAAAAAAACACACCCACCTATAAGTGAACAGTAAGTAATAAAAGTAATGCAAACTTCTTTCATCCATTCTTGAATATTTTTAGATGTGCTTTTTTCCCTATCATTCACATACAAGTTGAAGAATTGTTTAAGATATCCAGGAGGAGAAACTGAACCATGAAATCAATACATTTTATTTTATATATATGGATGTGACTGAAGCAATGGAAAACTACTGTGGCCATTAAGCTTAATTTAATATGAATACGGTACAATGTGAGACAATTTAGTAATGTGTGGATTACCACAGTATGATGTATGGCACACTTCAGTAGCACAGATGTTAATATAATGTGAACTCTATTTTATTGCCTTCTATTAAAGTTTAATAGGATTATACAATAATCTAGCACATAGATATGTAATGTATATGTTATTGAAATGTTCACTGTAGTGCTATAGTGCTATCATTTCTCATTTGTTAGTTAAAAAAGAAATCACTCTCTCCATCTGTCTTTCAATCTTGGTTTTAATAGTAGTACCAATTACCACACTATGACTGCTTTTGTTACAGAGCTTCCATGTGGACAGCTGAGGCCAAGAACTTACATATATGATTAAAGCTAAGCAAGTGTTTAGAGAGCTTTGGGATCTGGAAGCTGATAAAGGAAGTGATAACAGAAATTCCATCATCTAGAGTTATAGTCTTAAATTCTTGTCCATTTTTCCAGGTTCCATGAAGAGCCTTTTAGATAATTTCTAATGCTGTGCTTTAATAAGTCCTGACTACATGCAAGTGAAATTTTATATTGAAAATTTTTGTCTGGAAAACGCAACTTCAGTGGTACCAAAAGGTTGCACAACTTTGTTTTAGTTTGGCTGAATTGTCTCAAGAAAAAAAATTGAAAAAATTAAATAATTTTATTTTGTCATTAGCAAAATGAAATTCTCAGTTCAATACAATCTTCCATTTCAAAGCATTTACAATTTTTTTTTTAACTTCTAAGTGCTTGCCTTCATAGATTCATAGATTCATAGATGTAGGGTCAGAAGGGACCTTGCAGATCTTCTAGTCCGACCCCCTGCCCTGGGCAGGAGAGAAAACTGGGCTCAAATGACCCTAGCTAGGTAATCATATCAATCTATGAATCTATGAATCAAACAACATGACAGTGCTGTCACATACGTATGCACACTCAACACCTTTGACACATGCACATGCACACACATCCTCTCTATCATGCACAAATACACACCAAGCCTCCGCAACACACAAGCACTTGTGTGTGCTCCCAGCTTCAGTTCACCATGACCAGTAACAGGCAGCACACTCAATCACACTCAACTGTCACACATGTACCTTGTGTGCCAACCAAAACTGGTGACACAGGCACAGCTGTAAGTGTACTCTGACTTGTCACATGCACACAAGCACAGGAATATAAATTAACTTCACTTCTAGTCATTTGAATCATTATGTTCAACCCAAAATTAAGTATTTTTCAATTGCTTTACTGAAAATCTTGCTAGAGGCATAAAAATAATCATAATGAAATTGGATACTACATGAACATGGTTTGGGATTTGCTTAAAACAATAATCTCAAATTCTGGTCAGCTAATGATTTAATGGCAGGAGGATGAATATTGGGAACATGACCTGGTCTCTGTGGTCTACAGATAGATTTGTATTTTGGTGCCATAAGGTTATAGTTAATAGCAGGCTGACCAGAGATGGTAGCATCCCTTCTTCCCCCTACCCCCCCCTCCCCCCGGGTGGCTGCCCAGCCTGCATTTTGTTACTTGGTGGGACACTCTCAAGGGAAACAGAAATTAAGGTATAAAGCAAGGGGAATTCATTGAACAGGGAATAAAATAATAGAAAGGGAAAATTAGAACACTAACAAGGTGAACAAGTAACTGCAAAAGCACAAACTAGGTTATAAAAACACAGTTTATGCAGATGAACAGTCAATGTAACACTTGAACTGGATTTGAACACACGAATAGCAGAACAAATCAGCAAACAAAGAGCAAAATCCAAGTGAGCAGATTCAATGGTCAGCAATCTGGAAAGTCAAAAGTACAAACGTTGCCAAGGACCAAAAGACTGTGTCTTTCTATGGAGCAGCTCCCTCCTTTTCATGAGGGGAGCATGTGCTCCACTCACCACTGTCTCAGTCACAAAGTACAACTCACATAAAAACACACTAACTACTCAAAAGCAGGAACTCAGAAACCATACCATAAACTCGCAAACCACTCCACTCCCAAGATACTCACTAGAATACCAAACTCGTCAAGCACCCTACACACACGCGCATGTGCCCAGGTACACCACAACTACACTCAAACCAACACTTAGGCACCAAAATGTGAGTATTTAAAGACCAATATCAGACCACTCTCACTATCTAATCACTTGAGGTCAATATGTTTTCAATCAATGTCAATCAAAGAGTGACCAATCACCTACATTCACATGTGATACACACTCCTGTTACTCAAAAACTGTAGCTCACCTTTACCGCAGAATCATTCCTATTTTATTGCCACTCACCCAGACCTAACTGTGCAAGTCCAAGATCTCTATGTAGGGCATAAGGTCAATAATTTGAGGATTTCCAGAGGGTTCTAAATAATGTATGAACTGTGCATGTTCAAACTATACACAATGACCAGGTATCTGGGTTTTCCATTCACCATGGAAAAAGTGCAGTAAAAACCTGCATTTTCTCATTTTAAGGAGAAGAATCTGGATTTTATCCTTTAAAGGAGAAAAATGCAGAAAATGGTGGGTTTCCCCTTGCAGGCTGACAGAGTTCCAGACTGCAAGGGGCTGTGGGGAGCAGGAGGATGGCGATCAGCTGGGGGTGCCATGTGCATGTTTGCACATGCACCTGCATATGGCCACCAAGCAGCCTGGAGAGCAGCTCCTGCAAGAAAGTCTGGTGTGGGGGGCGGGGGGAGATTGAGGCCCCCATAGTGAGGGAGAGAGTAATATATTTCATAGATTTTATAGATTTCTAGGGTCAGAAGGTACTTTCTAAATCATCAAATCTGTCCCCCTGCTCTAGGCAAGAAAGAGAACTGGGGTTAAATAATCCTAGATAGGTGCCTGTCTAATTTTTTTTGAACACCTCCAAGGTTGGGGAAAGCACTACCTCCCTTGGAAGCCGATTCCATATTTTGGCATCCCTCACCATAAAGAATTTCTTCCTGATATCCAATCTAAATCTACTCTCCTTTAGTTTGGGGCCATTATTTCTAGTAACCCTGAGGGGTGCCCTAGTAACCAGAGTATCCTCTATTCCCTGCTGACCCCCTATGATGAGTTTGTAGACAGCCACAAGATCACCTCTCAGCCTTCTCTTGCAGAGGCTGAAGATATTCAGGTCCCTCAGTCTGTCTTCATAGGATCTTACCCGCAGGCCCTCAACTGTATGAGTAGTCCTTCTCTGAACCATCTCAAAGTTATTCATATCCCTCTTGAAGTGCGGTGCCCAAAACTGGATGCAGTACTTCAGCTGCAACCTGACCAATGCTGCATAGAGGGGAAGTATCACCTCCCTAGACCTGCTCATGATGCACCTACTAGTGCAAGAAAGAGTGCAGTTAGCTTTACTTATTACCTAGACACATTGGCGACTCATGTTCATTTTTGCATTGATCAAGACTCTGAGATCCCTTTCCACTGCCATGGTACTCAGAATGGTACTTCCCAATCTATAGGTGTATTGGAGATTCTTTCTCCCCAGGTGCAGCCCCTTGCACTTATCCTGGTTAAATTGCATCCTATTCTGATCTGCTCACTTCCCCAGTCTATCCAAATCCACCTGAATTCGTTACCTGCCCTCCAATGTGTTTACTGTACCCCACGGTTTGGTGTCATCCGTGAATTTGGACAGAGTGCTTTCAACCCCCTCATCCAAATCACTGAGGAAGATATTGAACAGCACTGGTCCAAGGACAGAGCCTTGGGGAACACCACTACCCACATCTCTTCAGGGAATAACCTCCCCTTCCACCACCACTCTCTGGGTGCGTCCCATAAGCCATTTTTTCACCCACTTTACTGTGAAAATATCCACATCACATCTACTCAGTTTGCTTGTAAGAATTTGGTGCAACACTGTCAAAAGTCATTTAAAGTACAAGTAGATAACATCTATCTCCATCCCTGCATTTAAGCACTTTGTGACCTGGTCATAAAAAGAGACCAGGTTAGTCAGGCAGGATCTGCCTGGTGTAAACCCATACTGGTTTTCCCTTAACATTGTATTACCCACTGGCCCCCCACAAATGTGATCCTTTATGATTTTTTCTAAGGTCTTGCCAAGAATGAGGTGAGGCTAACTGGCCTATAATTACCTGGGTCCTCCTTCCTCCCCTTCTTGAAAATAGGGACTACATTGGCCACTTTCCAGTCTTCTGGGACCTGTTCTAAGTTCCATGCATGCTCAAACAGTTGCTCAAAATGTCAGTTGGGCAGGGCTAGGGTAGGGTCTGCTGCCCAGCTAGGGTGGTGCATAGGGCTTGGAGCTTGAGGCCTCTGGGATGTGAAAGCCCCAGGGTGAGTGCAGAATCCTGCATCCACACTCCCTGATGAGATCTGCTCCAGCTGTGCTACCCTGGGGGCAGGAGAATTGGGCTTCATGCTCTGCTCCACTGCAGCAGCCACTGCCTCTCACAGGTGGCAACCAGGGTTTGGGCACTGCTGGAAAAGGTATAGAGCTGCAGACCTGAATCCCTGGCCCTGTAGCCCTGAAAGCTGGGGGCCTTCTCTGGCAGGGCTGAGAGGGGCGGGGGGCTGTGGGTAAGCAGTGAGGGGCACCAGCAGAGCCAGGAGGGCTGTGACTATGGAGTAAGGGCACCAGCAGGGGTGGTAGGCTATGGATGGGGAGTGAGGGGCAATGACATTAGCAGTGCACTGACATATGGGCAGGCCACCAGGCAACAGAATGGGCAGGGCTCTCACAGGGCTGCTCAGCACCACAAAGCAGTGGGGCAGACAGCCACAGCTGGACCTGCGTCCTGGTGAGAGAAGGGGGCAGGAGGAGGTCCCATTTTACAGATAAAAAAACAAAATTAAATGCCATAATTTATGGGTATTTAGAATTTATTTTATTATAGTGATTGAAGTACTGGTACATTTCCAAAATGCTTTAAAATTGTAAAGTAAAGTAAACTCAAAACTCTCAGGCAACATACCAATCTTTCTGAACTTTATCGGCACTTACACACATACAAGGAACCTGGTCTGACACACTGGAAATCCAGAGAATCAGAGCAGACTTGATTAATTGAGTCTGCTGGAGCATGTAAATTGATGCATTCTGGCACCCTTGCACATTACATGTGTCAGCGACGCAGCACATCTCCACGCTGAGAAAATGGCGGTGGTGCGCTTTCAATTAAAATACATTCAATGTGCTTTAGTTCAAATGGCAACACTGCCATTTTCTGAGCATGGGGACATACTTCGCCACTGACACACTTTATTCATGGGTGCTATTAATTAGCATGGCTTGCTAATTAAAAGCACCTGGTACCACGTCGGAGCATGTGTAAAAATGCCCTACAAGTGCATGTGACATCAGAGTTGAATGGATTAGCTTAATTAAGTCCAACTGATGCTTGTCAAACCAAGACTACATGATCATTCTGGTAAGAAAAATGTGTGGAATATGCAGTTTCATGAAGTTACATGTTCAGGATTAGATTGGGTATACGTTTTCCTGTGTCTCTGTAGGTTTAGAGGCTTACATTTAAACTCAACATCCATATGGAGAGAGGGTTATTATAAACATGTGTGACTACTGATGGCAGCATGGAATTTCTAAATTTAATGCAGCTTTATTTTGTAAATATATCTTATGTGACTGTGGTTCAAAAGGATCCACATAGCCCTTATTTCATTCACTGGGGGTATTCATTCAAAATACCCCCAGTGTATTTTTTTATTATTTTATTGTAATTTTAGTTCATCTACACATGAAAGATGCTTAATATTGCTCAAGCAAACCTCCTACTAAAACTCAATTTACAAGATAATGTTCATAGGTTCTGATTTAAGAGTTTGATATTTTTAAGAAGTATTTTCCTTTGATCTGGGTGAAATGTCTGCCAGTATTAAAAGATGAACCAATTGCTCATCAGATTCTTAATCCTATAAAGAGCTTTGCATACAGAAAAGGTCCATCAGTGTAGAGCTTCTTGGAGGATTGTTGCCACGTCTGCCAGTAGAATTACCCTTCTTCAGAAGTGGAACATCCACATTTCTCAAAAGGTCAAACATACCATGATTTTTTTACTATGTTCTTTTGAGTATAAAGATCATTTCCAGTATATGCATTTCAACAGTGCCTAACACAAGGTGGTCTTTATCATGATTGGGACCACAAAGCTATAGTATATAATTAAGAATAATGAACATCATTATTTACACCATTTGGAGCATAATATGGTTTCTTCCCAGAGCTTTCCCTTTCCTTTAATGTTCAGCCTAAATTACAGTCTCTCTCTGGCTGTGGACCTTGGAAGTTGTTACTTTGGTTATAGTTCACACACTTCCTCAACATCATATTAAAAGTTAAACACATAAAAAATACTAATAGTTTGTCATCGTTAATGAAGCACACAAAACTCAATACCAAGATGGTTCGATTTATCCCTGGGATGTTCAACACACACACACACACACACACACACACACACACACTATGTATATATGTGGTCTGTAGAAAACATTTATGATTTAAAATCTTTTGTTAATTCTTAATCTGTATTCCTAACTGGGATCTCTTTCCAACGTGATCCTCAGTAGAGTTTGCACAGTTTTCCATTAGTAATTCTAGCCACGCATCATTGTGACAAATAAGATGAATTATATTCAGCAGTGTACCTCTGACTTAATAAATCTTGCAAATAGTTCTGAACAGCCCTGTAAAAAGTATTTTGTATTGGTTGACATGATTGTAGTTTAATGTACATTTTTAGTATAAGAATCTTTCTTAGAGTATATTATCATCACTACTCAACACTTTCATTTTATTTGGGGGGAGAAAAAAGATAAAGAGGCAAACGTATATGATTATGTCCAGACCTTTAATCTCTGGGGCCCAAGTTCCTGTTTGGTCTTCATAGAAAATATATAGGGAGTGCATGTATCTGTCTATTGTCAGGTCTGATCTTCATGTTATTTTTACTGTACATATTACCCTGTGTCTAAATACAATATGCAAAATGACTTTAACATGTTTAAAATAAACTACTTGCACAGGATGCTGAGAGGTCTAATTAGATAAATCCTATAATTTGCAAGTGAAAGGTGGGAATGAAATCCAAATTATTATTATAAATACTGTTTATTGAGTGATTTAACCTGAAGCCCCAGTGAAAAATTTATTGTGTTTTGGGAATGACAATTTTATGTCTGCAAAGAATGTATAGCAGGAGTGCTGAAATAGCAGGAATTTTATAGTTTAGAAGTGAGGGGGATTGGCAGAGATATATGGAAAAAAGATTGCAGAGCTTATATATTGCGTATCCTACAGCCAAGTTATCAGCTTCCACTTTCATAAACACCATAATTCATTCACATACACGGTCCACAAAATTAAAAAAAAAGAAAAGAAAGTAGTAAAACAGCCTTAGGTTAGTCCACATGGAAAAAAGTATCATAAGCGATTGTCAAGCCTTGAAACAGGAAAAAAAAATAAAAGAAGAACCAGATACTAGAAGGAAAGAAAAAAAGAAAAACAGTTTTCTTAGCACTGCTTTTTTGCATTGAGGTCTTTCCCTGTAACTGGCAGTTCCCTAGCCTAGGTGGCCAGAGTGAATATTTAAGATGCAGAGTGAAACCTATGTTAGCCTTTTTTAAATCTACTTTAAAAATAGTACTCCTGAAAGCTCTGTTCTTGACATCTCTAGAGAATTAAATCCTTTTTTGTATCCCCCAAATGGGAAAAGCACAGATAAAAGCAGTACAAGATCTCTCACATTCTCTTGACAAATGTGCTTCAAACCTGACCAGGAGGATTAACCTCTAGTGGTTGGGGGGCAGTTCACTCTTCACATCTGTTCTCTTATTGGTTTTTCTAATGAAACTGCCAAAGAGAGACTACAATCTCATCTCATCTAGGCCAAAAGTCTAGGTGACATCATAACTCAGAACGATATTTTCATTGAGCCAGATCCCCAGCTGAGCTGATTACACCACCTGAGAACCCATTCTACTGACTCCAAGAAAGGCTTAGTCCCAATCAGAAGTAAAAACTATCCTTTGTCAATGCAAACCTCCTGTTAACTTCAGTGGAACTTCTGTTAACTTCATGTCCATGAATGGAATGAGAATATCTGGGATATAGGAGACGGAAAGCTACTTTACTATGAACCCATAGGGCACATCCCCCCCCAAATGGGAATGTGTGTTTTCCTGGGGACAAACAGCAATGGCACAATATGTGTCACTGCTATTTGTCCCCGGGGAACACCCATGCATGTACGCTCTGGCGTGTGGCATTTTCGCCGGGTGGGTAGGAGAGGCTGGGGTCAGTACTTGGGTTGGCCCCAGAAGTATTACCTAGGGTTCTGGAGGCCTCTGGGGGCTGAAGCTGCAGCAATCTAGCAGCAGGGAGCCTGGCTAGCAGCTGGAATGTGGTTCTGGCTGGTCAGGCTTCAATTTTCGGTGGTGTGTGCTGCTGCCACATGTACTGCCTTGCTTCTTTTAGGCACAGGTTTTTTTGACACTAAGATCTCCTGGTGTCAGCTCCCCCCTCCCTCCCCCCTTGCTACAAATTAGTAGTATGGGGTACACCTGCATGCACTGCACATGGAGTGTGCAGGGTCGCAGACAGGTCTGTGGTGCTGCATACCACACATGTCTGCTCGTCTGGATGTGCCCATATATTCTTGCACATTCAAACTTGTGAGTTTTGTTTTTTGGGGTTTTGGGGGTTTTTTTGAAAAGCCAGAAGGTTCTAACCTCAAGCCTCAAACATTTTTTTTTTCTTCTGGTTTTGCAGATGTCTTTTTTTGCAAAGGTCTCTGCAAAAAAACCCCCACTCATGTAAAACTAAAAAAAATTTAATAAAATGCGGACCTGCATTTGCTAGTTCATTCAAATAATAAATCAAAAAGAATGTGTAGTAGAGCATCAATAAGCAAAAATATAGTTTCTACAAGTCACAATACAGTAGATAAGCTAGCATGTACTACTACAGCCTTCATCTAAATCATAAATGTCATGCAGATAGAAGCAAATAGCTAATACAAGATTTTCTCAAATGCAATTTTGATAGCATCGAATGAAAAAGTAAGATTTTTTAAAATATATATAGAGTAGAAATGAAACTACAGTATATGAGGAGGATAATCAGTAGTTGCCCCGCACAATAATACATTTATTTGCACAATGGGCTAGATGCTCAGCAGGGTGTCAGGACCCAGGGCAGCCGGCCAGCAGCTCTCCCTGACTCCCACCCAGGCAGTTAAGGGTTTGTCAGGTGGGTACTTGTGATGCATGGAGTGGAATTAATTAGGCGGACGCTTATTGGTTGCAAAGCAAGATTATTTACTCATGCCGTCAAGGTGGTGAAAGACGGAGGTCAGATATACTTAGTCAGTTACAGCTTAGAGTTCGTTCGGTCATTCTACAGACATATATACGGGCCGGCTTATCGGGCATGCGGGTCAAGGGTACGCCAGGGAGGTCGCGGCGGGAAGACGCTGACAACTGATCAAATTGTCAGATTTACTCCAAGGTGCGGACAGAGTTGTCTTCTCCTTTGGCGGAAATGTAGCAGGTTTTTGTTTATATGATAGCCAATTGTTTTTCGCCACATCATAAATTTAATTAGAATCGCCAATTATCTCTAGGGTTTTGTAGCAGGGCTATCCCTTTTCATCCTGACCAATCATAAATCATGGGCTAAGTTTCGTTTCTTGTTAGTGTCGCAGTTATAAATCTCTTTTTTGACATTTGCAGCAAACAAACTGTTACTATCTTCTTGTTAGTTAACTCTTAGTTAACCTAGTGCAGACTAAAACTGTTTTGAATGGTTTTACTTGTTTGTGACATGGGCACTACTTAATTTGGTTTGTGACACAGGGGTATTCATTTGGCCCAAGTATTAACATGGCAATCCACAGTTTCACAGTAATAGCATTGGCAATTAGTTCTTCAACATGAAACAAGAGGGTAACTTATCAGTATCTAAAAATGGCTAGATTCTGTTCCTGTACTTAGGTAAGCAAGGAGTAACTTCATAAAGTTGATGGAGTCACACTAGCATAAAACCAATATGATACCGAAATCAAAGCGAGTATTTGAGCATGGGATTCTGTCTGTTAACGGTATCATATTGAAGCAGAAGTATGAGAATCTTGCCAAAAGGGCATTTTATTTAGGTTGTTTGTGAAGTAATTGTCACTTTTGTCTTCCAGTATTTCATTACTTGGATTTCTCTGACACATAGGCATTGCGTTGCAGTAATAATGTAGCACCAATCCTCCCCTCCCCTCTTAGAAAAAAGAGAGGGGTGGGGAGAAAAAGTTGTGTTCCCTTGAATTTTAAGTAATGAAACCATGAATTCATAATAAATTTGAAGCTCACTGTAGCAATGATATACCCAAAAACTGACATTCTTGATCCCCAAAAATTGTGGAGGCGTTAGTGTTTTCAGTTTTATAAAGAGTGGGTGCCCCTTATTTGAACCATTAACAAGGAATCCAAATCACTCTGCACTGCAAAGTTTACAAGCCAAATTGTACTCCTATGTGTATACATGGGAGGAAGGTTGACAACACCATGCATTCTACATGTATTTTATACTTGATTTAGATATTCAGGATGGTAAAATGAGCATCATGCTTCTGTTGCCATGATGATCAGCTCATGTCTAACTTCCTAGGTACTACAATGGGTTAGCACCACTTTTCCTAGAAAAAGGAAATGAATTGCTTCTTATGAACTCCATATGTCCCCTGTGTCTATCAGTCCTGAGCTCTCAGGTACTTATAGGGCTCATCTACACATGCTATTGTTGTGCCTGAATAAACTCCAGTGCAGTTTGTGCTGGAGTCAGCTGCTTCCTGGACACATCATCTCCACATGCACCTAGAATCAGAGCAATTCATGCCAAAGAAGAGCAGCCCGGGGTGGAAGAAAGCTAAAGGTCAGCCCTGGGGTCTGGGTGGTGGTGTTGGGAAGCAAAGCAGCTGGCTGGGGCACAAAGGTGCTACAGCCACAGGGCTAGGCTGCAGGCAGCCCCCACATTATAATACCTTTTGTGCCCCATCCACTCCTAAACACAGTCTGCAGGTGCGTCTGAGTGCATGTAATTATTCCACTGTAGGATAGTACTTGTCCCGGACAATACTATTGTATACCCAAGTTAATTTACTGTGCCTGAATATGGGTGCATGTGTACACTGTGACACTTTACTGTAGAGCTAATTAGTCAACTCCACAGTAAAATGCACGTATAGATGCACCCACAATGACCCTAAAATTGCATTCGCAAAAAGTAGAAATGTTGCTAAATCACAGGCTGGCTTTCATCAATATTATCTTCCATCCTATATGGGTCAGCATCTTGACTAGTGTCCAATTTGTTCCTGATGATATTGACATTACTCATACTTGACAGTGATGAAAATGGAGTTCTTTCATTTTTATAGCCAGCAGTGCCAAAGCTTCTCTCTTTTATAACTTTTTTGGCACAGTTTAAATCTTTGGGAAAATATGTTTTATGGACTTAGTGACAATAATATATAGCACCATCCTTATCCCTCAAGCTAATGAAGGCCCCTCATTCTCACATTTGCAATTAATTAATCAGCAACATCTGTCCAAATGCTGCCATGAAACTTTTAGTACAAAGTCCATTAAGGAGTCCTGATTTAAAAATAATGTTTTAATGTTTCCTTCCTGCAACATTACTTTTATACTTTCTTAAACAACTTTAACTAGATAACTGCTGTAAGCTTCTTGGACAGGCCCCAAAGCCATTCTTTTCTGGCAGGCATGTAGGGCTGGATTCTGCATCACTAATATAATCAGAAAGCTGACATTGATTTTCACAATAAATAGTCATAACCTTAGGAAAAACAGGGATTCTTCTGGGTTAGATGGAGGGATCTGGATCTCAGAGTCTGACCCATAAACATAATGTCACACCCCTGGTTGCTTCAGTACATCTCTGCCCAGATTCAGGAATTTGTCTATCCAAATCTGCTTGCATGATCAGGATCTAAAACATGATTAATGCAAGAATTTCTCATATTATGGCTGAAGGGAGTATTTTGGTTTTGGCTGGACAACCCTTTAATGGAAACACGTTCAATTTAAATATTCTATCATTATATTACATTTTTAATTATACAAATGTACAATGTATATATGGCATTAGATAAACATCAAAGGTATCAAAGGAATTAAAGCCTCCGTTTATTCATTTTAAATAGCTCATCTTATTGTAGATGCTGTATATAAAAACATGATTGGACCTACTGTTTTGAGTTTTCACTGAATTATTTTCCACTAAATAACTTTCCAGGAAAACAGACAATTTTATTATAAAGATTTTGTTTTTGTCTTGAAGGAGGCTAACAAATACAGTGTGTATGCATATATAATTTAAGGCTGTTGTTAGTCTCAAAATAAAAGTGAGTGGTGATTTCTCATATCTCTTCTCAGAGATTCAGAAATTAAATAACGAATGACCACAATCAATCCTCTTGCATGTTTTCAACAACCTGTTTGCTGGATTTTGAATCTCAAAGGAACATCTCACTACAACATAGTTAATATTGAACAGGCATGGCATTTGCTGTTGCATGAAGACATAGAGTATTAAAATAAGACTAATTCATGTCTGGTTTTCAGACATACAGGTCTTTTGTTTACCTCGCTCCATCATTATTCAGTCTCATTTCCCTTTTGAAGGAGTGACTATCCATTTTCTGGATCACAATCGCAACTACTGTACTTAGCTTGATTTACTTTAGATGTGCTCCAGATGCCACTTTCTGTTGCTTCTCTGCCTCGCTGCTTGCAGATGAAACTTTGCTTACGTAGTGTTTAATTTTTTTTTTTCCAGCACACTCTCATTTGTGACTTGCATGTCTTTTTATCAAGGGTTGCATTACAACACATTCCACAGTACAGTGATAAATTGAATCAAATTAAATAAAACATTTTAACCTGGTACTTAAATGAATCTACTATTCTGCAAAGGCAGCATTCTTCCCACAAATCATGTAGGAAGACTGCAGAGTCTTTTCTTTGGATCCATCACGTCTTTTGAATGTTTGCATGTACCTCACTGCTATTTCCACTGAAATCAATGGCAAGGTAAACCAATTTCCCCCTTGAATCTCATATGAAAGTTTTTTTACAAGAATGTTGTACTTTTTGTCTATCTAAAAATAAATATGCAGATAGAAATATGATAAGCATTTTTTATCAATTGCTTACTGAACAGAATTTAGTTAAGGAATCTATGTGAAGTAAACATTTTAAATCACTCATCTCAGTGCCACCTAACTCATAGGAGATAGTGCACTAATTTCTAGTTTCCTCCTTGGGATAACGGGGTTTCACTTTTTGTTAGATTGCCCCAAATGGCCAACCAACCATGGCATTGGGATGATTTCTTCATGCTTTGTGAGTGCAACACAAAGATATAACCTGACATCTTTAGCAGCCATGGAACCATAATACCATTAAAAAGAACAATTGAAGGGGCACAAATGATTAATTAATCACAATGAGAACACAATGAATTAAATCCTAGTTCCTTAACAAAACAGAGACCCTAATTCAACTAAAGAAATGCTATCCAAATGGTCTTGCATTATACCTCTAAAGAGTTTGACTTGCCCCCATTTGGGTAGAGCTGCATTCTTCCTCTGAAGTGTCATTCACATTCTCCAGACAGAATAGTACTGGCAATGTGGCAGGTAGTGGTAGTGGTAGTATATTTCTTTCCTCTTTTCTAAACCTTTTCGTTCTAGAAAGCAGTCCTATCCCCTTCTCCACAGACAACAGAGTCATCCATTTAATGTCATGTCACTTGGTTGTGTCAATCAGCCTGGCTCATCTGCTACAACTTTGTGAGAAACCCAATTAAATGTTAGAGCACTCCAATCTTTTTCAATGAGCTCTTGGACAGAAGACTGTAACTTATGCTGCATGACCCTCTAGGAAGTTATATATTTTAATGAAAAAATGTTTCAATGTTAATACGTAATCTTCACAAAACTTGTATAAAATATCAGATTTAGAGACAGAGATTCTGGCAGATATAGACAACTAGGGTGGGTCCAGGCAAGTGTGCACATGACTCTTGTGGTGTCTCAAAGCAGTCTGAGATGCTGCAAGAGTCATGCTGGGAACAAAAAAATGTTCCCTGCACTGCATTTTTGCACTGCGGGCTCTAAATTTGATACCAGGAAATCCAGGTATTACAAGCCTACATGTAAGAAATAGGGCAAGATATGGTCCAGAACCATGCCCTGAGGCAACTAGAAGCTGGGGTCCTCCAAAGAGACACTCTGGTAGCTGGCGAGAGTGCCTCTATAGCTGCCCCTTGCCCCAGTGCTGAAGTATGCTGCCTCCTCATGTGGGGCAAAGAGCAGTGCAGGCTGCAGTGTGATTGGACCAGGCTCTGTCCAAGGTAAATAGGGATGGGGTGGGGGACTGGAGCAGGGGCTGTATGGGTGCAGGGGACTGTGTCAGTGTGTGGGGGGGTGCTCCTCGGGAAGGGTGGGTCCCCTGCCTGCTCCCCCCATGGCCCACAGTCCCCACCTCCCCACCCCCACAGCAGCAGCAGGCATCAGGGCACTCAGGGACCTCCTGGCACAGCCCCCTCCAAGGCATGGGGCAGTGTGGCACAGCCCTGGCTGCCTGGCACCCAGTGCTGCCTGTGCCACATCACACAGGCCCAGCCCGGCCTGGCATGGAGCCGAGCACCTTCAGGGAGGACCAGACCACTTGGGCTGTCATCCACGGGTCCAGTGCTGCTTGCAAGGACTGCCCATCATGCTAAGCCAGGCCCTGTCTCCATGGAACTAACCCGACCTGATAGCATGGGGGGGTGGGGTTGTGGCAGTAGGGCCCTGAGTGCCCCAATGGCCACTGTTACTGTGG